>NC_034604.1:6842896-6875998 GCF_900095145.1 Mus pahari | reverse complement strand
AATTCAACAACAAAGAATTTATATAACTAACAACTTTTTCTTGGACATATTTAAATACAGTACAGCATGTTGCTAGGATCAATGATACAAAAATAAAAATAAAACATGAGAACCATTAAAAAGTAACTCATATTCATAAATTATTGGTTAACATAAAATATTAAACCTATAAAGAGAAAAGACAACAAGCTGAAGTTTCCCTACGTGAAGTTCAGTACATGACGCACACTCAAAGTGAGGTAAGACTATCTAAGTTGGCACTACAATAGTAGTGCTGATTATCTTAGATATCTTAAGGATTATATAACAAATTCTCAGACTTTTCAGATATAAAAACAAACATCCACTGTAAACTAGCATGGCACCTAATGACCCATGAAATTCTCTCCAAGTTTAAAGATTTCTAACATCAAACTGGACATAATGGCTCATGCCTTTAATCCAAGCACTCAGGAGGAAGAGGCAGGCCAGCCTGGTCTACATACTGACAGCCAGAGCTACAAAGAACCCTGTCTCAAACCAACAACAAAAAGATTTCTGGCATCAAGAAATAATTAAAAAGTCAATACTATTATTCAAACACAATTTGTTACTAAGGCATAAGTGTTGCCATCATTCAAAGAGTTATACACTCATTAAACTTTTAACTCTTTCAGATATTACAGAAAGGATTAGCCACCTAGAGTCTATGAATGAAACTCCTGAAAAGAAACTATCTTCAGAGAATGACTGATTAGAATTTCACTACTGTAGAGAGATTGCAATGTTGCATGCAGGTCCAAAGTCAAATTATATTCCTCATCCACCTCTTTGTCAAAACTAAGGTCTTGTGACTAGTAGATACACACCTGCTGGGCTCTTGGAACTTACACCACTAGCTTCTACAACCTAAAAGCTAGAGAAAAACATCTTACCACAACTGCCTCGCTAATGTACCCACCAATGTATTTTAAACTTGCCTTGATTTATGACTTTCTCTGTTTTGTAAAAAAATCTTGAGACTTCTTCCACGTTGGAATCTGAAATTTACAGCAACCTAAATCCAGGCCATGAACACTAAAAACAAACATGGCTGCAGAATAAATTATTTCTTATTCCCTTTAAGATGAGAGCTCTTGGGTATTGTGTACTCAAGTCCAAACTATAATTAAAATACTTACTGAGGGCAAGGGCTTTATTACCTACCAACTGTCTAGTATAGTCTCCATTTCCTAGTCTTGAGAAATGCTAAATTAACTAAATATCAGCTGTTATTAATAAAAGTCACTATTTTACCAAACTTGGTGGCCTACATACATTTTACTCAACTTTCCCAACAATCCTAAAATATGTATTATTATCCCGCTTTATTGATGAAGAAACTGAGGCTAAGAGAAGTGACTTGCCTAGAGTGACACACTGAAGCTTGAATCCAGGCAGGACTGATTACTAGGCTCAGCTCTTGGCAAGCAGTACTCTAAAAGCCTTCCCTTGCCCAACATCTAGGGCATTAAACCCACTGATCTGCTGTATTCAAGATATAAGTTATTAAGTTGCAATACTAAAAATAAATTCTAAGAGAAATACATTTAAAATATTTAAAAGATTATAAAAATCTGTTTCAATAATATAGACACACGTCATTTTCTTCCAGCCAGCTACTGTTTCACATTAAGAAAATGTCTGGAAACATCTCAACCAAATCTGCAAATCCGCCTTATCCTCTTTGCTGGATAAATTATTCCCTTCTGTTTTACTCTTTTTCAAATGCACACAATAATTATAACTATGCCATGCAAAGGCAAAGAAAAAGTGTTGAACTAGCATGCAATCAGAAACTAGTAATTGTTATTTTAGCATTTGTCATATAGGAGTAAAAATTTGATAAAGATGTGAAATTAAGAATTGTATTCAGGGGGCTGGTGAGATGGCTCTGTGGGTAAAAGCACCCGACTGCTCTTCCAAAGGTCCGGAGTTCAAATCCCAGCAACCACATGGTGGCTCATAACCATCCGTAACAAGATCTGACGCCCTCTTCTGGAGTGTCTGAAGACAGCTACAGTGTACTTACATATAATAAATAAATAAATCTTTAAAAAAAAAAAAAAAAAAGAATTATATTCAGGGGGCTGGAGAGATGGCTCAGTGGTTAAGAGCACTAACTGCTTTTCCGAAGGTCCTGAGTTCAAATCCCAGCAACCACATGGTGGCTCACAACCATCTGCAATGATATCAGATGCCCTCTTCTGGTGTGTCTGAAGACAGCTACAGTACACTTACATATAAAAATAAATAAGTCTTTAAAAAAAATTGTATTCAGTTTAAGCCTGGCAAGGTGGCACATGTCTGTAATCCCAACACTGGGGAAGCAGAGGCAAGGGAGCTGCTGCAAATCCAATGCCAGCCCAGTCTATATACACACTCCACGGCTGCATGAGAGATCCTGGAGGGGAGGGGAACACATTCAAATAGCTGTGCTAAAAAGCCAAAACTCATTATTTGATTTTTAGAAACCAAATACTTGTGCATACACCCTGACCTACTCCAAATTAATTATGTACATAAAAAAATTAGGGCTGAAGGCCAAGGAGGTGAAGACTAGATTTGAATCTCCACAATTTGTGAACTGTCTGTCAGCCCATTCAATTCATTTGGCCCTTGGTCATGTAAGGTTCTATGCCCCAGTGTAGGGGAATGCCAGGGTCAGGAAGCAGGAATGGGTGGGTTGGAGAGCAGGGGGAGGTGGGACGGGATAGGGGGTTTTTGGAGGGGAAACCAGGAAAGGGGGTAACATTTGAAATGTAAATAAAGAAAATATCTAATTTTTTAAAAAATGGATTGTCTGTAAAAAAAAAAAGATAGTCATCAAAAATATAACATAAAGAATAAATTTTCCAACTCCTCAGAAAAATGAAACACAAAAAGTACAGTAGCAGTATTCAAATAAAAAAATTCATTTATCACCAATTCCTATAAAGTAGCTTCTCAAAAGACCAGGATTCTCAGAATCAGTGAAAACAGAATTCCTATAACAAATTAACCTACAACTAACAGTATTTTAAGATATGTACTAAGCATTGTTTACAACATCAGAATAAAAGGAAGTAATATAAGGGGAGCAGTTAGGTAAATACTTTGAACTATTAAATGCATTTACTTAAAAAGACCAGTGTCTACCTGCTAATCTATAAAGATGTCAAAGTACAGAAAAAGAAAGCAGAGAGCAGGTGTGCATGTTTCGTTTACAAGGGAGAGTCAAGCAGCAGTGTTTCTCTACAAGTGCATTCGCTTAATGCATTAAAATAATCGTCATTTAGTATACAACTAACACATTAAATTATTTGCAACTCAAACAGAAAACACAGATAACAGAAAGTGTTTAACAGTAGAGTCAACATGGATTCACAATCCATGAATTAAAATTACCAGGAAAGATTATGAGTGGGACCTCATGTTCCCTTCCCCCCTCAGTGCTGGGACATCATCTGACTTGAACCCTGTCCAAGCTGAGTTTTTTGTTTTTTGTTTTTTGTTTTTTTCAGGAAAACATAGTCACCTCTCTGCTTCCTGAATGCAAATATCATGTGACCAGCCATGTCACACTCCTGCTACCATGATGGATTGTCTGTCTTCAAACACTGAATGAGAATAAACCCTTAAAAAGAATTTTTTAAATAATTATATTATGTTGCCAGGCAGTGCAGACCTTCAATCTCAGTACTTGGGAGGCAAAGGCAGGAACATCTGCAAGTTGGAGGCCAGCCTAGTCTACAGAGTTCAAGTCCCAGCATCCACATGGCAGTACAAAACTATCTATTAACACCATTTCTGGGGAGCCAACACCCTCTTCTGGTCACCATGGGACTAGGCATGCAAGTGATACATAAACATACATGTAGGCAAAACACCTATATACAAAAAATACAATAATTTTCAAAATTTGTTTTCAAATACCAGGAAAGCTAAAATGCAAGTGTACTGAACATGTATAAATGTCCCCCAAGTCACACAGCATAACTACCATATGCAGGGATTTACACTGCTCAGCATGGTATCCAGACATGACTTAAACAGAAGGAGATGCATAACTTATATGCAAATATTATGCCATTTTATAAAGAGACTTGAGCACCCCTAGGTTCTGGAAACAGTAAGGGGTCCTGGAACCAATCCTCTAAAGTTATCAAAGGACAACTACCCAATAAAATCTCAAGCATTAAAAAAAGGGGTTGAAAGAGAAACTTTTTAACAGTGCACCAAAGTAGCTATTTCTGTGCAGCAGAATTGTGTACATTTAAAAATACAAATGCAGGCTGGTGAGATGGCTCAGCGGTTAAGAGCACCGACTGCTCTTCCAAAGGTCCTAAGTTCAAATCCCAGCAACCACATGGTGGCTCACAACCATCTGTAACAAAAATCTGATGCCCTCTCCTGGAGTGTCTGAAGACAGCTACAGTGTACACACTTATAATAAGTAAGTAAATAAATATTTAAAAATAAAATAAATAAATAAATAAAAATACAAATGCTTGTTATAGAAATGCATTTTTAAATAACCACCTAATATCATTACAAAAGGAAATGCAAATTTAAAAAAAAACTTATACACCACAAATTTCATTTCTAATTTTTTTTAATCTTAAAATCAATTTCCTCCCAGTGAAAGAATTAGGTGGTGATCATTTCTAAAGTACTATACTATAAACAAAGAAGGGAATAAGAGGCAAATCAGTGAGCTGACTGTTCATGTCTACTATCTGTCACCCACAGTTGTGTTAAATAGGCACATGCACACATACCCAGAGAGAAAAGAGAAAGGGGGGAGGGAGACTGATTCTTGCAGAATCGGAGATGTTAGTTGGAATCTGCATTCTAAAAGATCCCAGTGTGATCTATATGCTTTCTGCCATTTAGAGATATGAATGTAAGGTCTACTAAATGGACTTAGGTCCTCAGTCCAACTAAGACACAATCTAATACAAGGACAATCATAGTAAGAGAAGATGTTTAGATTACTCAAGACTCTGGGTTTCACCCCTAGCCTCCCAATAGCCTCCCCTCAAAAATATGGATGGCCTTTCACTTAAACCATTGTTTTAGAAGACAGATATAAAGACATGCTTTAAACAGTCAAAGTCTATAGGAATAACTTCCTTTGCAGATGATAACTGTTACTAAGCAGCAATCTCAATGGCGTTTCACCCTCCCCGTCTGGCATCTTCTCTTCTGTTCTTCTCTTACCTGTTTTTTCCTAAGGCTTTGCTCACTTGACAATACACTTTTCTACTATAGTTCTAGAAATGGACCAGAAGAGAATCTCAGGAAAGAAAAGCCTAAAGATTTCGTTCTTTTAATCCTGGGTTAGCAGCTTTAAAACCCACACCTGATTACAAACACCTACGGGGTTTTCCACATGGAATCTGAGGAACATTCTTAGAACACTGTAGAACAAGACACAAAGATATACATACACCAGAAACATTCTGGACCAACAATGACTAGAGGAGTTTGAATGAACCACCACCTTTTTTTTCACACATACCAAGAATAAGAAAGGCAACTTTAGGAAATCCTAATTCATGTTCTCCATGCTCCTTGGTAATAATACAGTACTGCACTCAAATGATGACAAGACAAATCTTAAGTAAAAATATACTTCTCCCCAAATCGTCTAAAACTAGTACTTAAAAGATGCAGAGTCAACTATACCTACCTGATCATAAACTTCACGACCCCAAACTACTAACCCATGTATTTCTACAATCTTCTTGGTGACTTCAAATTAGCCAAATATATCTCTGTAAGACCCAAGTTACATTATACAAATGTCTACCAAATGTCCCTCTTACTAAATTATGACTAGCCTAAAACATAAATTCTGCACACTGCAACAGAGCTGGAATGATGACAGATAAAGACGCCTGTCTCAAGGTCTGACAATCTAATCTGTACATTTGATTCCCACCACACCTATTACAGAGTACACACAACTACCCATACCCACACATACATGCACAACAAATTCATATTTTGCATTTTAACATATCAGAGGGCTTTTTATTCCTTCCAGTCGATCAAATGTCCCCCACTAAGGTACATCCTCAACTCCAACGTTTTACAGCTTTGTTCCCTTGCTATGTCTCCTGCACTATTAGTACTTCACTGTTTATAGGCACAGTTCTCTCATTTATTACTATTATTAATTCCATTTATTTATTTTTAATTTTCTTTCTAACTTTTGCTTTTACATGCAACCAATACTGCTGTGAACATTTTTACACAAACTGTTCAGTGACAAAGTCTCTTAGGGCAGTAATTCGTTCTTGAACAGCCCCAGGAAAGACATCTTTGTAGGCTTCATCTGGCCAAAGGTGGCATGATAACATGAAAAATACTATATAAATCTTTCATATTGACATTGCACTGATAATAAAAAAAAGTCCTAGGAAGTGAAGGTTGGCTAAGTTAACAGTAGTGAGACCATGGATTTGCATCTCCTAACGCAGGGCACTGAAAAGGCCACATAGCATTTCTATCAGAGTGTTGCCACGAAACCTAACCCGCATTTAACCGCAAGGAAACATTAGACAACTCAGTTGGAGGGACAGTCTACATGACTTGTAGCTGGTACCTCTGAAAGACAAAAAATGAGAATATGGCCCAAAGTTGAAGGAGACCTCTAATTCAGAGAAAGGTGAAACCAAGAAAAATCTTACTAGTCTACAATATTTTTATAAGCCAAAATTACTTCAAGGTAAAAGCAGAATTTTGTCATACCCAGTATTATGTATGAAGTACAGAATGTAACAGAATAAATCTTACAGAGTATAGTAAAATGTCAATGGGCATCATTCATTCAATATTTTGAAGCAAAACAAAAGCATTATTAATTTTAGGAATAAAACCAGAGCTAAGAGCTTGTATTTGTTTAATACTTCAAAAAACATTTAATGGATGAAAATTAAACCACGGAAACTACAATACATTCCAACAAGCATGAAGACTACCTAACCTGCACACAGAAGTGTTTTCAAATGATTAAGAGCTAAAATGTAGCTGTCACAGAGCATAGGCCTTGGGCTCAATCCCCAGCATCAAAACACTATTTTTAAAAGGAATCAGACAAACATTATCTGCTTCCCGCTAGATAATGTTAGATTATCCTGAAGTAAACAAAGGCTCTGAACATTTCCTTTATGTACATGCTTTTATACTAAGTGTATTAATACAATATATAGTCTCCATACTACAGAACACGATTCAATGTTGACAGCCCTTGAAAAATCCTACCATAGGAGGCAAGAAATAACCTCTGACTCAGCTGCATGGGCAAGGATCAAAATAACAGTGTGCTGCAAAAAGATTTTAAAGGTTCTTACCACAAAGAAAATGATAAATGTGTAGAGATAAACTTACCTCTACCCTAGAAAGACACTTAAATTTCTCCATAAGCCTACAATCACTGATCCTAAAAATTCCTCCAAATAATTATACTATGATCACACTTCGAACTGAGCCAGCATAAAAACAAAACTTTAAAGTGTGCATAAACAGACATACAATTGCTGGGAGTATAAACTGGTCAAATATCTTTTCAGGCAATCAGTCACTATCTATGAGAATATTAAATATGTGCGTACTTAGGTGAAGAAATGACAACTCTGCAGAAGTAGCACATATGCACAAGGGTGCTGTAGGATTCATCTACTTCATCATTGTAAGATATAAACACCTATTAATAAACTACTTTCAGTCACCGATAGAGAATAAAGTAAACCTGCACAGAGCTACAAACATGGAATGATCACCAATATGAATTACTAGATCAGAGTAAGTAAGGTGCAGAAGAGGGCTGAGGAGATGGCTCAGTCCCCATGCGATCCTCAGTAGCTGTGCCTGTAACCCCAGTGCTGGGGGTACAGAAACATGAAGACCCCCAAGGTTCAGTCAGTCAGTGAGCTCCAGTGTCCATGAGTGAGCCTGTCTCAAAAAGCAAAGCGAAGCAGCCACCACACATCTGAAACTCCACACACCTGCACACCCAGATGCCCACCCACTCGTGAGCAGACACACATGTGCAGGCACACATACAAGTGTAGAATACTAAATATACTTTATTGCTATTTGTAGTTAAGAGAAGAGATTTGTATTTTCAGTGTATTCACATCTGTGCTTGCAACTGTAAAAATATACAAGAAGGGGCTGGTGAGATGGCTCAGCGGGTAAGAGTACCCAACTGCTCTTCCAAAGGTGCAGAGTTCAAATTCCAGCAACCACATGGTGGCTCACAACCATCCTTAACAAGATCTGACTCCCTCTTCTGGAGTGACTGGGGACAGCTACAGTGTACTTATATATAATAAATAAATAAATCTTTAAAAAAAAAATATATATATATATATATACAAGAAACAGGTTAATAGTGGCTGCCCTTTAGAGTTATGCATACACATCCTTTCAGTGCATAGAAACCAGCTAAAACAAACACAATTTCCAGCTGGGTCTGGTGACCCATGTCTGTAACCCAGCATTTGGGGAGGCTATAGCAGCAGGATTAGGAGTACAGAGCCAGCCTCAACAGCACAAGAGTCCAAGAACTTCTCTTTAAAAATGAAACAAAATTTTATAAATTGCTAGTTCAAAACTGAGTTAGCTCATGGTAACTTTCTTTCTGCTGGTAGCAGTAACTATCCATTTAAAGATTGAGGCTTTGCCCAACTGATTATCTTAGTAGCATCTTATTTAGAAATTCTGAAACATAATGTAAGTTCAATATGATCTTCCTAAATGAATACAGTTATCAAGAATAGATCTGAGCCAGGCGTGGTGGCGCACTGCACGCCTTTAATCCCAGCACTCGGGAGGCAGAGGCAGGTGGATTTCTGAGTTCGAGGCCAGCCTGGTCTACAGAGTGAGTTCCAGGACAGCCAAGGCTACACAGAGAAACCCTGTCTCGAAAAACCATAAAAAGAAAGAAAGAAAGAAAGAAAGAAAGAAAGAAAGAAAGAAAAGAAAAGAAAAGAAAAGAAAAGAAAAGAAAAGAAAAGAAAAGAAAAGATCTAAGTTAAAGTAAATTGAAATAAATTTTATTTATTCTGTGAGAGCAACTCTTAAGTTTGTCATATAAAAAACAGTGTCAATAACTCATAGACGCCTATAATGGAGTAAGCCAAGACTATCACTAACTCTCAGAATAAATATTTAGAATTTTAATGTTATTGGGACAGGATGGTAACCAGATTGGGGGAAAAAAAAAAAAAAAAACGGCGTTTCCTATGTCTGTTCTCCTCTTGGAAAAAGTCTCTCTCTCTCTCTCTCTCTCTCTCTCACACACACACACACACACACACACACACACACACGAACACACGCACGCGCGCGCGCACACACACGAGCTCAACAGCTCACAGTGTCCCCCTCTATTACTACAAAGATATATAATTAAACAATTTCGATGAAAATACATTTTCAAGTCTCAAGTAGTATTTACCAACTTAAGTCATTCTGTGTCACAGGCAGGAAGAAAAGAAGCTAGCTCAACAAAGCAAAGGCAACCAAGAGACGGACCCCGAGCAACTCCACACCATATGGCAAGGCAAACCTCCCACTAGACAGTTAAAACTTGGTAGCTGATTAATATCAACGCTTATTAGACAGCCTCTCCGGCCCCTGCCTTAGAACAGAAGGAAATCTGTTGTCTGCAATGCCTTTCATCTAGGAAACCTGAAAGCATCCTGGTAATGGACATTCTGTGAGTTGAGAAGGATGTCCTATTCTGGAAGTTGTTTACCGGGCTTGGAAGCTCAAACTCCCCGTGACCCGGCACTGCACAGCAGGGCAGCCGTTTCATGGCTGCGCTCGCCCCTTCCTCCCGAGCGTTTAGCCCCAGGCCCGCTGGCCCCGCTTACCGGTGGGCGCGCTGTCCAGGATGCGCAGGTCGTAGGCCCCTGAGCAGCGGTAGTTGGCGGCCGTGCCGTTGTCCCACACCACCACGACCTCCTCCGGGCTCTCGAAGCTCCGGACAGTGCCTACATGGCCCTCGCCGCCGTCCTGCTTGCCCCACTTCCAGTCCGGGCCGCGCACTACGCGGGCGCCGACCCCCTCCACCATCACTCGGTTGTTGCGGGAGTTACTCATTGGGGCCCGGACGGTGGGCGCCGCCGCCGGCGGGGGAATCGTGAGAGAACTGGGCCCGGGCCGCACTCTGGACGCCGGCGGGGGCGGCAGCGAGCCCCGCGGGCCGTGGGGCCGACTTACCGGGGCGGCGGCGGCGCGGTCCACGAGCAGCCCTTCGCCCGGGCCGGGCCGTGGCCGTCGCGGCCCCCGCTCCGACTGGAGGCCCGCCCGCGGAGGCTCGCAGGCGTTGGACTGCAGGCCGAGGGCGAGCGGTCGTGGGCGGGGGCTCTGCCGCTTGCCCCGGACTCCCCGGCCGGGCTACAGCGACGGCCGCCAGCAAACCTCGCTCTCCCCCGGCCGGGAGCGCGGAGGGCCGGGGGAGGCTCGCCCGGGTGCGGCGGCGAGCGCAGCGGGAGGCCAGGCGAGCCGCCGGCCCTCAGCGGCCCCCGGACGCTCACTCGGGCCTGGACGCCCGGGAGCCGGCTCCGCGATGGGCAGCGGCGCTAGCGGCCGGCGAGCGGCCGGAGCCGGGGCCCCGGGGCCCGCTTCCCTCAGCCCCCGCGCACGCCGCCGCGCTCCGCCCCGCCACCGAGTCCCCGCCGGGCGAGAGCGGCTCCACATCCGGGTACAGCCGCGTCCAGGCCCGAGCGGCGCCTCCCGAGGAACTGCGAGGTGCTCCTCAGCGACAACGGGATGGGAAGGGTTTGGGGGAGTCGCGCGATCCAGGAAAAGGGGGAAGGAAACGGATCGCTGAGCGGCCCCTGGACGCCGAGGGAGTGCGCATGCGCACGGCCAGGCTCTCGGAGACCGAAAGCTCCTCCTCCGTCTGGAGGAGTCCCTGGAGTGACTCGGATGGTACGGTGCTTCCCATTGGCTGAGAGGAAGAAGGGCTGGAAATGAGGCTAAAGGAAGAGTGAGGAGAATGAAAAACAGGTTGCTGTTCTGCTAATGTCAGAGTTGATGATCCCCGGTGTACTGGGTGTGAATTGAGGATTGCACACTCTTTTAGGCTTCTTTTCCAACGAGAGCGGGAATAGGGCCTATGACAGCACAGATTAAAGGTGACTTGTACAAATGACAAACATTTTAAACCACAGTGGGTGACTGGTGGTGTTTTTAAGCCTTCTGAAAGATGTGCCTGGACTTAACTGCGGTCAGGATAATAAGCGGACGCCACTCTTCATATTATGATTATAGCTGGGACCTCAGGTAGTACTATGTCCAATTTTCTGAGGAACCACCGGACTGATTTCCAGAATAGTTGTACCAGCTTGCAATCCCACCAGCAATGGAGGAGTGTTCCTCTTTCTCCACATCCTTACCAGCATCTGCTGTCACCTGAGGTTGGGATCTTAACCATTCTGACTGGTGTGAGGTAGAATCTCAGGGTTGTTTGGATTTGCATTTCCCTGATGACTAAGGATGTTGAGCATTTCTTTAGGTGCTTCTCAGCCATTTGATATTCATCAGTTAAGGATTCTCTCTTTAGCTCTCTTCCCCATTTTTTAATAGGGTTATTTGACTTTCTGGAGTCCATCTTCTTGAGTTTTTTATATATACTGGATATTAGTCCCCTATCTGATTTAGGATTGGTAATGATCCTTTCCCAATCCGTTGGTGGCCTTTTTGTCTTATTGACAGTGTCCTTTGCCTTACAGAAGCTTTGCAATTTTATGAGGTCCCATTTGTCAATTCTTGATCTTACATCACAAGCCACTGGTGTTCTATTCAGTAAATTTTCCCCCTGTGCCCATGTGTTCAAGGCTTTTCCCTACTTTCTCTTCAATTAGTTTCAGTGTATCTTGTTTTATGTGGCGGTCCTTGATCCACTTGGACTTGAGCTTTGTACAAGGATATAAGAATGGATCAATTCGCATTCTTCTGCATGCTAACCACCAGTTGAACCAGCACCATTTGTTGAAAATGCTGTCTTTTTTCCACTGGATGGTTTTAGCTCCTTTGTCAAAGATCAAGTGACCATAGATGTGTGGGTTCATTTCTGGGTCTTCAATTCTATTTCATTGATCTACCTGCCTGTACCAATACCATACAGTTTTTATCACTATTGCTCTGTAATACAGCATGAGATCAGGGGTGGTGATTCCCCCAGAATTTCTTTTATTGTTGAGAATAGTTTTCACTATCCTGGGTGTTTTGTTATTCCAAGTGAATTTGCAAATTTCTCTTTCTAACTCTATGAACAATTGAGTTGAAATTTTGATGGAGATTTCATTGAAATCTGTAGATTTCTTTTGGCAAGATGGCCATTTTTACTATATTAATCCTGCCAATCCATGAGCATGGGAGATCAAAAGTGGCTCTTTAAGACTCATGGAGTCTAGGCTAGCCTCAAACTCCCTTTTTAAAAAAAAAAAAAAATGCTAAAAAAAAAAAAAAAAAGAAAAGAAAAAGAAAAAAATGCTGTATTCCACATTTTGCATGTTTCCCTATAAAACGGACATTATAAAACAATAGTTCAAATCTCTAAACAAGTTTTCATGTTCTCTTCTATCAACTTAGATTACTCCTGCATCCCTAGGCGTTTACACTGGTACCTTCTAGAATCGATGTGAGTCATCATGGATGTTACTATATCATGTACATAAGTTTATCTTCCATTTTTTAAGGAAATTGGTGCCATTTAAAACTTAAGAGATTACTACTCTTCTGAGCACAGGTAAGATAAATCAGTCCTTGCTGGGCATGATCACACATCCCTTTAATCAAAGCCTTCTGTAGGCTGAAGCAGGTGGATGCTTTGCTCCACATGATATCTCAGGGTTTCGTGTTGTTCATCCACCATCCCCTAAGATGGATAATGGAGAGAGGGAGAAGACAGAACAAGCATTCTTAAGATCCTTACTCCAAATGCTGCCGTTCATCATCTAGAACTCAGGTCCACCTGCTTGAGAGAGAGAGAAAATGTAGCCTAGCTGAGTTCTTACTATTCACTTTTGAAAACTGAAATCACTCTTAAGTAGTCAAACAGCAGAAATTTAATATAGCGGATTAACTGCAAAAAGTGTTGGAAGAGGTGCAGAAATGAAGAGTCAGCAGTAAACTATCAAGTGCCGTCCCTTGGTACTAGAGAAGCAAAAGAGAGTGTGGTACAGGAACCACATGGCTACCGCTGAAGCTGGCTAAGTAGCTCCTCCTGTTGGTAGAACTGAGTATTCTGCAGCCACCCAGGGTCTCTTATTCACACTAACACTGAGACAAGGAGTCCAATACCACCTACCACTGTCACTACCTCTGTGTGTCCCCTTCTCCCTGGGGTGACTGTCCCATGAGGACAAAGGGCACAGAGTCAACAAACAGGATTTCTGACGGCCTACGAGTATGACACACTGGCACCAGCTTTGGAGAGACAGACTAACTGTACTTGGGATGAATCAAGGATTATATAGTTTTAGGGTTCAGGGCGGGCAAAAGTCATTGGCTGAAGGCTAAGATATTGAGATGCCTTATTAGCATAGGGAAGCATTCCAGGAATCTCAGGTGCTAGCTGAATGGCTTCTTATCTGAAGAAAGGAAGGGAAACCTGTAATGTAACCAAGGCCATGTGACATTCTACAGTTATAGGGTATGGAGTTTGGTATCCCTCAGGTTGAGAAAAGGAAGCCTCACTGGTTTCTTTGGAGACTCAGGTTATAATGACGTTTTGCTGGTGTGGACAGATGAAAGAATGTTTTGCTGGAGCAGAAGCAGTTGAAAGGATGTTTTGCTAGGCAAACACACCAAGGGATGCATGGAGTTTAGAAAGAATATAAATATGACCCCACAGACAGTGGGAGCTTGAGCATTGGTTCGCTTTGCTCCACCTCACTATTCTTCACTGCCAACATGCATGTATTGGTCCACCTTACATTGCGTTGCCGAGTTTCGATTGTGGTGACTTCATAGAAACTCACCAAAAACTTGTGTTTTGCTACTTGGTTGATTGGTGAGCCTCTCAGTTTCTTTTGGATTGAGTTGTCCTTGCTGATTCCTGTGTGGTGTCTATCCAGTGTACTGGGCTGCAGCTGCTGATTCATGTTTGGTGTTTGCTACTGGCTCGGACTGAGAATAACAAAGACCGGAATCACCCCAAAAACTATTTCTAAACAGATCCACTTCCCCCGTATCCTAATAACTTTTCTTTTCTACTACCTCTGGAGAGTGGTGGGCTAGAGGAAAGGTTGAACCTTTATTAAAGTAGATTGTGAAAAAATATATGTCTACAGGAGTTCACCATTTTGCACCAAGTTCAGAAGGCCATCCAGACAATGGTAGACTTTGACCTTAATTAGCAGGGAAATATACCCCTACCAGAGACAGGGCTTGTGAATACAGGGCATACCCGGATCCTGCAGCTGCTGGAACTGGCTTGCCTGTGTGGATACATAGAAACTGCCAAAAATCTCCCTGTATTAGTTTTCTTTCTACTGCTGCAATCTCCATGACTAAGGTGACTTCCAGAAGAAAGGGTTGTCTGGGCTTACAGGGCATCTTGACAGCAGGTGGGACATGGAGACTAGAAATGGATACTGAGAGCTGAGGGCTCACATCTCAAGCAGGAAACATAAACTGAATTTGAAGTGACACAAAATATTTAAACTTGGAAAGCCTACTTCCAGTGACATTCCTCTTCCAATAAAGCCACCACTCTTAGCCACCCCAAAAAACACCACCAATTGGAAACCAAGGTTTCAGATCCAAGACTGGGGAGGGAGCACATATAACCCGCCACTGCTCCAGCAGAAGCAGGATGAAACTTGGTTTCTCTCTCCTTCCTTCTCTTGCAATTATCAAAAGGAGCCTACTATATCAGGTGTTCAGCAGTGTTGTGACCGTTCTACCAAACTTAAACTTCCATATAAACAAAGTAACATCATGCATGTTCAATTTGAACATCATCCCAGTGAACCTTCCAAGAGTGTGGGAGCAGCAAGACTCCTGAACTCCCAGCTCCCTGCTGCTCACTTCCTGTGCACTCTGCTCGGTGACTGTGTTAGTGAGGGTTCTCTAGAGGAACTGATAGAACAAATATATACATATACATATACATATACATATACATATACATATACATATACATATACATATACATATACATGAAAGGGATTATTAGGATGGTTTACATGCTATGGTCCAGCTAATCCCAACAATGGTTGCCTATGAAAGGAAGGTCCAAAAATCCAATAATTGTTCAGTCCCATGAGGCTGGATATCTCAATTGGTCTTCAGTGCACAACGGAATAATGAAGAAATTGCTCTAATGGCAGTGGAGGAATGGACTTGCTAGCTAGGAAGGTGAGAGCAAGCAGGCAAAGAACAAAAGCTTCCTTCTTCTATGTCCTATGATTTGGAGAAAGAGCATCTTCAGGTCAATAGCTGTGATAGCTCGAGCTGCCTAATAGTAATGGAGCCACATTTAAAAAGCAGCTACAACTGACTCACCATCTGAGTCAACCCAAAGTAATACACAAGTCATCCTCCTGTTCAGTCTAAATGGGCAACTTAAGCAGGAAGGTGACAGGAACCATTATCCCCTATGATTCATGTCTTTGATGGTGGCACTTTCTTCACTTCTCCCAAGTATATGATATCATGACTTGTTTCAAGGGAAGAAAGGATAGTTAAAAGACTTATTTGAACTTTATTACTAAAATATCTCACTCATAAATCAGAAAGTCAGTATGTCAATCACTCTGATACCCAAGTATGTCTAGTCCAACTGCATATTCTTTCAGAAGCCAGAGAAGTTGCCTGTCACTCCAGGTAGTTGGGAAACTGAAGCCTGAAGAACACTTGAGCCCAAGAACTCAAGGCCAGTCTGAGCCATGCAGACTGTGTGGTGGCTGGAATGAGAACGGTCCCCATAAGCTCACATGTTTGAATGCATGGTTCTCAGTTAGTGAAATTGTTTGAGAAGTATTAGGAGATGTGGCCTTGTTGAAGGAGGTGTGTCACTGAGAATGAGACTTGAAGTTTGAAAAGCCCATACCAGGCCCAGTCAATTTCTCTGTCCCCTCTCTGCCCTCATCTTGTAGATCAGATGTTAGCCTCTGGCTGCTGCAAGCCTCCGGCAGCTGCACACTGCCATTTTTCCTGTCTACTGCCACACTCCCTACAATGACGATCAAGGTCTAACCCAATCAAATGCTTCCCTTTATAAGTTATCTTTGTCATGATGTTTCATCATAGCAATAGAGTAAATACCCAGTCTTAAAATAAAACAAGCAGAAACCCTCAGAAACCAAAGGAGTAATTATAGTTGGTTCCCTAGAATTACTGTATTGTACTGGAGTCAAAACTGGGTTAATCATAACTTCCTAAGCCACCCCTGACCTACAGGCATCAGCATCCTCATTGCCAGTCGGTAGGGATTCTTCTGAGGGGAATCTCCTTTCCTTTGTGTCCTTTTTGGGGGTGGGGGATGCTTTGTTTTGTTTTGTTTTGGAGAAGAAGGAAGAGAATCACAGGATAGACACAAATATGTGACATGGTCCTTCTCTTGGGGAGCTCTCTGTCAGCTTATGTCCAGAGACTAGCTGAAGGCCTCTGAATATGGCTCAAGTCAGATCTGTGCTTACCAGAGTTGGGAGTTTTTCTGATTCCACAGATCAAAAATTACTTAAATAAGGTACATATCTACTTCATTCACTGTAATTAATAGCCCCAACCCCGATATTGGAGCCTTAATGATGTCATTACACTGATTAGCTAATTGACCCTGGCACTTCCCCCTACTCTTCTAAAGTCTTGTGTGACATAATAATGACCTTTTTGGTGTTTGGTTTTATTGTGCTTGTTCACACATGGAAACCACGGCTTCACCTATCTGGCCAGGCGCTCTACAAAAAGCTGCACATTTATCTCTGACAAACCACTTTTAAGGTTGACTTTAGATTGTCATACTGTCTTGATTTGTTTTGTATGGGGGTGGCTCGTGTGCTTGGCTATTTGGCTTATGTTTTGAGGCAGGATCTAACTAATCCCAGACTGCTAATCCCAGACTGACCTCTAACTCATAATCCTCCTGTCTCAGCCTTCCAAGTGCTGTGATTACTGGCACATGCCACCAGGCCTGATTAGATAGCCATTTTGTAACTTGAAACTGAATATAATCCTAAATGATTCAAATGTTTTTGCCTTCAGATGTTTTTCTGTTTGTTTGTTTTTGTTTTGTTTTGTTTTGTTCAAGACAGGGTTTCTCTGTATAGCCCTGGCTGTCCTGGAACTCACATTGTAGACCAGGCTGGCCTCGAACTCAGAAATCTGCCTCCCTCTGCCTCCCAAGTGCTGGGATTAAAGGCGTGCGCCAGCACTGCTCGGCACCTTCAGAAGTTTTGTCTGCACGTATACCTGTGCACCACATGTGTGCCCAGTGTTTTTGGAGGTCCGATGAGGATCTTGGACCACCTGGGACTAGAATTACATAGTTATGAGCTATCAGGTGGATGCTGGGAACTTAAAGCAGGTGTTCTAGAAGAGCAGCCAGTGCTATTTATTAATTGCAGAGCCATCTTTCCAGTCCCTATTTCAAATTCTTAATATATTATCATGTATATTAATATATTATTTCAGAAATGCATTCTTTGGTGATTTCCTTTCTCTTCATTCCTAAAGTTATTTTATTTAAACAATAAAAAATATTTTTGTGGGGTTGGAATTTTATTTTAAAAGATAGAAAATTTTATTTAAATTGGCTTAAATGAATCCTTTGAATCATATAAAAAGAAAAAGAAAAACTTTTGAATTCTGGGCAGTGGTAGCATATACCTTTAATCCTAGCACTTGGGAGGCAGCCAGATCTCTGAGTTCAAGGCCAGCCTGGTCTACAGAGTAAGTTCCAGGACAGCCAGAACTACATAGAAACCCTGTCTTGAAAAGCAAACAAAACCTCTTGGAAATTGTGACTCATGTGTGTTGATTTAAGAGTCTAGGCAACATCTCTAGGACAAAGGTTCCTCAGTCCTCAGTTGTGCCTTTCCTTGTCTTGGCTTCCTGTGCGTGCACTTTCGTCCTTACCAGTAGAAGCTCTAGGGAGCAAAGGAGGTTCTTTCCCTACAATCTCAGCAGCAGTATCTTTTTGACATGATGAGTCTAAAGAGATTGTGTACATATGCTTTAGTCAAACTCCGGGATCACAACAAGCATGGGTTTCATGTCTTCTTTTAAGTTGGATGTGATGTTACCTCACCCCCAAACACCAGATACAAGGAGAGCAAGTCAAATGTTCAAGAATGAACTATTGGAAGAGGAACAATTAGGTCAGAACATGTCACACAATACCTAAGCTGGAATGCTTTGCATTCCCAAGCAGGTTGGCAGAACCATCTGAGGTTTGCGACAGTGTCAACTGTTGGAGCAAAATGAGTGGAGTGAGCGATGGAGTCAGACACTTTGTTTCTAGTTTGGTGTTCTCTCTATAGCTTCAACAAATCACCTAACTTCCGGGTCTCCAACTACCTCACATGCAAGACAGAGGTTAGGGGTGGATTGCAGGGTGAGAGGTGGACTGCAGGGTTAAAGGTGGACTGCAGGGTTAGGGGTGGACTGCAGGGTTAGGGGCGGGCTGCAGGGTTAGGAGTGGACTGCAGGCTTAGGGGTAGGCTGCAGGGTGAGGGGTGGGCTGCAGGGTTAGGGGTTGGCTGCAGGGTTAGGGGTGGACTGTAGGCTTAGGGATAGGCTGCAGGGTTAGGGTTGGAATGCAAAGTTAGGGGTGTATTGGGAAATGAACATGAGTCTTTAGGGACCACAAAGGAAATGTTATAATTTTAAAATATTTGTGCATCTCCAGGGATTTTAACTGAGGTGGGGACCCATTACATGGACTGGGATCATACACTGAATAAAGAAGAGAGCAAAAACTGAACACCAGCCCCTCCTACCTCCCTCAACTCTCTTCTCTGTTCTGCTCTCTCGCTCCCCTTTTCCCATCTCCCTCTTTTCTCTGAATCCTGGCTTAGATACTGGCCCCCTCCAGTGCCTGCCACCACCCTGCCCTTCTCATGAGGAACTGTGTTCTCTCACTGTGAGCCAGGATAGATTTTTTTTCCTTAGGTTATCTTCTTAGACATTTTGTCACAGCAATAAGAAAACTACTGTACCATGACTGGAACTTGCTGTGTAAACCAGGTTGGCCTCAAACCTGTTCCCCTTGCTTCTGCCTCACAAGTTGGAATTGTAGAACTGCATCACTGTGCCTGATCACTGCTGATATGTTGCTCTGGGGCATCACAGCATCTAGTACTTGAGTAATAGATTTCCACTGCTAAAAATTTTGCCTAAAAAAAACTTTATTTTTTTTCATAACAACACAAGTAGACTAAGCCACCATCTCCTTTACAAACAAGGCCCCAATTTTGTTGAGACTTCATATACCCTGTTGATCCATGTGCCTGACTAAAGACAGACTTTCTCAAAAATCTCATAAAGGTAGTGTGGCCATGTGGCCCCGTTCTATAGAGTTAGGTTTAAGCAGGTCATTGAGCGAGGCATCTGAGATCACTCCTCACACAGGTGACAGTCCCTTCTAATACCTGCCCTTTCTACCTGCCTGCAATACGGGGAGAGTCATAGAAGAAGCCACAAGACCATATGTTAAGCAATAGAAAATGGCATCTTGAGACACTGAAGACATTCTTTGAGTTGCCACCAACACCCTACATTACCTGCCTTCACATGAAATAAAAACAGGGCCCTATTATCAACCCCCTTATGTAAGCTGTATAGAATACCACAATATTCTTTCAAGATATTTAGATATTATTTAGAAGGCAGATAGACCAATAAGTACATGGGGACATGTGATTAGGAATAGATTTGCAAGATTATAAAGAGTTAGCTTCTTTAACTAATAAGAAACATTCAGGGTAACAAGAAAGACAGACAAGCCAGGTGTGGTGGTGCACGCCTTTAATTCCAGCACTCGGGAGGCAGAGGCAGGCGGATTTCTGAGTTCGAGGCCAGCCTGGTCTACAAAGTGAGTTCCAGGACAGCCGGGCTATATAGAGAAACCCCGTCTCGAAAAACCAAAAACCAACCAAACAAACAAAAGACAGACAAATAGATAAAGTACCATAGAATGGAAATGAATGATAAGACTGTATCAATTAATTGTTGCTTTATAAACCACAGATACAGTGATTTCACATTTGTTTATCATCTCTCAGTCTCTGTGAATCAAGACTCCAGATATGATTAGCTGGACCTTCTGCTCATAGCTGTAGTGGAATCTTAAGTTTGAGGTCTTCTTCCAAGCTCACAAGGTTGTTTACAAAATGAATTGGAACTCATGGCAGCTGATTCTTCAAGGCCAGCAGTCAAGCCTCTGACTTCTTCTACTCCTGATTTAGATTTCTTCTTTAAAGGACTCAATTGATTAGATCACATCTGCCCAAGATAATCTTCCTTTTGATAACTCAAAGTCAACTGACTAGAGACCTTCAATTACACCTGCAAAATCCCTTTACCTTTGTCATATGAAGTAATAGTCATTTGAATGATACTCCATCACAGTCACATATCCTGACCCCCTCATCCAGAGGAGGGGATGAAACAGAACGGTATGTATCAGAGAATGAAATGAGAATGGCCCCACTGGTTCAAATTTTTGAATACTTAATTCCCAGTTGGTGGAACTATTTGGGAAGGATTAGGAGATGTGGCCACTGGTGGGGTGAGCATTGAGGCTTCAAAAGCCCATGTCATTTCCAATGTGCCTCTATGTGCACTGTTTACGGATCAGGATGTGAGTTCCCAGCTGTCCCTGCCACTATGCTTTTGCTCCACCATCATGGATTATAATTCTCTAAATCAGTGGTTCCCAACCTGTGGTCGAAATCCCTTTGGGGATTGCATATCAGATATCCTGCATGTCAAGTATTTATAGTATGATCAATAACAGTAGCAAAATTTCAGTCATGAAGTAACAACAAGGTAATTTTATGGTTGGGGTTACAACATGAGGAAATGTACTAAAGGGTCACAGTATTAGGAAGTTGAGAGCCACGGGTCTAAACCATAAGCTGAATTAGATGCTGTCTTTTATAAGTTGTCTTGATCATGCTATTCAGTCATGGCAATAGGAAAGTAAGACACCTTGTGAGGGTACAGTGATTTTTGAGGCAGGAAAGGACATTGCCTCCACCTGGGTTGCAGTTCCAAGTCTCCTTTCCAAGGACTATATCCACTTGGTCACATAGTGTGTGTACAGCTAAGCCTGAGGAAATCCAATTTAGAAGAGTTGCCTTGCTAAGAATGATAAGGCATTGCATACGTATTATTCCACAAGTCAGGAAGCAAAGACAAAAGTATTGCCACCTTCCAAACTCCAGGACAGTCAGGGCAGGCAGGAGGGTGGATAATAATATTTAAAAGAAAATTACGGGACTAGAGAGATGGCTCAGCGGTTAAGAGCACGGACTGCTCTTCCTCAGTTCAATTCCCAGCAACCACATAGAGGCTCACAACCATCTACAATGGGATCCGATGCCCTCTTCTGGTGTGTCTGTAGACAGCTACAGCATATTCATCATATATGTGAAATTAATAAAATCTTTACAAAGAAAAAAAGAAAATTGCTTCTTTGCATGAAGGGAAGTAGAGGAATTAAGCTGTAGCTCTGAGAAGATCTGTGTCTTAGTCATTGTATTTATAATCTGTATCTGCCTGTCTTCCATCCTTTCTCTCTCCTTCCTTTTCTCCTTCCTTCCTTCCTTCCTTCCTTCCTTCCTTCCTTCCTTCCTTCCTTCCTTCCATGCCTCATAAAAAGCATGTCCTTGGCATTTTCCTGGGGAAAGAACATCATTCTCTGCTTCTCTCTCTCCCTCACCCTGCTAGGCCATTAATCCTCTACACAAAGGTATTCCCAAATGATGACAGTCACCTTGGAGGAAGGAGGGATAATTTTTCTCCCTATTATGGATACAGCTTGGCTCTGAATCTAATAAACAAATTAGCGTTGAGAGAAGCCATGCACACATTTCTACTTAAGACTCCAAACATCAGCGTGAATGTACAGACTGGAGTGAGGTCCAAGGCCCCAGACTAAGCTGACCCTTCTTCTCTAAGCCTCCTGGGCCACATAGGCATCCTTTCTCTCATCCTTTCTCTCTGTAGTTTAACTCCGCTCATCTTGGGGATTTTTTCATCCTCACTTCTTAGAGTAGAGAGAATCTATAGCATATATGTTAAGTGTATGTCTATATGTAGTATATGCCTATGGTGAATAGTCTCTATGTCTAAAGTTAGGCTGAGGCAGGAAGACTACTACGAGTTCAAAGCCAGTAAGGGTTTCATAGTAAGACTGTTTTTTGGTTTTGTTTTTTTTAAGGATTTATTTATTTTATATATGAGGGCTCTATCTGCACGTACACGTGCATGCCAGAAGAGGGCATCAAATAGACGGTCATGAGCCACCATGTGGTTGCTGAGATTTGAACTCAGGACCTCTGGAAGAGCAGCCCGTGCTCTTTACTGCTGAGCCATCTCTCCAGCCCCAGTAAGATCTTTTTTTTTTTCTTAAAAAACAAAACAAAACAAAACAAAACAAAGAAGGTAGTGCCTGTCAGTTCAAATCATAGTGCTCATGTTAGGACTGTGATTATAACAATAAGATACAGAGCTAAAATTGGAGGTCACAGTATTTCACTAACAAAAAGCACATTAATTTAAAGACACTTGTTATTTCTCATAATAATTTGTACAGGACTATAGCATATTTTTAATTTAGTAAAACCTGATTTGTTTTCATTGCTTATGTTTCTCTGTTCTGGAATCCTCTGTAAATACAAACCATAAGCTCTTCTTTACTGGATTTTGTTGCTGACTTGTTACAGACCCAAGAAGGGTTAAGATACAGGATGCACCCTATTGCAAATAGAAAACCATTGCTAAGAGATGTCACTCTTCCTCATAAACCCTCAGAGAACTCATATGAGAGTTCAGAAATTCATCTTGAGCTACTTCATATATTCAAATGGATGCAGATAGAAACAATTACAGATATATGGATAGTATACATGTATATGTAGCTGAGTTCACAGTATCACTAAAGGCAATGATACTCCCATGGAATTGGTTATATCATTCTTGATTTTATAAAAGAAAGAATGCCAGGCGGTGGTGTGCATGCCTTTAATCCCAGCACTTAGAGGCAGGCGGATTTCTGAGTTCAAGGCCAGTCTGGTCTACAAAGTCAGTTCCAGGACAACCAGGGCTATACAGAGAAACCCTGTTTCAAAAAAAAAATCTAAAAAAGAAAGAATGAACCATGGCTCTTTAGAGAAGTAGCTAGCTTAAGGCATTGGACAGGGGAATAGCCTGTAATAGTACTAGAAATAATCCATTGTGGGTCTAGACAGTAAAGAATTTCTTAAACAACAGAAGAGGGCTGACCAAGAGAGTTTGTAGCCAAAATGAAAGAGCTTCAGTGGCCAAAGTCCAAAGTAAGGGTGCCAAGATGCCAAATGTGACAACTTGAATTCAATCCCTAGAACCCACATGGTGGAAGAAGAAAACCTGCTCCTGCAAGTTATCTTCTGACCTCTATATGTGTACCTTTCCATGGGAGCAACCATACACACACACACACACACACACAAACACACACACACACCACACACTTACTCACTCAATCAGTCCATATAATAAAACTTAAAAAAAATAATGTTCTTGGGGACTATAGTCCAACTATAATTAAGTAAATACACTTGAATAAATAAATATATATTAATTATAAATATATATTATTTATATATATTAATATAATATATATATTATATATATGCTGGGCGTGGTGGCCCATACCTATAATTCCAGCAGTGAACTCCAAGTCAGTCTTGACCACAGAGGGGAATCATGTCTTGAAAACAAAACAAAACAAAAAATGTAAAAGTTAGGCTCTAAGCAAGCGTTTCCACCCAACTTGAAGCTTTCAGTATGTGTCTGAATTTCTGCTTTTTTTTTTTTTTTTTTTTTCAGTTCTGGGCATTAAAACCTGGCTGTCATATATCCAGCCCCCTGTATCTTCATCACTGATAAAACCTGACACATATGTAGTTGCTTCTGAACAAAGGGACTCCTTAACAAGAACAAAGCCATGGAGATGAGCCAAGAAAGCCTGTTGGAAGACACTGAACAAGAGTGAGTCTATCAAAAACCGTTCAATAATGTGGCCTACATACCTGACTGGCCACAGGCTTACTCACTCATCTTTTCCCCATTGTAAGCGAGGAGTTCATTCATCTCACAAATAGTCAGCATTTGTGCACCTACCACCAGAAAGGTCTTTAAAATAAATTAAAGGGCAAGAATTCAAAGTCCCAATTCCCTCTCCCCCTCCAGTTGGCCTATATGGCACAGAAAGAGGAGAAAGCACCTAGAATGTTGATGTGGGTATTTAGGCCAGGCTAAACATAACTTACTAAACCCAGAGAGCTGCATAGATGCCCAACAGGGCAAGAAGGGAAGTGCTACTAACATTCTGCTACCCTGGGTGAGGCCACAGATAGATTCAAGCCTGTGCCATCACTGTGAGCTTTGTGTATTCTCCACAGTTGGAGACATAGCTCATTGATAAAGCACATACATACTATGAACAAGGCCACACATTCCAGTCCTCAGCACCTGAAACTGAAACCAAAGCAAAAATTCTCAAATCCCATCCTCTAAGATATGGGAATTGATGAGTTAGTTTCCTATGAAATCAAGGAATAGTGCTTATAGACTATTAGCAAGGTGACATGGCACAGATTTGCCTCAGTCTTCCTTGTTTTATATATTCTGTACAGGGTGCTCATAGAACTCCACCCACACACCCTCACCTTCACAGATCTTACTAGACAGCAAAGACATTCCTTCAAAGTTTAGAAGACAGGGTACTTCTGTGGTTTAGTTTTAACCTTGAAACAATATTTACTAATACTGTTCTCTTTGACCTTTGTTATTACTTGCATGTGATACAAAAACATGATACAAAATTTAAAAGGTATAAAAAGTTATTTAATGATAAGTCAATTATGTTTTTCATATCTACCTGCCTATTTTCACTCTCTAGAATCATCCATTCTTTTCTCTTTTGTTTTTTTTCTGGAATTATATATACTTACATATATATAATATGTGCTACATGTTATATATACATATATAACATATGCTATGTTATATATGCTATAAACATATAATATGCTATATTATGTAATATATGCCATATAACATATAGTATGGCATATATGACATATCATATACTATATATACAATATATAAAATATATAGCATATATCAACATGTTATATATAGCATATATCAAATATTGTTATAAATAATATATTATTTATATTTTATGTGATATATTTATTATTTTATGTAATATAAATTATATGTGCCATATAGTATATGGTATATATTAAATATAATATATATAAAAGGTAGATTTTCTGTATTTTTAATAATAGTACATTTCAATTAGATATGCTATATAGCATATAGTATATATTAAATATAATATATCTTAAAGGTAGATTTTCTGTATTTTTAATAATAGTACATTTCAATTAGATATGGTATGGTATATTTCACAAAGTTTGCAGTGATTTTGTCCCTATTTAAACCTTGCCTTCCGTTAAATCTTGGAATGTTTTGACTTTGAGTCAGCATTCGGGAGGCAGACATAGGACTGTTGCAAGATCTGGGCCAGCCAAGCCTATATAGTAAGTTTCAGGCCATCCATGGCTACTTAACAAGAAACTGCCAAAATAAATAAAATAAAATAAAATAAAATAAAATGTTTTCAGCCTTCCTGTTAGTAGTATGCCTTTTTGTGAGATATATGGAAGTTTTAAGTTTAACAGTTATTCTGCGGACCAACTCCAGTAAGCTTTAATGACCAAGGCAAAGCCAAGTATAGTGCTCACTTCCAACCCATCTCATTTCCCAGTGAAGAGATCACTAACTTACAATCAATCCTAACTTGTTGACAACACTTTATTATTTCATAACTATTAGGATCCCAACACAAAAAGGTGCTGACTGTCCGCAGCAACAGACAGACTGGTTACCGTGACTCGATCCCTATAGATTACACATGTATGGCTATTTCATACTGTAGTCCACAAATACAAGTACCAAGTGCTGCTATAAACATAGGCGCTCTATAGCTAGGGATGTAGCTCAGTTGGTGGAGTGCTTGCCTAGCGGGCCCAGAGCCCTGAGTTCTATCCCCTGCAGGGTATAAACTTAGGTTGGTGACTATCCCAGTTTGGCTGATGATCCCAGCACTAGGAAGGTGAAAGCAGGAAAATTTTAAGTTCTTAACTACATAGTGAGTTCAAGTTCAGCCTGAGCTACCTAAGACTCTGTCTTTAAAAAGAAAAAAGCAATATATTCAATAATTTAGAACTTTGTGACATTTTTTGTAGTCTCAGCAGCCCTTAACCTTTGCTGTTTCCTCGTTTAATCTTGCCACCCTTGTTTCAGATATCTTCACCCTCAGACTTCTGTTATGTTACCACAAACACGCCTAACAGAGTCTACTTCATAAATGGTTTCCTGTGCACATCCTAGGTAGCCATACACCTGTGAGTTAATTAACCAGCCACATGATTGCATTCTATTACCAGGACCTGCCCCTTTCTAGACTTAGTTCTCATTTAATAGCTCTTAGTATTTAAAAGATTCACCGGGAGATTGAAAGTCCAGCGTGATTGTCTTGCAATTGATGGGATGTTTTTTCTTTAAACAGTCTCCCTAGGGATGCAAGCTCCAATGGGACAGAGGATACTCTCCCTGCGTTGTGCAAGCTCTCCTTCTATGTCTGCTTTGGATTCTGAAGCAAGTGCTGGCCCTCTGCAAACTGCGGCCTCCCGAGCTGGGCCGAGCCTACCAATTCAAGGTCAAGTGGCGGCCCAGCCTGTTTTCGTCTAGCTCGCGTGCTCTCTCCTGGCTCTGAAGGGACACTGGGGGTCCCTGCCTCCGGGCATTCCAGCTGGAGTCTGGAAGGTTCGCAGGTAGGGAGGGACTGAACGGGACGGGCCACGCCTCCCGGGCGGCTGTTGGCTGAGGCAGAAGCCGTGCTCCACTCCGTAGGCGCCTCCTCCCGGCGTCTCCGGTCCCCCGCGCTCCGGCGAGCGGGCCTCCGCTGCAGTTGAGCCGGGCTCGCACCATGCAGCGCCTGGCCATGGACCTGCGGGTGCTGTCCCGGGAGCTGGCGCTCTACCTGGAGCACCAGGTTCGGGTCGGCTTCTTCGGCTCGGGCGTGGGCTTGTCGCTGATCTTGGGCTTCAGCGTTGCCTATGCTTGCTACTACCTGAGCAGCATTGCCAAGGTGAGCCGGGGGCGGGGGCAGGGGAGCGTGGCGGGCCCCGGGGACCCGCGGTTGCGCAGGCGACCCTAGCCTCCCGCTGAGGTTCAAGGTCCTGCCCCTAGGTCCTCCCGGCCTCGGTCCGGCCTGCACAGCTGCAGTACTTCGGGAAGGGCACCCAGACTCTTTTCGTCTTTCTCCCGGGATGCGACTGAGCGCAGATTGGGACTGTTGTGATTATGAATTCTGTGCGTCAGTCTCCGGGGAGATGGAATCGGAGGGCTCGCTCGTGGCCTTCGGGTGGGGACACTGCTAAGTCCACTGGTTGCTAGTTTACGACCGCCGTAAACTTTGTTCTGGACCCCCTACCGATGCTGCTTCTCCCGGCAGAAACCCCAGTTAGTGATTGGAGGGGAGAGTTTCAGCCGCTTCCTACAGGACCACTGTCCCGTGGTGACAGAAACCTATTACCCGACGGTCTGGTGCTGGGAGAGCCGAGGACAGACATTGCTGAGACCCTTCATCACTTCCAAACCCCCGGTGCAATACAGGAAGTAAGTGAATGTCCATCTTGAGATGTGTCTTCTAAATCACAGGTTTGAATTCCCGCTTCCAGTTCTTAGTTAATACACCCGTGGTTAACAAAAAGAAACAATGTTAAAGAGACCAGAAAATAGGAGGGATGCGGGTCTACCCACCTACCTCCAACTGCAGGAAAATAGTCAACTATTGCCCCTCCCCACTTTTTTACTTTGTTTTGTCTCCTTTTCATCCTAATGTGAATGGACAGAATGAACGTCCTGGCTTATTTCTGGGATGTGAGAACCTCTTTGGGGGGGTGGGGGAGGGAGCAGAGGGGAGCTGCGTTACTGTTTTCCAATTTGTCCTTGAAGACCTAGACACCTTGATAAGATGCACTGATGTATTCACATGTGGACGGCCCTGGGATAGGGTTAGACAGCTGTCAATAACATTAGGTTTTGTGTGTCTCCCTACAAAAGAACTCAGTAATAAGCGCATGGGTTTTTGAGGATAATGTCTTTGAGGTGTTGCAGACATGGACGGGGACATATCTAACCAGGGGATTTAAATGGTGTCTGTTACTAATTTCCCTGAGTCATCTAGTCTTTCCAGAGTTCCTCCCCCCCCACCCCCTTGCCAATTTGTACTTTTGGGCCCACAGATGCTATGTGAGAAGTTGTTAAAGAAGCAGATTTTTCAAGGTACTCAGTTAGGGGCAGCATCAATGAGTCAAGAGTTGTAGCATAGAACCAGTCAGCTCTGGACTTTCTCGTAATTCCCTGTCGGTATCTGTATGACCTCAATCAAATAGGGGTTAAATGCTAGGCATCTGAGAGTAATAAGGAAATAATTAATGTAGATATATAAAGGGCTATGTGTGTGTGTGTGTGTGGTACCACAGATAAATCAAAAAGCCACACTCCCACCCAAATATTTGAAGTTCTTTGAAGCTTTTTTAATTAAAATATTTTATTGATTCTTTGATAGTTTTGTTCATGTATATAATTCATTTTTACCACATTAACACACACACACACACACACACACACCAATTACCCTAATATCCCCTTTTGGAGTTCACTTTTTTTTTTTTACCTATTACTTTTATTGAGGCTGCTGAAAATATGGCATTAATCTTCATAATATTTTTGTAATGAAAGGAGGTGACTTTTGTAGCTATGTATATATTTGCAAATGTAGGTTAAGTTATTTTGAGATGACCAGATAATGTCATATTTATAGAATGAAAACACCAAGATGCAACTGAAAGGACTGCTCAGTAATGCCTTTGGAACTGTCACTTGCAGTGAACTCATTAAAACTGCAGACGGAGGACAGATCTCACTGGACTGGTTTGATAACAATAACAGTGCGTGCTATGTGGATGCCAGCACCAGACCTACTATCTTGCTCTTGCCTGGCCTCACTGGAACAAGCAAGGAATCCTACATCCTTCATATGATCCATCTCAGTGAAGAATTAGGATACAGGTACCTGGGAAAGATTGTTTCCTGTTTTTCACTTAATTCTTACAAATATGTTAATATTTCAGGCTGAGTGATCATGATGGAGCACACCTGTAATCCCAGCAAAAGGAGGCAGAGGCAGGTAGACTTCTGTGAGTTCAAGGCTAGCTTACTCTTTGTAGGAAGCTCTAAGCTATTAGGGTACATAATCACAACCCTCATCCCACCACCACCACTGGTGGTCCATGCCTTTAAAGCCTACCACTTGGGAGGCAGAGTGAGTCCAGAATAGGCAGGGCTACACAGAGTTCCCCCCCCCCCTTAGGTGTATACCTCTCTCTTTCCCTCTCCCTCTCCCCCACCCCTTTCTCACACACACACCTTCATGGATAAATAAAGCAATCTCCTAAACTATTACTTATTACTTACATCTGATTCTTTTGTCTCCCTTTCCTAACTGATCACCTCACAGGAAATGATTCTTAGCATACTAACCACATGAACAAATGAAATTAGAGCTTCCTTCCCCAACACCCCCCCCCCAACGTACAGCTGCAGCTCCCGATGGAGCAGTGCTATGCTGAACAGCATCTCCAAGCTCCTGAGACGGTAAACAGAGACTCTTATACCACACTTTGAATTTGGACCTTAGATTTCTGATCTTATCTGCCTAGCTTAGGTCCAAGTGTAAAAAATGCTCAGCATCAGCTTGTAGGTCATCCTTATTTTTCCACAGGCAGTCAGTTCCTTTTTTTGTGCACCTGAATTTGCAGGTGCTTGTGGCTGGTAGCCAGCTGATACCACAGCATTTTTGAGCCACCATTATTCAACTTAGCCACAAGGTACAAATTTTCCATGTGACTTAGCAGCTTTACATTTCAGATTCAGCTCCAGAGTCTTAAAGCAGGGTGATTAGGAAAATAGTGGGGTGTGTGTGTGTGTGTGTGTGTGTGTGTGTGTGTGTGTGAATGTATGTGTATTAAATCTTTCTTAGCTGATGGTAATATTGCAATGGTACAGTCTGTGACTTGTGTTTTAGAGTCAACTCTTGCTAAAGTAGAAACACTTGTTTGTATGAAAAACTAAGGCAGAATTTATGTGAATAAAAACATTTTGATGTTAAGAGGGAAATGGCATACTAGAAAATTCTGTTTTAACAAGTTAACTCTGATCTTACACAGGCAAAGCCTCTGCTGTCCGTGAAAGAGCATTCTCTCAGAAGCTCAGATACAATGTTGCTAGGAAGTAGCAAGAATCTCTGATTGTTTCATTTTTAAACAACATCCAGTTAAAACATTTGTTTCTAATTTACTTCTCAAACTTGGTCATTCTAAAAAGCTGGGGGTCTACAAAGCTCCTCCCCACTCCAATTTTGAGACTGGATCTCATGTAGCTCAGGCTAACCTCAAAGTTAAAATGTAGCCAAAATGTAAGGAAGGCAACAAATAATCAGAAACCTTGTATTTTTCTCTGGGACCTTGTGAGACAGAGAAGGCTCTGCCAGTTCCTTGACTGCAGCTGGAAGAACTATTCAAGGATGACCTTGAACTTCTGGATCTCCTGCTCCAGCCTCAGTGTTGCAACTACGCATTTGTCCCTACTCTGGGTTCAGGAGGATATGCATACCTGACCCAGGGTTTCATGTGCACTATGTGAGAGTAAGGCGTTGTGGGCTGAATCAAACTGGCCTTTGCCTGGAGCAGGAAGGAAGCAAGCAAGCCCTTATCAGGGAGCTCATCAGTGACCTTGGGGCCTAGAACCATTTCTTTCTAATTGTCAAGAGTCTCCTATCTGGCTGAGGAAATGGCTCAGCCAGTGCAGTTCCTGCATAGTAAACATGAGAATCTGAATTCAGATACTCAGAATCCACTTGAAAAAGTGAGCTGGGGACTGGAGAAGTAGATCAGCAGTTAAGAGCACTAGCTACTCTTGTAGAGGGCCAGGTTTAGTTCCCAGCACCCACATGGCAGCTCATAGCTGCCTGTAAAGCTAATTCTAGACTCTCTTCTGAGCACGTGGGCACCAGGCATGCAACATGGTACACATACATATATGCTAACAAACACTCATACACATGAAATAGAAATAAATAAATCTTTTTTTAAAAAGAAAAAAAGTCTGGACACAGTGATGTGTTCCTGTAACCCCAGCACCAGGGAGATGGAAGCCAAGCCCTGAAAGTCATTAGACCAGCTAGTCTACTCAGGTTGATGATCTTCAGGCTCACCTAGACACCCTTGAAAAACTACTCGCAGATAGTGACTGAGGAAAGGCAGCCGGAATTGACCACTTTCTTCCACTCACGTGTACCCACATGCATATACCCATACTAATAAGTACATGCAACACGTACAATCAGAGTTTCTGGGTTCTACAAATAAAGCCTTGAGAAAAAAAAATTCAAGTCTCTGCCTTAAGTTGGAGAGACTGTATCAGTTAGCTTTGTCATTTAACAAACCCTCCCAGCACTTAGTGGGTTAAAACAACTGCTCTGCTCAGTCCCAGGGGTGGGCAGTTTGGGCTAAGGTTGCTGCAGGTATTTTAGGGTCTTGGCCAGGATCATTTGTGCATATGTTGTCAGCTGTCGAGACAGCTAGATGCTAGGGCAGGGAGGGGGGGCGGGGGGCCCTCAGCTGGGGCTACTCAGCTCAGCCGCCATGGTGCTTCACCTGCATGCAGGTTCACCCTGAACTGCTCTGTTGGTGGAAGAAGGTTTCTGAGCACAGAAGCTATCGTGGCCTCTGCCCAGCTGAGAACTCCCACAGTATTCCTTCTGCAACATTCCAACAGTCAGACCAGAGCAAATCAGATGGTCCTCTCAGAGTCAGTGAGCGGGGATTGAGAATTACAAAATGTTTTTCAGTTTCACCACAGAGCACAGGGAGTTTCAGAGACCCCTGAAGTGAAACGTAAACCCAAAAGCTTGAAAGAAGGCTGTGCTGTGTTCTAAAGAGGCAAAAAAGGAGCTCAGTTACTGGGGGTGTGGCTGGGGATTTGACAGCTGACAAAGCTTTGTAAGCCCTAGATGGGCTTTCAAGTTAAACCTGGACTCACAGGTCAGGACCGCCGCTTACAGAGTATTCCAAGCAGTTAACTAATTCCCCCCTTCACAGTTCTCTCTCCTACTTCAGAGAACTTAGTTGGAATGTACACAGTACTTGTTTGTGCAAAGTGTGTCTGTAGAAAAGTTTGTCTTCCTTCTTTCATCTTCTGGTGTCTCTTCAGAGTAGTAAATTTTATAATTTAGAAGCACAAGCCACACACAGCTCATTTCCTTTGAGGAACATGTGGACATCGGTATAATGTCTCCTAATACAGAGTTTTGTTGACAGAGATAAACATCCTTGTGATGCCAGCATCTGTCTCTGCTTATTACCTTATGTAAAAGAGGGTGCTTGGGCGGGGCATGAGTTCTGTCAGGTCAGCAGGGAACTTTGGATGCTGTCTGGTAAGATACTGAGAGACATTAGAGGGAATCTAACTCCCAGTCTATGGGTGAATGAAACAGAAAGGTTTATAGTCGATGTAAACACATTTTCCACTCACTCAAAATCAATGATTGATGGGAAGGAAACTAGGCCAAAGTTTATGTAAGATAATTATGAGCACAGGTGTTCCTAACAAGGTCAAAAGTGAGACTTAGAAGGAGAATATTTGATCTGCCATTGTGACCATCTTATGACCGTCTTCACACTTAGAAGGAATAATATTTGATCTGCCATTGTGACCATC
>NC_034604.1:6833313-6842447 GCF_900095145.1 Mus pahari | reverse complement strand
AAAAAAAAAAAAAAAAAAAAAAGAAAAAGAAAAAGGTCAAGACCACAAGAAAAACATCCCATGGAAGGAAATCAGAGGACTAGGAAATGATTAGCTCCCTCTAATAACAAAAAGTCTTTTTTCTTTGAGATAGAATCTCACTTTTAGCCTAGGCTAGCCTAGAACTCAGTATGTAGTCCAGGCTGGTATGGACTCTTAAGTTCTCTACGTCTGCCTCCCAGGTGATACAAATGGCAGGCTTTGTCACTCCCAAGTGACAGATACTATCATCATATTGGAGCTGCTGCTTTTTAAAGATGTATTTATTTTTATTCACGTGCATTGGTGTTTTACCTTGTGTATATGCCTGTCTGAAAGCTCTAGATCCCCTACAACTGGAGTTACAGACAGTTGCGAGCTGCCATGTGGATGCTGGAAATTAACTCTGGGTCCTCTGGAAGAATAGCTAGTGCCCTTAACACTGAGCCACCTCTACAGCCCCTGTGCTGGCTTCTTTAAAAAACTCAATTCAGCCAGGCGTGGTGGCGCACACCTTTAATCCCAGCACTTGGGAGGCAGAGGCAGATGAATTTCTGAGTTCCAGGCCAGCCTGGTCTACAGAGTGAGTTCCAGGACAGCCAAGGCTACACAGAGACACCCTGTCTTGAAAAAAAACAAAAACAAAAGCAAAAAACTCAATTCAGAGACTGAAGAAATCACTCAAGATGATAAAACAGTTGGCCATGCGAGCATGTGAAGTTGTGTTTGAGCCCCCCGGGACCCATGTTTAAAGAATAAACAACAACAAAAGCAGATATCATACAGCACAGGTGCCTGTATCCTACTGCTCCTCCCAGGAAATGGGACTAAAGACAGGAGACCCCCAGGGGATCATAGGCCAGCGAGCCAGCCTAGGAAACAGACGATAATGACAGAGACCCTGTTTCAAACAAAGTAGAATTGGAGAACTGACACCAGAGGTTGTCCTTTGGCCTCCACATGCACACTGTAGCAATACACACATGCACATGCACACACACACACAAACACACAGAATCTCTATTTGTGGTGCTATACCTATAGTCTACTCAGGAGGCTGAGACAAGAGGAGCACTTGAGCTCCAGAATTTGTGGCCCAGCCTGAGCAATGTAGTGAAACACTCATCAAGAAAATGAAATTAAAGAAACAAAAGAACCCAAACATAATAAAAGAAACCTACATGTAGTAGCACCAGAACAGGTAGTATTATGTACCAGAATAATACCATGTTTTCTTAAACTCTCTTTTCATTCTCTGAATTGATTCCTTGGAGCAAAACAAAAAAAGAGGAGGAAAAAAGTGAATCTGACTATATCTAGACCAGCTGTTACCTTGGCCCTTTAAAAAAAAAAAAAAACTCATCATTATGTTCTGCCCCCAGCTAATATTAAAGAGTGACCCATCCAGAATTATGTAATAACAAGCTCATTGAAATCTAGGTCAGTCATTAAGTATTTTGGTGCTGTGCAGTATCAGAGCTTATATTCCCCAGGAACCTATAGTCTAGTTGAAGTGACAGTGTATGCAGAAACAGGGAAGTGTGCACTCTGCAGAGCCAGTGTTGGCTGGCCGCAGGGACGGAAAACACAAACCAGCAATGGCCCAAACAAGATCCACTTGCTTAGCATGCACGAGGCCCTGGGGTGGATCTCCAGCACCAACATGGGTTAAAGTCTGGGCACAGATGTCTGTCTTTCCATGGAAGTCCAGAAGGTGGACACAGCTTGTCTGGTACACATCAGTGCCAGAATGCAGGCACTGTGACTCTGTGTGTGTGTGTGTGTGTGTGTGTGTGTGTGTGTGTGTGTGTGTGTGTGTGTCAGAGAGAGAGAGAGAGACAGAGAGAGAGAGAGACAGAGAGAGAGAGAGAGAGAGAGAGAGAGAGAGAGAGAGAGAGAGAGAGAGAGAGAAAATGCACACACACACACACACACTCTCACACGTATTCATGTAGAAGCTAGAGGACAACCCTGGGTATTGTTCCTCAGATACCATCCCTGGTTTTTTAGTTTTCTGAGGCAGGGTCTCTCACTGGCTTAGAGCCTGGCAAACCAACAAGTCTGGCTGACCAGTGATGCCCAAGAAGCTGCCTGTCTCTACCTCTTCAATGCTGGGACTACAGATGTGCACCATCATGCCCATGTCCTGCTTTTTAAATTTTTCTTTATTTTTATGTGTGAGTATTTTTGCCTACATGTATGTCTTTGTTCCAGACCCGTGCCTGATAGCTGTGGAGGCCAGAGAGGGTATCAGATCCCCAGGGATCAGAGTTACACACAGTCATGAGCTGCAACATGGGTGCTGGGAATTGAACCCAGATCCTCTGGAAGAACAGCCAGTGCTCTTCCATGTCCAAGCCTATGAGCAGTTTATAGAATGGGTTCTGAGGATCAGACTCAGGATTTTATTGAAGAGACTGAGGCATTTCCTCAGCCCAGGTTTTGTTGTTGTTTGAGTTTTGTTGTTGTTTTATGTGATATACATATGTGTAGATAGAAAGGTGCTCACGCATGTGTGTACATGTGACAGCTGGGAGTTGACATAGAGTGTTCTCTGTCACTCTCCATCTCTCTCTCTTTTCCTTTCCTTTGCTCTCTTTTTCTTTGGGGATGGCATATGGTCTCTCACTGAACCTGAGGCTTACCATGTTAGGTAGACTGGCTTTGTAAGCAAGCCTCTTGGCCACACCTGTCTCTCTCTGTGTGTCACTGTCCCCCAACAGGCACACACTTGCACACATAAAACATGTGCACACGCACGCACGTACACACTGGGGTTACGGGTGTTTTCTACCATGCCTGGCTTTTACATGAGCCTGGTCCTCATGAACCCACTGGGCTGTCACTCTAGCCCCATCAGTTCAGCTCTAGCTATTGTATTTGAATCCCAGTACCCAAGAAGGAGTAAAGGGGAGGTGGAAACTCCCTCTCATTATTCACAGATGCACACTAAGGGGCTGAGAACTCAGCTTAGAGCTACGGTGCGCGCCTAGCACATGTGCAGCTCTGGATTCAATTCCCAGCAACTTAGCCAAAGTGGCTTGTTTTCATCTCTTAAGATGTCCCCAGGAGACTAGTGCAGAAGCTGAGCATACACTTGATAAGTCTGACAGGAAAAGGAGAGAGATTGGGAATCTGAGTTAGAAGAAAGGGAAGAGGGTCTTTTTTTTTTTCTTTTTAAAATTTTGTTGAGAAATTTTCAACATTAAGATGTATTTTGAAGCATATTTCATGATTTTTTTCCTAATTAGAGAAAGCATTATTTTTGTTCTGTGCTCTGAAGGAAAATGCCCTATTGATTCACGGCAGAACCCACTTATTGGTAGCAAGAGGAGAGATTCATTTGGGAGATAGTTTAAGGTTAAAATGTGACTGTTTTCAAGTGTGTCTTTGCTTTGTGCTTGTGGTTGTATTTAGGGGTGTAGTGACCATGATGTCTGGATTTCAATGATCGGTAGCATTCCAGCATTGTTAGTTGTACCTTGGGGTGATGTGAAGACTCTCTCAGGGGAGGAAGGATGAGGAAGGACGAGGGTACCACCACACTGAGAAAACTGAGCTGCTGAAACAACAGACTACCTCTCCCAGTTTAGATTAGAAATTATTTTAAGTTAACTTTCTATCTTGGTAACTCACTTTTTGTAAAAAAAAAAAAAAAAAAAATTTTTTTTTTTAAGTGTGAGAAATGAAGTAATTGCCACTCCTTGTTCATGAGACTAGCTAGGTTAAGAATAATAGAAAGCACTGATGGAAGGTTTAGATTATGTAATGATAGTCTAGAAAATACTTTGGGTAGATACTGGCAGGTGATCCTAGTATTAGATAGTCCACTGTGAGGTCCACCTGAGGTAAAGATGTACCTGAGTAGCCAAGCGCTTGCCTGGCATGCCCACGGCTTTGCATTTATCCTCAACACCACATACACAGAAAAATGAAAACAAAAATGACCTCTAACCTTCACGGTCAGTGCTCTTGCCCAGGAGATGTACTGTGTGTTCAGATCTCCCATCCTCCTTGGAAAAGAAGACACAAATGTTACTCGTTTACATAACAAGGACGATGAGGTGGCTCAGGGGACCTTTGAGTCAGGTTGAATTCTGATCCCAAGGTTACATACACACTCCATGTGCTTCCAGAAACATTTTATTCTGATCTCCCTGCTTTTCCATTTTCTTCTTTGCAGAAATTCCTTCTACCTCTTAGATTTACAAGACTCCTATGTAGTCTATATAAAGAACATTGACTGGTTGTTCCTTTACCAAGAACAAAAATTTGAAAGTATTGTTCTTGGAATCCACAGGAGTGAATGAGGACCATTATCTGACATAAGGAACAGATAGAAGCAAGGTGCAATGGGTAGCCCGTTCCTGAAAGACACCATTGTAAGGAAGCCTGGGTAGCACGCCTGGTCTGAGAGCGAGCAATCCAAAGGCAGGGCACACAGCTGCTGCCGTCTTTGTTAGCCTCCAGTCCGTGCTTCATGCCATGTCTTATCACACTCCTAGTACCTGGGAGCACTCAGTTAAGTTGGCTCCATATTTAATTGACAGAATTTATGTAAAAAAAAATTAGAGACTCAGACTGAATTCATATGAGTAAGATAAAATATGAGAGCATTGGAAAGCTGCTGAGTAAATTTCAAGTCAGAGGCAACAGGGCTGAAAGGGGGATCTCAACAGAATGGTGGAGAGATGACTCTTGAAAGAACAGTCTTGATGCCAGCTGTGTTTGAGGTTTTTCTCTTTCCTCATGTGCAGGAAGTGTTTGACACCTTTGTCCATACAGCCACTAGTTTTAGAAATATGACTGGGGGCTGGCAAGATGGCACAATGGGTAAGAGCACTGACTGCTCTTCCGAAGGTCCTGAGTTCAAATCCCAGCAACCACAAAGTGGCTCACAACCATCTGTAATGAGATCTGATGCCCTCTTCTGGTGCATCTAAAGACAGCTACAGTGTACTTATGTATAATATTAAATCTTTGGGCTAGAGCAAGCGGGGTTGACCAGAACCAGCAGAGGTCCTAAAAATTCAATTCCTAACAACCACATGAAGACTCACAACCATCTGTACAGCTACAATGGATTCACATACATAAAATAAATAAATACATGTTTTTTTAAAAAAGAAATATCATGACTAAAACTTTAACCATATTCATAAAATAGTAACTGGCTGTTCTGGTTTTTAAATCCACAGGGCCGCTAAGGTTTAACTCTCATCAAAGATAACCAGAATTACTGCTTTTGCTTATGGCAATTAAATGTAGCCTTTGAGGGTAGGGTACAGAAAAGTGGTGAGTGGAATAAAAGCCGTTTGTAATGTTACTAGTTCTTGAAGAGCCTTAACAACTTAATTCTTCGATACAGGGTGCTGTTATGTAGGCTGACCTTGAATTCTCTTTGTAGCTGACATTGGCCTTGGATTCCTGAAGCCCTTTGCTGTCCTCTCCATATTCTAGATGATAAGTATACACCAGCACACACAGGTCCTTTGATAACTTTTATTCCCTTAGATGTCTAGGTGCTCAGCTCATAATAAGCAACTCTTTAAATGCCATAAATATTGTCTACTGAGATAGTGTCGGGCTGAGGCGATGACTTGGGAGTGAGTTCAGAGTGGTTGCTGCTCTTCTAGAGAACCCCAGTTCAGTTCTGAGCACCTGTGTCGGGCAGCTCACTTTGTAGGTGGGCAAAGGATGTTATATCAGGGACTGTGGGTGTTTAACGAGGAGTGAACCGAGAGTCACCATGATCTTAGGCATAAGGAACAGCTTGCTCCTTTGCCTGGTTTATTTCCCCGATAGTCAGGGAGCCCTTTCACTCAGCCTTTGTTTTAGCTCCTTGGACCTCTTCCGCTCCTCTTTTTGTTTCTGCTCGGAAGCCTCGGGGTCATCTTCCGACTCCTTGGCCAGCTTCTTGAACCATCTCAGGGGCTTTTACCTTTGAAATCCAACAGAGTATCTGTTACCCCTTGTCTGAGCCTAAGCCAGAAATTTAATAGATCATTTTTAATTTCATGTCACAAAGTATTTAACTGATATTATTATTACTACCCTTGGCTTCTTTTGTTTACTGTTTATAATACAACCTTTTTCATTGTTTAACTTTCAAAGTGTCTCAATTTTTAAACTTAACAGCAGATATAATAGTCTGTAGTTCCGGTATTTGGAAGGGAGAAACAGGAGGCTCAGGAGTTCAAGATCATCCTCAGCTACCCAGTGATTTCAATTCCAGCTTACAAAAGACTAAAAATCTGAAAAACCAAGGCAGACATGGTGGTGCACACCTTGAGTTGTGGCACTTTGGAGGTAGAGATAGGTGAGGCTCTGTGGGTTCAGTTACAGCCTGTTCTACACAGTGAGTCACGGGGGGACAGAGAGCTGTGTCTACGGGTCCTGAAATGAAAAGCAAAACAAAGAAACAAAACTCAACAACTATATATGTGTGTATGTGCATGCATGTGTGTGTGTGTGTGTGTGTGTGTGCATGCATGTCTGTGTGTGTGTGTGTGTGTGTATGGCCTTTTATCTAGTCTGACAGTTTCTACATTTTTGTTTTGTTTTGTTTTTCAAGATAGGGTTTCTCTGTGTAGCCCTGGCTATCCTGGAACTCACTCTATAGACCAGGCTGGCCTCGAACTCAGAAATGCACCTGTCTCTGCCTCCCAAGTGCTGGGATTAAAGGCGTGCGCCACCACTGCCTGGCCGGTTTCTACTTTTTAATTGGGACTTTTAGTCCTTTTATATTTAATGTAATTGATATGGTAGATTTAAGGTATACCATTTATAATTTAGTTTAGATTTTTAAATTTTCTATTATTTCCCTGTTTCTCTTTGAATCTGTAAGTTTAGATATTTTTATATCAAATCTGGAAAGTTTGGGGGTTTTAGGTTTTTTATTTCTTTTCCTTCGTTTTTCTTATCTTTCTGGAATCTCAATTACATGTGTAGCAGGTGTTTTGATACTGGAGGATTTTTGTTTGTTTGTTTGTAGCTAAGATCTCACTATGTAGCCCTGGCTGTCCTGGAAATTGCTATGTTGACAAGGATAACATTCTAGTGTACAGCCTTAAAGACGCTGCTTAGAATCACTGTGCAGGCATGGTGAACATGGAAGTTATGGAGAGATTCTGGCCCAGTTTTCATTTAGAGTTTAGAGCCCTTCCTGTGTCTTCCCTATTTCTCAGCTGCAATCGTTCTCTCAAACTTTATATTCTTTAAACTTATAAAACCAAGTATTTCTATTGCATTTTTGTCTGTCATTGAAAAGTACCAGCTCCTCGCACCTTCACCAGAGCTAAGCAGTGTAGCGGTGAGTTCTCACTGCTCTGCTTTATGCTCCCAGTGTAGCGGTGAGTTGTCACTGCCCTGCTTTATGCTCCCAGTGTAGCGGTGAGTTTTCACTGCTCTGCTTTATGCTCCCAGCCAGGCACGTGTGCACATCTCCCCAGGGGCTATCTCGGCTCCTCGAATGGAAAACACACAGACACCAGTTAATTTTAAAATGCTTTGGCTACCTCAAAGGCTGGGCACTCCTAAACCTTCCCCTGCTACCCCAGGCCAATCACAGAAGTGGCCAGTGTCCACTTAACCAAAGTCCCACATGGTTGGATGGCTTTATCTCCTGCCGACACTGCATCCCCTTCTTTTTCCCCCAGTTCAGGTGATTCTACTGTGCCTCTCAACATCCTACCTGAGCAATTCTCAGTGTCCTGCACTGTGCCCAGCTATTGGCTCTTGGCATCTTTATTGATGGATCAAAAACCAATTGGGAACCAGGACCTTCAACATCTGGACACACAGAGCCAAAGCATTAGCATCAATCTCCAACATCTCATCTTTGCTGTCCAATAAAAAAAAAACAAACATAAATTGAGTGTAACCACAACAATTATGTAAATTGCAGAGTATGATATATAATTAGCATCCAGTCCATCATATTTGTCTATTAGATAAAATACTCTACCATCATTTGTAACTTAGAGTTTACGATTCTATACTGAATTATGTTTTGATTTTTAGCCAGTCACACCATCTAAAACCCATGTTTTTAATTCTCTAACATATCTTTAATGTTAAACAACTTAAGTTTGCTTATGGGAGTATAATTAATCTTCAATCCTGTCAGAAATCTAGAATGAATTAAATATTACCTGGGTATATAGGAAGCACCAAGCATAGCTTCTCAAACGTATACAAATTGTAGAGACAGCTGACTGCCTGGGCAGTCCCCTCATTTCTTATAACGTTGGAACATCTGTCTTCAGCCTTTTGCCCCAGAGCCATCTGGCAGACTCAGAAATGCAGTAGGAATATTAAGGACTAGCTTAACTTGTCTTGGCAGAAATTAGTAATTGGCAATCCCACCTGTTTGTCCTTTTTGGACAGTATTTTGTCTGCAGATGAAATAGGCAGTTCTGCCCCATGGCTACCTTGCCATGATAAGCAACCTCACCTGGAGATAAAGATGCTCAATTCTTCTTTGAAGGAGAATGGGGACACTGTCAGGAGCAGACATGTCTCATTGTCAAACAATCCTTAATAATGAGAACATTAAATGTCACAATCTGTGGATTTCTGATGTTTTTGAAGAATATGTAAAATATATTTCAACTGTTAAACTATAGCTACTCTTAGCCATTTCTATTTGAGTAAATTGAAAGCACTTTATTATAATTAAATTAGAATCTAACCTAACCATGAGTTTACTATCTGGCCCTTAACTTGCGTTCTTAATCACCTTGTTCTTAAATGAATTACATAGACACAATGCCTACCTAAGAGTAACAATATTAATTCAAATTTTGTACCAACATACATATCCATACCAATGAAAACCTTAATTCTATATCAATATATACATTCTGTACCAATGTAAGAAATTGTAACTTCAATTTTACATCAACTACAAAGATTTCTACCAATGTAAGATTATGGCTGCACAATGCTTTATTCAAGAGTAAATTTAGCTAGGTGGTGGTGCACGCCTTTTAATCCCAGCACTCGGGAGGCAGAGGCAGGTGGATTTCTGAGTTCGAGGACAGCCTGGTCTACAAAGTGAGTTCCAGGAAAGCCAGGGCTATACAGAGAAACCTGTCTCGAAAAACCAAAAAAAA
>NC_034604.1:6817303-6833238 GCF_900095145.1 Mus pahari | reverse complement strand
TTTTTCTTTTTGGTTTTTCGAGACAGGGTTTCTCTCCTGGAACTCACTTTGTAGACCAGGCTGGCCTCGAACACAGAAATCCACCTGCCTCTGCCTCCCGAGTGCTGGGATTAAAGGCATGTGCCACCACACCCTGCTCCACCACACCCGGCTCCCTTAAAACAACAACCTATCTATAATTTATAAAATAACCATAACCAGCCACCCAAACCCAAGGGATTGGGATGACGACTCTCCATGGCTTCTTCCTGCTAAATAGAAGCAATGAGAAATTCTTTAAAGGTGCGGAGAGGGTAGGAAAATTAGAAAATCGGTAAGACTTAAGAAAGCTAAGCATTAGCATCTGTTATCCAGTCTCTGTCTGCTTAGAAGCCTCAGGCCTGACTGGAGCTGTCTGAAAGGTTGGATGAGGCGAGATCATCTGGAATCAGCAGCAATTCCTGAAGCTGTTCTGGAAGCAAGTCTCTGGACAGCATCAGGAATCAGGGGCTGGATCAGCAGGTCAGTTCAGCATCTCAGAGGATGAATCTTGTCAAAGCTGTAATTCTGTAATATATGAATCTCACAACCAGAATTTTAGTACCATTAAGGTATTCGTACGGATTGTGCAGGGTGCACAGATCAGTTAAGGATGAAATTTTGCTTTTTGTTTGAGCAGGTGAAAGGCAACTATCTTTTTATGAGTTAATTTTATCAATAACGAATTGTGATAAATCTTCATTCATTCCATATGAAGGAGGAATTTTAAGGATTCCATAACCAGTAAGATTTATTGTCTAATTTTAGCTGAAGTATTGGCTAGAGACATTTTTATGTCTGAGCCAGTTATTGGCCCCTTCCATGTTGAGGAATCAGCAGATCAATTTACCTGTTTTGTTTGATTTTTCTCAAATTTTCTGAGGTCTTCAGGTGGTCCTCCCCTGTCATATCTGATCCTTATCACTCTGGAAGGGGGTCCAGAGCGTCTTCTCCTTTCCTCTCAACACAAATACAGAGCCTCTCTCCCAAAATAGCATGTCCTCGGTCCAGTAACCGAAAATCATTAAAGGTATAGCGTGACTGTCGGAGGAATTGTAATATAACCACCAAAGTCATGACCACATGCATTTTGATAGTTAAAACAGTTCAACGCAATTAAAGCAGTCTGAAGGAGCAGTAAGCATTGAGACAACGCTTCTTCACCGCCTCCTGCTTTTCAACCTACATCTAAGATCAAAAGCCTCAATATTTTTTACATTATGTATACCTAAATTATTATCTCTGTGGGTACAGATTGTAGTCACCCCTTTCTCTTTACTTAATTATTGAGGCCTAAGCTTCTACTGTCTGAGAGGTTAGGCTGCCTACTTCCTGCTTTCAATCTAATTTTTTTTTTTTAAAGATCAAATGCCTAAACATTTATTACCTATGTATTTAGCTTTAATTAATTCCCTTCTACTTACTGTACAAGTCTATTTATAGGCTCTAATTTTTGTTATACCAGGCTGCTGACAAGACCAGAAATCCTGTGTAGACCATGTTCAAAGATCCTGAGAATTTGCCCTTGCAAGACTTTTAAGTACCTTTAAAGCATTTGTTCATTCACTCTTACCAACTTCTCTCTTCTTTGAAGCTCAATACCTGCTGCGTCTACCATCTGGCTCTCTGCCTCTCATCTTAAGCTCTTGGTATTAGTTTTGAACAGCAGGAAGAAATCCCCACGTTACTCTGGCAAAATCTGTAAATTCCCTTAAAATCAATGAAATCAGATTTATAGATCTCTATCCTTTATCTATCTGGTAGCTGGAGGCAGGCGGCTTTATTGTCTGCTTCTTACTCTTCCCTCCCAGTAGGCAGATGGGTAAATCACTGCCAGTGACTGTGTTCTTTGTTCCAGTTTCATGTGCTTGCTGAGAAACCAGTTCTTCCTAGACTTACACCATTTGCGTATGTGTATTCCATCTCAGAATCCCTAAATTACTTAATAGTGGGTCCTCACCCACCGCGTTGTACACCATATGCACATGTAAGTTTTCCCTACATCTCTTTGTGCTCCCAGCTGGTCATAGGCATGCAGCAGCCCAGGGGCTATTTCTGGGTCCGTGTACCAGGAATGGAAACACACACACACACACACACACACATACACACACACACACACACACAGAGAGAGAGAGAGAGAGAGAGAGAGAGAGAGAGAGAGAGAGAGAGAGAGAGAGAGAGAGAGAGAGAGAGAGAGAGAGAGAGAGAGAACAGTTAGTTTTAAAATGCCTTGGCTTGGCTGCCTCAAAGGGTGGACACTCCTCATCAGTCCCCTGCTATCCTAGGCCCAATAGGGGAAGTGGCCAGTGGCCACTTTCCGAAAGTCTCACATGGTTTGATGGCTTTATTTCCTGCTGCTACTGTGTCTCATTCTTCCCCCAGTTCCAGTGATTCTGCCGTTCCTCTCTGTGCAACTCTCAGTGTCCTGCCCCATGCCTAGCTATTGAACATTGGCATCTTTATTGATGGGTCAAAAACCAATTGGGGACAAGGACCTTGAGCATCTGGACATGCAGATTCAAAGCATTAGCACCGATCTCCAACCAACAGGTAGTCTTCCCGGTGCCCTTCTCTTCTCCGTCAGCTTGGCGCTCCATTTCTGCCTGCCTCGGCGCTGTTCTCTCCCTGTATTGTGGAAGATGGGTTGATCTGATAAGCTCTGCCCTGACATTTCTGGAACTAGATTACCCCCTTGTCACCTCCTCTAACCCTGCATTCAGATTCTGTACGAAGGACTGGAGACATAGCTCAGCAGTTAAGAATGCTTGCTGCTGTTGCAGAAGACCTGAGTCCAGTTCCATGTGCCTACATTAAGTAGCTCACAATAATTCATAACTCCAGCTCCAAGCAATCTGATGTCTTCTTCTGGCCGCTTTAGGCACCTGCATACACTTAGACACAGACACAGATACATGCACATTGATTATCCTTTGGATAGCTATCTTAATTACTATTCAGATGCTATGAGGAAACACAAATGACCTTTTATAAGGCACCTTATAAAAGAAAGCATTTGATTGGGGCCCTACTTACAGTTTCAGAACATGATCATTCTCGTGGAAAGCATGGCAGCAGGGAAGCAGGCATGGCCCTGGAGCAGTAGCTTAGAGCTCACATCTAATTACAAGAAGGAGGCAGAAACAGCTAGACTGGGCCTGCCATGGAATTTTGAACCCTTAAAGCCCACCTTCAGTGACACACCTCCTCTCAGAAGGCCACTCCTCTGAATCCTTCCCAAATAGTTGTAGCAACTGAGAACCAAGCATTCAAATATATAAGCCCATGGGGCCCATTCTCATTCAAACCACCAGAGTAGCCATGTTTCAACTAGTACAACATCTTACTTCCCTGACTCTTGGGACATTTTAGTCTTACCTTGTATCTTTGTTACAGTTGTTGTGTCAGCGTAAAGTTTATCTGCTTTTCCATGAACTCTTCCTTAATGAACTCTGCCATGCTGAGCGCAGAGAGCTTTACTTTCTGTGCCACTCACTGGACATTGGATGCTCCTGTGGCAGGTCATAGTACTCCTGCCAGCTAGGACTATGACTCATAGCTCTCCAGTCTAACTGAAGGCATTCCTTGAAGGACTGCGCTGCTGTTTTGTTTCTCTCTTATCGACTTGGATTTGCTTAGTTCAGTAGATTCTGTTTAATGAGCATTTTGAATGAATGGCTTGTTCTAATATTAGTGGCCCTGCAAAGTGTGTAAAAGATGTTTTGCCAAGGTGGTAGACGGTCACAGTGTGTGGGGGAGGGAGGCTCACATCCCTAGTCTGCAGTTAGGATGGTCTCCAGTGGACAGACTGCTTTTGCATGCATCTGCAAACCATCTTGTCCTTTCTCCTCTCTGACTTTATGGCCTTGTCACAGCGGCAGGCACAGAACATCTTGCCCCAGAAGCTGTTTGAATCTGTCCTGTTTGCTCTCTAAAGCGGTTCTTACCTGACTAGGAGCATCAGGCTAAAGGCCACACACATGGCTTAGGTGCTTATGCAAGTGAATATTTGTGACCAGTGTACATTTCATTTATATCTAGTCTGTCTTGGCATTCTTTTTTAGGGGGGAAAAAAGAATAAAGAAAGCCAGGAATAGTGGAATGGGGGAGGTTGAGGCGGGACTTGAACCTGAGTTTAGGACCAGCATGGGCAATGTAGGAGATTCCATGTCTTAGAATAACAACAATACAATGGAGAGAGCCTCACTGTGCAGCCATGGATGCCTTGAACTCGCTGTGTAGACCAGGCTGGCCTCAAACTCAGAGATCTACCTGCCTCTGCCTCCTGAGTGTTGGGATTAAAGGCGCTCACCACTGTACTGTGCTAAAGTAAATAGTAAGTTTTTAATTCTGGTTACCATGTGTGCTGAATCTTGAGAAATAATAATTGGTCTCTAGCATATGGATAATGTTACAAATACAGTGTAGAGAAGACATTAGAACCAACAGTGTGTAAATTTGACTTAATGTTGTTTCAGAAATGCTTATCAGAGACATACAGAAAATGGTTTAAAGTCTATACTTTTGGGCAGGAAAAGGTAACATGAGACCAATATGTAACTTTCTAGTCAAACCCACATACAGAATTTTTTAACTCTCTAGTTCTGGTAATATAGCTCAGTAGTGAGAATGGTTTGATTGCAAACATGAGGCCAAAAAGTAAGGGTTTGTAATCATTTAGAGAGAGTTATTAATTAGAGGCATTTTGAATACACACACATGCACGTGCGTGCACGTACACACACACACACACACACACACACACACACACACGAATACACCATTGTGCTTGTGTGGGGCTTAGAGGACAACTTGCAAGATTCAGTTCTCTCTTTGAATCTTGGTGGGTCATGGGATGGAATTCTAGTCAGGCTTGGCAGCAAGTGCTGTTACCAGCTATGCTATCTCAAACGTCCCTAAAACAGACTCTGTCAGTGTGCTTGTTTGGCAGATGTTTGAGGCAGGGTCTCCATCTGTCCCAGCCTAGTCTCACGCTTGCTCCTGGTCCCTGGGTTAGACCTTTCGCCTGCACCTGTGGTCCTCCTGCTCTGCTTCCGCACTATAAGCACGCATCCCCAGAGCCAGGGCTTCCTGCTTGCTAGCCTAGCACTACCAACTGAGCTACACTCCTGCTCCAACATTGTTACTGTTACTGCTGCAGGGTATTGTCAGTAAGACGATCTCAGTAGTATACTATCAGGAAGAATCCGTTAGAGAAATAACAGAGTTCTTTCCTCATTTTTAGGTGTGTGGTTTTTAATAACAGAGGAGTAGCAGGAGAGAGTCTCTTGGTAAGTACATTGAAATGACAAGTCTCCACTTGAAAAAATTTGAAAAAGAATCATCTGTTTTATAATGAAAAGTATATTCTTTTTACTGAAACTACTTTCGCAATTAATAGAAGTTCATAGTAGGAGAATCTCTCAAGCACAAATTAGTATACTTTCCAATGTTTTTGTTTATGGCTGTATAGAATGACAGTTGTGAGCCATTTCCTGTTGAGTTCTGGGTACTGAAGCTAGGTTCTCTAGAAGGTCAGGAACTGCTCCTGACCATCAAGCTAAGCCATCTCTCCAGCCACTAGCATTCCATTTTATAGCAACTTTTATATATACTACATTTTAACATCAATAGATATTAATGTGTATCTTTTGTTTGTTTGTTGTTTCAAGTCAGATTTTCTCTGTGTAGCCTTGTTTGTCTGGAAACTTGATCTGTAGACCAGGCTGCCCTCAAATTCAGAGATCTGCGTGCCTCTGCCTCCCAAGGGTATGAGCCACCATCACCCAAGAATGTCTGTCATTTTTAATGGAAAATGCATTTCTTTGAAAATGAGCCAAAATAGTGTGGACATACAGCTAAGTGGTTAGCATCCTTGCCTAGCATTTGTGAAATCCTAGAATTAATCCACCACACTAGAAACAAACAAACAAACAAACAAACAACAATCTTAGCTTCTGTTCTATTGCTGTGAAGAAACACCATGATCAAGGCAACTTATAAAAGAAAGCATATAATTGGGGCTATGCTAACAGTTTCAGAGCCTGGGCAGGTTTACATAGATGTAATAGTATTTAAATCATTTAAAATTTAAGTCATGTCTTTCCCCCTCTAACTCCTACTCAGTTTTTACTAGAAGTTCGTCCACATAACTATGGCATTTGATGATTAAATATGAACCAGGCATAGTGATGTACTGCATCTTTCTTCATAGCTACTTGGGAGTCTAAAATAGGAGGATCACTTGAGGTCAGGAATTCAAGGCCAACTTGGGCAAAACAGTGAGATCTTATCCTCAAAAGAGCAACCCAAAACAAAAACCTGTAAACCACGTTGTGAGGTAGGATTTTACACTGACTTCACTTACTGCAAGAGTTAATCGTGATTGTCAACTTGATGTGATGGGAAATGACTAAAATTAGTAACACCCAATTCTAAGTGTATCTGTGAGGGCAGTTCTAGAGAAAAGTAACTCAAGGGCCTACTCACCGTCTAGGTGCTTGCTGTTCCACCGTCTGTGGACCTACCACACATAAAAGGGGGAAAGGGAGAAAGTAAATCAGTCTAGACTTCTCCTCCCTCCTTTCCTTCTCTTCTCTTCCTCTCCTACTCTCTCCATCGCTCTACCCTTCCTGGGCACCATGAGAATCTTTGGCATGTCCCCTTCCATGATAGATTGATACCCTAAAACTAAGCTATAGAAATCGTTTGTTCTTTGCACTGTTTTGTTTTGTTTTGTTTTGTTTTGTTTTGTTTGAATCACACTAAGAATGCATATCCTTTATTAGATATTTTCTTTATTTACATTTCAAATGTTATCCCCTTTCCTGGTTTCCCCTCCAAAAACCCCCTATCCCAATACCCTCACGCCCCCACTCCCTCCCACCCACTCACCAACCCACCCATTCACGCTTTCCTGTCCTAGCATTCTCTTACACTGGGCTATCAAGCCTTCTCAGGACCGAGGGCCTCTCCTCCCATTGATGTCCAACATGAACATCCTCTGCTACATATGCAACTGGAACCATGGCTCCATCCATGTGTTCTCTTTGGTTGATGGCTTAGTTCCTGGGAGCTCTGGAAGTACTGGTTAATTCATATTGTTGTTCCTCCTAAGGGCTACAAACCCCTTCAGCTCCTTCAGTCCTTTCTCTAACTACACCATTAGGGACCCCGTGCTCAGTCCAATGGGTGGCTGAGAGCATCCACCTCTGTATTTGTCAGGCACTGGCAGAGCCTCTCAGGAGACAGCTAAATCTGGCTTCTGTTAGCAAGCACTTCTTGGCATACTCAATAGTGTCTGGGTTTGGTGACTGTATATGGGATGGATCCCCAGGTGGGGCAGTCTCTGGATGGCCTTTCCTTCAGTGTCTTCTCCACACTTTGTCTCTGTATTTCCTCCCATGAGTATTTTCTTCACTCTTCTAAGAAGGACTGAGAATCTACACTTTGGTGTTTCTTCTTCTTGAGCTTCATGTGGTCTGTGAATTGTATCTTGGGTATTCCAAGCTTTTGGGATAATATTCACTTATCGGTGAGTGTATACTATGTGTGTTCTTCTGTGATTGGGTTACCTCACTCAAGAGGATATTTTCTAGTTCCATCCATTTGCCTAAGAATTTCATAAACTCATTGTTTTTAATAGCTGAGTAGTGCCCATTGTGTAAATGTACCACAGTTTCTGTATCCATTCTTCTATTGATGGACATCTGGGTTCTTTCCAGCTTCTGGGTATTATAAATAAGGCTGCTATGAACATAGTGGACCATGTGTCCTTATTACATGTTGGAGCATCATCTGGGTATATGCCCAGGAGTGGTATAGCTGGGACCTCACGTAGTACTATGTCCAATTTTCTGAGGAACCACCAGACTGATTTCCAGAGTGGTTGTACCAGCTTGCAATCCCACCAGCAATGGAGGAGTGTTCCTCTTTCTCCACATCCTTACCAGCATCTGCTGTCACCTGAGATTTGGATCTTAACCATTCTGACTGGTGTGAGGTAGAATCTCAGGGTTGTTTGGATTTGCATTTCCCTGATGACTAAGGATGTTGAACATTTCTTTAGGTGCTTCTCAGCATTTTGATATTCATCAGTTGAGGATTCTCTCTTTGGCTCTGTTCCCCACTTTTAAATTTTATTTGGTTCTCTGGAATCTGACTTCTTGTGTTCTTTGTATATATTGGATATTAGCCCTCTATTGAATGTAGGATTGGTAAAGATCTTTTCCCAATCTGTTGGTTGCTGTTTTGTCCTATTGACAGTGTCCTTTGCCTTGCAGAAGCTTTGCAATTTTATGAGGTCCCATTTGTCGATTCTTAATCTTACANCACAAGCCATTGGTGTTCTGTTTAGGAAAATTTCCCCTGTGCCCATATGTTCAAAGCTTTTCCCTACTTTCTCTTCAGTTAGTTTCAGTGTGTCTGGTTTTATGTGGAGGTCCTTGGTCCACTTGAGCTTTATACAGGGAGATAAGAGAGGATCATTTTGCATTCCTCTGCATGTTGACTGCCAGTTGAACCAGCACTATTTGTTGTAAATGGTGTCTTTTTTCCACTGGATGGTTTTAGCTCCTTTGTCAAAGATCAAATGACCATAGGTGTGTGGGTTCATTTCTGGGTCTTCAATTCTATGCCATTGATCTGCCTGCCTATCACTGTACCAATACCATGCAGTTTTTATCACAATTGCTCTGTAGTACAGCTTAAGGTCAGGCATGGTGATTCCACCAGAGGTTCTTTTATTGTTGAGAATAGTTTTCACTACCCTGAGTTTTTTGTTATTCCAGATAAATTTGAGAATTGCTCTTTCTAAGACTATGAAGAATTGAGTTAGAATGTTGATGGGAATTGTATTTAATCTGTACATTACTTTTGGCAAGATGGCCATTTTTACTATATTAATCCTGCCAATCCACAAGCATGGGAGATCTTTCCATCTTCTGAGGTCTTCTTCGATTTCTTTCTTCAGAGACTTGAAGGTTTTGGGGGTTTTTTTGTTTTGTTTTGTTTTGTTTTGTTTTGTTTTTTATTTTTGAGACAGGGTTTCTCTGTATAGCCCTGGCTGTCCTGGAACTCACTTGGTAGACCAGGCTGGCCTCGAACTCAGAAATCCACCTGCCTCTGCCTCCCAAGTGCAGTGATTAAAGGCCTGCGCCAACATGCCTGGCTTGAAGTTTTTGTCATACAGATCTTTCACTTGTTTGGTTAGAATCACTCCAAGAAGCCGGGCGTGGTGGCGCACCCCTTTAATCCCAGCACTCGGGAGGCAGAGGCAGGCAGATTTCTGAGTTCAAGGCCAGCCTGGACTACAGAGAAAGTTCCAGGACAGCCAGGGCTATACAGAGAAACCCTGTCTCAAAAAACCAAAAAAAAAAAAAAAAAAAAAAAAGATTCATACCGAGATATTTATATTGCTTGTGACTATTGTAAAGGGTATCATTTCTCTAATTTTTTTCTCAGCCTGTTTATCCTTTGAGTATAGGAAGGCTATTGATTTGTTTGAGTTAATTTTATATCTGACCACTTTGCTGAAGTGGTTTACCAGCTATAGTTCTCTGGTGGAGTTTTTGGGGTCACTTAAGTATACTATCTTATCATCTGCAAATAGTGATAGTTTGAATTCTTCCTTTCCAATTTGTGTCCCTTTGACCTCCTTTCATTGTCTAATCACTCTAGCAAGAACTTCAAGTGCTATATTGAATAGATAGGGAGAGAGAAGGCAACCTTGTCTAGTTTCTGATTTTAGTGGGATTGTGTCAAGTTTCTCTCCATTTAGTTTGATGTTGGCTACTGGTTTGCTGTATATTGCTTTTATTATGTTTAGGTATGGGCCTTGAATTCCTGATCTTTTCAGACTTTTGACATGAAGGGATGTTGAATTTTGTCAAATGCTTTTACAACATCTAATGAAATGATCACGTGGGGTTTTTTTCCTTTGAGTTTGTTTATATAGTGGATTACATTGATGGATTTCCATATATTAAACCATCCCTGCATCCCTGGGATGAAACCTACTTGATCATGGTAAATGATCATTTTGATATTTTCTTGGATTTGGTTGGCAAGAATTTTATTGAGTATTTTTGCATCGATATTCATAAGGGAAATTGGTCTGAAGTTCTCTTTCTTTGTTGGGTCTTTGTGTGGTTTTGGTATCAGAGTAATTGTGGCTTCATAGAACAAATTAGGTAGATTACCTTCTGCTTCTATTTTGTGGAATAGTTTGAGGAGAATTGGTAGTAGGTCTTCTTTGAAGGTCTGATAGAATTCTGCACTAAAACCGTCTGGTCCTGGGCTTTTTTTGGTTGGGAGACTATTAATGACTGTTTCTATTTCTTTAGGGGTTATGGGACTGTCTAGATGGGTTATCTGATCCTGTTTTAACTTTGGTATTTGGTATCTGTCTAGAAAATTGTCCATTTTATCCAGGTTTTCCAGTTCTGTTGAGTATAGGCTTTTGTAGTAGGGTCTGATAATTTTTTTTAATTTCCTCTGTTTCTGTTGTTATATCTCCCTTTTCATTTCTGATTTCATTAATTTGGATACTGTCTGGCCCTTTGGTTAGTCTGACTCAGGGTTTATCTATCTTGTTAATTTTTTCAAAGAACCAGCTCCTGGTTTTGTTTATTCTTTGTATAATTCTTTTTATTTCTACTTGGTTGACTTCAGCTCTGATTTTGATTATTTCCTGCCGTCTACTCCTCTTGGGTGAATTTTCTTCTTTTTGTTCTAGCGCTTTTAGGTGTGCTGTCAAGCCGCTAGTGTATGTTCTCTCCAGTTTCTTTTTGGAGGCACTCAGAGCTGTGAGTTTTCCTCTTAGCACTGCTTTCATTGTGTCCCCTAAGTTCAGGTATGTTGTAGCTTCATTTCCATTAAATTCTAAAAAGTCTTTAATTTCTTTCTTTATTTCTTCCTTGACCAAGTTATCATTGAGAAGAGTATTGTTCAGTTTCCATGTGTATATAGGCTTTCTGTTTTTGTTTGGTTGGTTGGTTTGGGTTTTGGTTTTTTTTTTTTTTTTTTTTTTTTGGTTTTGCTATTGAAGATGAGCCTTAATCTGTAGTGATCTAATAGGAGGCTTAGGATTATTTCAAAATTCTTATATCTGTTGAGGTCTGTCTTGTGACGGATTATATGCTCAATTTTGGAGAAGGTACCAAGAGGTGCTGAGAAGACATGTTCTTTTGATTTAGGATGGAATGTTCTATAGGATATCTATTAAATCTATTTGGTTTATAATTTCTTTTAGTTTCACTGTGCCTCAGTTTAGTTTCTGTTTCCAGGATTTGTCCATTGATGAGCGTGGGGTGTTGAAGTCCCCTACAATTATTGTGTGAGGTGCAATGTGTTCTTTTAGCTTTAGTAAAGTTTCCTTTATGAACGTGTGTGCCCTTGCATTTGGACCATAGATGTTCAGAATTGAGAGTTCTTCTTGGTACATTTTTCCTTAAATGAGCATGAAGTATCCTTCTTTACCTTTTTCGATGACTTTTGGTTGAAAGTCAATTTTTTTTTTTTTTTGAGACAGGGTTTCTCTGTATAGCCCTGACTGTCCTGGAACTCACATTATAGACCAGGCTGGCCTCGAACTCAGAAATCTGCCTACCTCTGCCTCCAGAGTGCTGGGATTAAAGGCATGCACCACCACATCTGGCTATTTTTCTCGGGTGTAGTTTCCCTCCTTGTGTTGGTGTTGACCATCTATTATCCTCTGTAGGGTTGGATTTGTGGAGAGATATTGTGTAAATTTGATTTTGTCATGAAATATCTTGGTTTCTCCATCTATGATAATTGAGAGTTTTGCTGGGTATAGTAGCCTGTGCTGGCACTTGTGTCTCTTGGGGTCTGTATGAGATCTGCCCAGGATCTTCTAGATGTCTTAATCTCTGTTGAGAAGTCTGGTGTAAATCTGATAGGTCTGCCTTTATATGTTCCTTGATTTTTTTCCCTTACTGCTTTTTAATATTCTTTCTTTGTTTAGTGCATTTGGTGTTTTGACTATTATGTGATGGGAGGAATTTCTTTTCTGGTCTAGTCTATTTGGAGTTTTGTAGGCTTCTTGTATGGTCATGGGCATCTCTTTCTTTAGGTTAGGGAAGTTTTCTCCTATAATTTTGTTGAAGATATTTGCTGGCCCTTTAAGTTGAGAATCTTCACTCTGTTCTATACCTATTATCCTTAGGTTTGGTCTTCTCATTGTGTCCTGGATTTCCTGGATGTTTTGGGTTAGGAGTTTTTTGCATTTTGCATTTTCTTTGACTGCTGTGTCAGTGTTTTCTGTGGAATCTTCTGCACCTGAGATTCTCTCTTCTATCTCTTGTATTCTGTTGCTGATGCTTGCATCTATGACTCCTGATCTCTTTCCTAGGTTTTCTATCTATAGGGTTGTGATTTCTTTGTTGTTTCTATTTCTATTTTTAGCTTCTGGATGGTTTTGTTCCATTCCTTCACCTGTTTGGATGTGTTTTCCTGTAATTCTTTAAGGGATTTTTGTGTTTCCTCTTTAAGTGCTTCTACCTGTTTACCAGTGTTCTCCTGTATTTCTTTAAGTGAGTTTTTTATGTCCTTCTTAATGTCCTCTATCATCAGCATGAGACGTAATTTTAAATCAGTCTTGCTTTTGCACTGTGTTGGGGAATCCAAGGCTTGCTGTGGTGGGAAACTGGGTTCTGGTGCTTCCAAGTAACCTTGGTTTCTGTTGGTTATGTTCTTGCCCTTGCCTTTTGTTATCTAGTTATCTCTGGTGTTAGCTCGTGTTGCTGTCTTTGACTGCAGCTTATCTTTTCCAGCAAGCCTGTATGTCAATACTTGTGGGAGACCATTTCTTTCCAGGAGAAATTTAGGTATGGAGAACTCTGCTATAGGGTCAGCTTTGGGGTGCACACAGAAGCCAGAAGGATCCTGTCCACAGCTAATCCTTGTTTCCTGTGTCCTGATGGCTGTGGGAAGGTCCCTCTTGGGCCAATACTTTGAAGAGAAATGGTGGTCTTACCCGTGTTTGCAGGTGTGTAGGCATTCCTGGGAGACCAGTTCTCTCCTGGTGGTATTTGTGTATTTAGCTCTGTGACACAGGATCAGCTCTGGGCACAGACAGAAACTGGAAGGCTCCTGTTCCAGGCTGTCCCTTGGTTTCTGTGTCCTGTGGGTTCCGGGTGAGTTCCTCTGAGCAACAGTTGGTGGTCCTACCTGCACTCACAGGCCTGTCTGCACTCCTGGGAGGCTAGCTTTCTCCTGACACCACCTGGGTATGGAGCCCTGTGACAGAGGATGGGCTCCAAGCACAGACAGAAACCCTACACTGTTTTCTTAGATGTTCTGTCAAAATAATGAAAAATAATCTAATACAGAAATTTGGTACCAGGAGTGGGGTGGTTGCCATGACAGAATCTTTATATATGACTCTTAAGTCTTGGAATTAGTTGCCAGGAGAAATTTGAAACTTTTTCTGTCTGATCTAGAAAGCCCTTTAAGGTGGTACAGTCTCAGTATCAACTGGTGATTCTGGTGTTAGCTCAGATGACTAGAGACCTGATAGAAATGTGAAGAGCAGCAGCCTGGGTGTGAAATTTCAGGTGGAAACAAGGACTGTATTTTAAATTGTGTTATGTTCTGGTAATTAGCTTACTTACATTTTGTCTGTGTCTTGAGATTTTAAGGAAGGCAGTCTAATATTCAGGCTATGACATAGTTATTGCTAGTTGCGCCTTTATAAGAGACTTGAGTAAAATAAAGAAGCAAAGGAGAAAGACTCTGCCTGTCATGAAAGAGAAGGGGGAGGGAGGGAGGGGGNGNGGGGGGGGGAGGGAGGGAGAAGAGAGAGAGAGAGAGGAGAGAGAGAGAGAGAGAGAGAGAGAGAGAGAGAGAGAGAGAGAGAGAGAGAGAGAGAGAGAGAGAGAGAGAGAGAGTTTGTTTAGAGATACCAATGGAGAATTGAGAGTGAAGAAGACATGGTTTCTGAAGAAGCCAGTTCCATTAAGGATACCATTCACTTTGCACTGAGACAAGAGGATATATGCCTGCGTGGCATGCTAGGAATTGGCCAGATCCTACTTATGGCAAGCTCTAGGATATGAAAAAGTCTTTGGAATATTTTCTCTTAACAAGAAAATACTTCTAGAGTTCTTGTTCTACCAGGGCCTAGGAGGTTGTTTCCCTAGGATCTGTTTTACCATGTTCTGCCATTTATGGGCTGATACTACTGTGGTTCATGAATTTTAATTATCATTTGAGATTGTGGCACAGTTGGAGGTGTTCATGTGATGCTGATTTCAGGAACACACGATACAAGAGTTCTATCTTTAAGGAGGGTTCTATGTGGATTCCAAAGTAGTATTTTTTGGGTGGTGAAGAGCAGACAATGTGTGAGAAGGTGGGTTGGGGTGGGGAGTGGGGTCTCTGTTGAAAGTCCTTGAGACGGTGACACATGAAGCTGTGAGGTTAAAACCTAAATGTGTAGTGAGACCCCAGAATTTAGAAATGTGAGCAATTTGGAAAGCTGCAGGTAAAAAACAAAGCCAAATCAAGAGAGAAGTTGTGTAGGCTGCAAATGCCAAGGCCATAGAGCAAGGGCTGGCCAAGTTTGTTGGAGCTCATCAGAACATGCTTCCTTGTGCCAGGCAGGAAGCACACAGGAGTCAGCACTGTCCCTGCTGTTCCGTTCTTGCCGTGGTCCAGTCCTTCCTTGCTGTTCTCTGTTCCTTTTAGGGTGTAGTGTTTACAGTCTATCATTGTATCCCTACCTTGGTATCATTGTATAACTTGCTTCATGATTTATAGAGACTCTAAGCAAAGAATTTGTCTTGGACTTTTAACAATTTTGGAACTGTTAAGAGTGTGGGAACCCAGAGAAATGGATGGAGTACATTTTGTATTGAGACAGACGTGAGCTTTGCAGGGCCATAGCTGGAATGTCCTAAATGGAGGTGCATTTGGTTGCAAGGCTGACAAGGAGTGAGCTTGTTCTGGTTAATCGTAATTGTCAGCTTGATTGGCTTGAGAAATACCTATAAAACCTGAATGTAATGGTGCACATTACAAATCTAGCATTTAGGAGATTTAGACAGGAGGATGACTGAGAGCTTGCAACCATCCTGGGATGCATAATAAGCTTGGGCTACAGAACAAGATCCTGCCTCAAAAACAAACAAAATAAAGTCTAATAGCTGGAGAGACAATTCAGTGGATACTAGTGCTTGCTGAACTTGCATGAGGATCTGAGTTCACATCCTACCGCACACATGAAAAGTAAGGTGTGGCCACACACTGTAAGCCCTGACACCTAGATCCGTGTTTGCTGAGAGGCCCTGTCTATCTCAGAGGGATAAGGCAATGGAGCAGGATAACTCAGTATCCCTCTGGCTTCCTCATCCACACAGGTGTACACACCTTAACACACATACACCATACACACATGCTACCTGGACCCCAAGGTGAGGAAAATAATGGTGTTGAGCATCTGAGGGGAGTAACATGCTGCAGGCAGAGTCTCTTGAGATCTGTTCATTGAAAACAAGCTGTCATGTAAAAAGCAATAAAGTACATATTAATGGGGCATAATGTACTTCTCAGAAGCTCAGGGCTCAACTACACTAAAAAATTGATGCAGTTGAATGCTAAGTGTAACTGTAGCAAGATCTACTAAGCTACAAAACACAGGGAATGAATAACTAATTTCCTAGAAGAGGTGGGAAATTTCATAAAAATAATCACATGCTGAGTTGCACATTTAGGGCTGTGACATTGAACCTTCAAGATGTCACACTATAACAAGAAAACTGTTACTTGTGGCTAGTTAATGATGGTGGTAATTTTGTATAATATTTTTGAGTCTTTAAGATGTGTCAGCTATAGCTGGTTGTGGCGGCTCACGCCTTTAGTCCCAGCACTTGGGAGGCAGAGGCAGGCGGATTTCTGAG
>NC_034604.1:6815559-6816748 GCF_900095145.1 Mus pahari | reverse complement strand
AAAACAAGCTGAGCAAGCCAGGGGAAACAAGCCAGTATGTAACATCTCTCCATCCTCTGCATCAGCTCCTACTTCCTGACCTGCTTCAGTTCCAGTCCTGACATTCTTTGATGTCAGCAATGTGGAAAGTGTAAGCTGAATAAACGCTTTCCTCCCTAACTTGTTTCTTGGTCATGATGTTTGTGCAGGAATATAAACTCTGACTAAGACAGTGGGTTACTTTATAGTAGTATCAACCCAATGATGTAGAGAAGTGTGGCCATGATCATTTCCACCTTCCAGATAACAGAAGTGAGACATAAGGAAACTAAGACTCTGAGACAGGGGTTCTGACCCTGGATGTACACTGCTTTCAACTATTAGGATAGAATTCCCCCTTACTCTTCAGAAAGTAGCAGGACTGCCTTTGGAAGCCCAGGACTCGGTTTTAAAGAACTGTGTGGTATCCTAAGAAGCTTAATCTGCTTCATTGCTATTTGGAAAAAGGAGCACAAGTTGATCATGTTTGTGGCTCAGAGCCATGGCAGTGGTAGAAATGTGGAGGGTAGGTTGGATGCCTGGAGGCAGGTTGTAAAGTTGTTACCACAGACTTACCCAGAGTTTAGAGTTTGAAAATACATGTAGGATGGATAGAGAAGAGAGAATGGAAATGAGGGGTTCATGGCTGAAAAAATTACTAGGTTATTTATTACTAAAGGGGGGGCACATGTGGAGATCAGAAGACAGCTTTCAGGAATAGTTCCTCTCCCTTCCATAGTGGGTACAGGAGATTGGATGCAAGTTGCCCAAGGCTTGAATAGTGACACTTCTGCCCACTCAGCCATCTCACCAGCCCCAGGCAAAAAAATTTTTTTTCAATTTTTTTTCAATTTTTTTTTTTTTTTTTTTTTTTTTGGTTTTTCAAGACAAGGTTTCTCTGTGTAGCCCTGGCTGTCCTAGAACTGACTCTGTAGACCAGACTGGCCTCAAACTCAGAAACCCGCTTTCCTCTGCCTCCTGAGTGCTGGAATTAAAGGCATGTGCCACCATGCCCGGCTTTTTTTCTATTTTTTATTAGATATTTTCTTCATTTACATTTCAAATGCTACCTCGAAAGTCCTGAAAGTTCCCTATACCCTCCCCCCACCCTGCTCCCCTACCTACCCACTCCCCCTTCTTGGCCCTGGTGTTTCCCTGTACTGGGGCATAT
>NC_034604.1:6810346-6815489 GCF_900095145.1 Mus pahari | reverse complement strand
TCTCTAGATCCTCCATTGGGGGCCCTGTGTTCCATCCAATAGATAACTGTGAGCATCCACTTCCGTATTTGCCAGGCACTGGCATAGCCTCACACAAGACAGCTATATCAGGGTCCTTACAGCAAAATCTTGCTGGCATGTGCAATAGTGTCTGCGTTTGGTGGCTGATTATGGGATGGATCTCCAGGTTCACTCCCTTGGGTCAAGCTGACTTAAAACTATCCAGCACAAATAACCCCTTGTCAGCTTGACACACAAACACATCAGTGTTAAGCCACCTTTCCTTTCTCATACATCCCCAAGATTTCTCATCGAAAACATAAATAGCTTTAAGAGTCCCACAGTCTTTACAGATTGAAACACATTAAAAGTTAAGTCCCAGCTGGGCGTGGTGGTGCACACCTTTAATCCCAGCACTTGGAAGGCAGAGGCAGGCGGATTTCTGAGTTCGAGGCCGGACTGGTCTACAGAGTGAGTTCCAGGACAGCCAAGGCTACCCAGAGAAACCCTGTCTCGAAAAAAAAATAAAAACAAAAACAAACAAAAAAATTAAGTCCCTTTAATAATCCAATCTCTTTAAAAATCCAAAATTTCTTGAGAGTTCCTATTTTAAAAAAAGTATCAAAATTAAGTACATACTTCCTTACATCAAAAGAGAAGAACCAGGTCACAGTCATAACCTGAACAAAGCAAATCCAAACCCAACTGTATGATAACATCCAGTGTCTGTGATCCACTCACAGTCTTCTAAACAACGCCAGAGGCCTTGGGTCATCTGCTCCACCCTTTGCTGTGTGCACAGCTTGTCTTCTAGGCTCTGCCTGGCTCCACTCCACTGCTGCTGCTGTCCTTGGTGGTCATCCCATGGTATTGTCATCTCCAAAATGCTGGGTCCCTTGCAACTGGACTGCACTTTCACTGATAGCCTCTCCTGGGCTCTCTTCATGGTGCCAAACCTCAGCTTCTCTGCATGACCCCTTCAGTCCTAGGCCTTCAACTGCCACTGAGGCTGTCTCTTTATCAGTGGCCTCTCCTGGCCTCTCACAGTGCTAAGCCTCAACTGCTCTCCATGACCCCTTCGTGTCTTCAAAACCAGTGCTGTGTCAGACCTGTCAGACCTGACCATGTTTTGGGGAGGATTATGAAAGGAATTTGGAACTTTGTGCAAAAAAAAAAAAAAAAAAAAAAAAAAAAAAAGCCATTGAGTGTTCAGTGCTTGATGAGTTGTTCTGTGTCTCTTACACTAGCAAGTTCAGCTGCCAGTGTGAGGTACAACCTTGGCTGCCTCTGCAACACAGCTCTGGTTTCTCTCAGGGAACAATTCCCAGAAGATTTCACTTTAGTGGTTCTGGTCTCTTAATCATCATTAATTTGTTAACTCCAGCCAACCAGCATCGAGTATCCAAGCAAAGCAAAGGTTTCGTTTTAATAGTTCTGGTATTGTGTTCATCACAGTTGATTCTTCAGCCCCAGAAAGCCAGAACCACAGTCTTAATTCAAAATAACAAATGCCCCGGAGCAGAGACTTCATTAGCCAGGCCTCCATCTTCTGTACCACCCTCAGCTCCTATAGAACAACTCACCAAACCCTGAACACTCAATGTTTTTTGTTTTTTTGTTTTTCGTTTTTTTGTTTTTTGGGTTTGTTTTTGTTTTTGTTTTTGTTTTTGCACAAAGTTCCAAAGTCCTTTCACAATCCTCCCCCAAACATGGTCATGTCTGTCACAGCCAAACTCCATAATATGTTAGTATAATCATTTCTAATACTTTTTAAGTAGTTATAAAAGGATATAATTATAACTATTTTTGTAACTCAAGAAAATAGGGTTTTGTTCCAAAAGGACCTAATTCTGATGGTAGTTTAGTCATTCAACAACTTGAGTATTTCTTGGGTAGGATCACAAAACAAGAGGCCTGTATTAATCACTGACTCTGACATTTAGAGGCCTTGGTATTCTTTCTGTCATATAGTTATATAGTTTCTGTTTCAGTCTGGAGGAAGCTTTGTGTTTATTTATACTTCTTGTTTCAGAAGGGATTTTAGTGTGACTGAGGCAGAGCAAGAAAGACATAGAGAAGTCAGAGAGAGAGAGAGAGAGAGAGAGAGAGAGAGAGAGAGAGAGAGAGAACAAAGACCAATCAGGCAAGAACTGTCTCCAACTAGCAACTGTGAAGTGGAGTTTAGAATAAGCAGATTTCATAGAAGAGGGCAAAGTGCAGAGGTAAAGGCTTTGCTGGTAGAGGTCAGAGATACACTGAGAAGGCATAGGAAGTGCTGTGGCCCCTGCAAAGTTCAGGAGGTAGAAGTTTTCATAATGTCCTCCTCTCTTAGTAGTCTTGCAAGGATGAGGGAAGGCCAAAGAGGAAGGGAGACCCCGCACCCACCTTGCTGAGACAGCTCCCTGTAGAGATCAGACAGACCTGACCCCAGCAGGTGGAACCTCAGACATTCCTGGGGGGCAACGGGGAGTCTTTGGAGTAAATACGACCCTTTCCTCTGCCTGTGCAGATAGGTTTTTCGAGATGGGGATCTAAGAGTTCAAGGCATCCACAGACTGTATTCTTACTGATTACTTTCTAAATTAAGCTCAGGAATGTAGTTCCCCAACATATTTTTTTAATTTAAAAAAAAAAAAAATCAAGAGCTAGAAGGAGTCTTCCAGAGAGGATTAGGGATACCTTTATGGCCCAAGGGAGAAGAAAAGCAGCACAGAGGACGGTGTAGCTAGTCATGGGTGAATTACCAGATGTGTTCCTTCAAGCACTTCCTGGCTCACACTGTTCTGCTCAGTCCAGATGCCTCATCAAGTTGCCCTGAAGGCAAGTCTGTGGGAGCATTTTCTTGATTTCTTTTTATTTTTTTATTTTATTTTATTTTTTTTTTACTGAAAGTAGGTTCTTTGCTCATCTCATACATCCCAACCACAGTCTCCCTCCCACCATTTCTTCTACATCCCTACCTCCCCTTCCCTCAGACCTACCCCTACCCCACCTGTCTAGTACCCTGTTTTCTTTTCAGAAAACAGAAGGTCTTTTAAAAATATGACAGCCAAATAGAACAAAACAAGATACAGCAAGACAAGGGGAAAGCCCTCACATGGTGGCAAACCATCAGAAGAGTTCCTCGAGCAGGCAAAAGAGCCAGAGATACCCACTCCTGTTCGTAGTAGTCCAACAGAAGCACCAAGCTAACAGCCATATCATATACTCAGGGGACCTAGTGCAGACCCATGCAGTCCCCATGCTTGCCACTTCACTCTCTGTAAGCCCATGCTTAGGTGAGCCTTGCTAGGTGGGATATGTTCTTCTGGTACCCCCATCCCCTCTGCCTCCTACAGTTCCTCCCACCGTCTTCTTCAGGCTTCTGTGACCTCTGAGGGGAGGGAACCAGTGGAGACCTCCACTTTAGATTCTCTTTCCACATAATGTCTGGCTGTGGGTCTCTGCACCCACTTGTGTGCTGCAGAAGAAGCCTCCCTGATGATTGCTGGACACGGCCTGATCTAAGAGAATCATTTCACTGATTGTGTTTGTTTGTTTGTTTGTTTGTTGTTGTTGTTGTTCTTTCTTTTTTGTTTTTTTTTTCTTTTTGTTGTTATTGTTTTTCAAGACAGGGTTTCTCTGTATAGCCCTGGCTGTCCTGGAGCTCACTCTGTAGACCAGGCTGGCTCATTGATTTTTTTAAGAGAGTCTATTACTGGCTGGCAGTGTCCCTATGCAAGTAAGCCTGAACTCTAAGAAAGATAGCTGAACTTGAGCCCTTCCATGGGTTTTGCTTCAGTTCTTGCTTGAATTTTTGCCCAGGTTTCCCTCAGTGAGGCTGTAATCTGGAAATATAAGCTGAAATAGCCCCTTTCCTCCTCAAAAAAGAAAGAAAGAAAGACTTAAATAATTAAGGGGGTTTTAGAAATAATAATAGCATAGCTCCTGCTTGCTAAATGATGAACATTGGCTGCCGGGCCTGTGAAGATGCTTAGGTGCATCTCTCAGCTAAGGAATCGCAGACTTGGGCACTGTGGCAGCCAGATGGCCTCCCATTCCTGTCCCTGCCGTCTCCTCCCACTCTAGCCCTCACTCTGCTTCTGTCCTCAGAAGTCCTTGGCCCTGGCTATACGCCTTGGCATCCTCTGGGACCCATGAACTCCACCTAACCCCCACGGCAGAGACCCCGGTCCTTTGATGTCTGTGATCTTTTATTTACTTATTTTTAGATTCTTCACTGATTGTCACATGTTCTGCACTCATTCAGTCTAAACTCAGCCATGAAAGAGCAGGAGCCGTGCCTCTTAGGAATCTGCACTGAAAACATCTGGCTGGCTGAGCTGATTTGAAGCATGAGCAGTAACTGGTGTGCCTTGTATGTACAGCTATAGGAGCCTTGTACGCACAGCTTTGTATGTACATCTATAGCAGCCTTGTATGTACAGCTATAGGAGCCTTGTATGCACAGCTTTGTATATACAGCTATAGGAGCCTTGTATGTACAGCTTTGTATGACATCTATAGCAGCCTTGTATGTACAGCTGTAGGAGCCTTGTATGTACAGCTATAGAAGCATGGACTGTTCCCATCTTGGCCCATGACAGGAAGGCACACTGGTCACAGCGACATTGAAGCTGATGGGGCTATTTCTTGAATACTCTGTATTTCATGGCTAGTTACTTAAAAAAAAAAAAGTAATATACTCTCAGGTAAATTTTGACACTTGGTCATTTTATACATCCATTGAAGGCAAGAGAAACAACTGTATGTTGAAATGCCGATTTAATTCATGGGACTTTTTTCTTTTTGAATTCCTTACATGACGAATTCATAGTCCAACACTAAAATCAGTTTTCTTAAGAACAATGTGAACAGTTCACTAGGAAGGGGACAGAGGAGGGCTCTGATTTTAAAAGCAAATCATACTGTAGAGATGGATTGAAGAACACAATTAGTCCCATTATAAAAGTCCCGCCTTGTGGTGGGCAGATCCACATAAGAATTTCAGAATTGCTTTAAATAGAATTATTAAATAATTGCATATAGATAACTTGTCTTAGTCAGGGTTTCTATTCCTGGACAAAACATGACCAAGAAGCAAGGGAAACAAGGTTTTTTTCACCGTACACTTCCACATTGCTGTTCATCACCAAAGAAGTCA
>NC_034604.1:6784812-6809556 GCF_900095145.1 Mus pahari | reverse complement strand
GGTCCCTGTGTTCAGTCTGATGGTTGGCTGTTAGCATCCACATATGTATCGGTCAGGATCTGGCAGAGCCTCTCAGGAGACAGCTGTATCAGGCTCCTGTCAGCAAACACTTCTTGGCATCAGCAATAGTGTCTGGGTTTGGTGTCTGCATGTGGGATGGATCCCCAGGTGGGGCAGTCTCTGGGTGGCCTTTCCTTCAGACTCAGTTCCACTCATTGTCCCTGTATTTCCTTTAGACAAGAGCAATTCTGGGTTAAGATTTTGGAGATAGGTGGCTGTCTCCATCCCTTAAGGGGGGGGGGACTTGGGGGACAGGCATGCCTAACCTCTGGATATGGTCTCAACAGGTTCTCCCTCTGCTTTGTGGAATATTTCAGCTAAAGTCATCCCTGTTGGGTCCTGTGAAGTTTTTGCTTTCTTGGCATCTGGGACTTTCTGGTTGCTACCCTCAGTTCCCTAGCCCCCATTGCTACACACCTCTGTTCAATTTCCTGACCCACCCCATAGGAGAAACAACAATATGAACTAACCAGTAACCCCAGAGCTCCCTGAGACTAAACTACCAACCAAAGAAAACACATGACAGAACTCATGGCTCTAGCTGCATGTGTAGCAGAGGATGGCCTAATCAGTCATCAATGGGAGGAGAGGCCCTTAGTCCTGTGAAGGTTCTGATGTTTTTTTGGATTTCCTCAGTTTCTGTTATGTCTCTCTTTTCATTTCTGATTTTGTTAGGATATTGTCTTTGTGCACTCTAGTTAGTCTGGCTAAGGGTTTATCTATTTTGATTTTTCTCAAAGAACCAGCTCCTGGTTTGGTTGATTCTTTGAATAGTTCTTTTTGTTTCCACTTGGTTGATTTCAGCCCTGAGTTTGATTATTTCCTGCCGTCTACTCCTCTTGGGTCATTTGCTTCTTTTTTGTTCTAGAGCTTTCAGGTGTGCTGTTAAGCTGCTAGTGTATGCTCTCTCCAGTTTCTTTTGGAGGCACTCAGAGCTATGAGTTTTCTTCTTAGGACTGCTTTTATTGTGTCCCATAAATTTAGGTATGTTGTGGTTTCATTTCCATTAAATTCTAAAAAGTCTTTTATTTCTTTCTTTATTTCTTCCTTGACCAAGTTATCATTAAGTAAAGTGTTGTTCAGCTTCCATGTGTATGTGGGCTTTCTATTATTTATGTTGTTATTGAAGATCAGCCTTAGTCCGTGGTGATCTGATAGGATGCATGGGATGATTTCAGTCTTCTTCTATCTGTTGAGGCCTGTTTTGTGACTGATTATACGGTCAGTTTTGGAGAAGGTACCATGAGGTGCTAAGAAGACATTATATCATTATAACATTTAGGATGAAATGTTCTATAGTTATCTGTTAAATTCATTTTTTTCATAACTTCTGTTAGCTTCACTGTGTCTCTGTTCAGTTTCTGTTTCCATGATCTGTCCATTGCTGAGTGTGGGGGTGAAGTCTCCCACTATTATTGTGTGCAGTGCAATGTGAGCTTTGAGCTTTATTATAGTTTCTTTAGTGAATGTGAATGCCCTTGCATTTGGAGCATAGATGTTCAGAATTGAGAGTTCATCTTGGTAAATTTTACCTTTGATGAGTATGAAATGTCCCTCCTTATCTTTTTTGATAACTTTAGGTTGAAAGTCGGTTTTATTCGATATTAGAATGGCTATTCCAGCTTGTTTCTTGGGACCATTTGCTTAGAAAATTGTTTTCCAGTCTTTTACTCTGAGGTAGTGTCTGTCTTTGTCCCTGAGGTGGGTTTCCTGTATGCAGCAGAATGTTGGGTCCTGTTTATGTAATGAGCCTTTTAGTCTATGTCTTTTTATTGGGGAATTGGGTCCATTGTTATTAAGAGATATTAAGGAAAAGTCATTGTTGCTTCCTGTTATTTTTTTTGTTAGAGTTCGAATTCTGTTCATGTGGCTATCTTCTTTTAGATTTGTTGAAAGATTACTTTCTTGTTTTTTCTAGGGCATAGTTTCCCTCCTTGTGTTGTAATTTTCCCTTTATTATCTTTTGAAGACCTGGATTTGTGGAAAGATATTGTGTAAATTTGGTTTTGTCACCTTGCTTTCTCCATCTATGGTAATTGAGCGTTTTGCTGGGTATAGTAGCCTGGGCTGGCATTTGTGTTCTCTTAGCATCTGTATATCATCTGCCCATGATCTTCTGGCTTTCAGAAGAAGTCAGGTATAATTCTGATAGGTCTGCCTTTACACGTTACTTGACCTTTTTCTCTTACTGTTTTTAGTATTATTTCTTTGTTTAGTGCACTTGGTGCTTGATTATTATGTGATGTGAGGAATTTCTTTTCTGGTCCAGTCTATTTGGAGTTCTGCAGGCTTCTTGTATGTTCATGGGTATCTCTTTCTTTAGGTTAGGGAAGTTTTCTTCTATAATTTTGTTGAAGATATTCACTGGCCCTTTAAGTTGGGAATCTTCACTCTCTTCTATACCTATTATCCTTAGGTTGTTTTTTTTTTTTTTTTTTCATTGAGTCCTGGATTTCCTGGATGTTTTGGGCTAGAATCTTTTTGCATTTCTCATTTTCTTTGATTGTTGTGTCAATGTTTTCTACGGTATCTTCTGCACCTGAAATTCTCTCTTCTATCTCTTGTATTCTGTTGGTGATGCTTGCATCTATGACTTCTGACTTCTTTCCTAGGTTTTCTATCTCCAGAGTTGTCTCCCTTTGTGATTTCTTTATTGTTTCTACCTCCATTTTTAGATCCTGGTTGGTTTTGTTCAATTCTTTCACTTGTTTGGATGTGTTTTCCTGTAATTGTTTAATGGATTTTTGTGTTTCCTCTTTGTGTTCTCCTGTATGTCTTTAAGGAAGTTATTTATTTCCTTCTTAAAGTCCTCCATCATCGTCATGAATAGTGACTTTAGATCCATATCTTGCTTTTCTGGTGTGATGGTGTATCCAGGACTTGCTATGTTGGGAGTGTTGGGTTCTGATGATGCCAAGTAACCTTGGTTTCTGTTGCTTTTGTTCTTGTGCTTGCCTCCTACCATCTGATTATATCTGATTGGAGCCTGTCCTTTCTGTAATCCCGGTTGAGTCAGAACTCCTCAGAGTCCAGCTTTCTCTATGATCCTGTGATTCTGGGATCCTATGAACCTGAGATTGTGGGTGTGTCAGAGTTCTTGGCAGTCAAGCTTTCTCTTTGACCCTGAGATCCTGGTATGAGCAAGCTCCTGGGATCCTTAGATCCTGGGCATGTTAGAGCACATGGAATTGGTACCTCCTCTGGGGGGGTGGGCGTGGGGCTGTCCACTTAGTTCAAAACCAAGGTAGACCAGCACAGACTGGAAGGAACCCAAACCGCTGGTTGGGCAGGGTTCCTGTTTTTAAGTGGCAGATGTATGTATTAGAAGACATTAACATACTCTTTAAAATATGTAAAAATAAAGGTTTTTGTATATTTGTGATTTTTTGCTTGTTTTTAAAATTAATAAGCCTTTCTACTCTGTACCAATCATCACACTTATATTTTAACAATAATGCCCTTCTTGTCCAGACACCACGGACTTACTGCTGTGCGAACACTGAAGACTTGGAGGCCGTTGTCCACCACGTGCACAGCCTGTACCCTGGGGCCCCTTTTCTGGCAGCAGGCGTATCAATGGGAGGGTAAGGAGTTTTCTTTCTAAAATGCCTGAGAGGGGAGCAGTCCTATGCCTGCAAGGACTGTAAGCCAGCTATCACCTTAACTATGTATGCTGAGTTCTTACATGCAGCTTAAAGAAGGCAGGAAGGAATCAGCCCAGACAAATTTTAGAATTTTCCTGGGTTCTGTGATGCAAAGGGCACAGCGAGCCCTTCCTGGGGAGTGATCAAATAAACTTGTTACTCTCCATTCCAGGGTTAGCTAAAATGGTTTATGTACTTGTCTTACATTGGGGTTTATTTGTAATTTTCTGAAGATTTATTTTTATTTATATGTATGTATGTGTACCTGTGTATGTATATGCCATGCCGGGGTGTATAGTGCCTGAGAAGGCCAGAAGGAGGCACTGGATCCCCTGGAGCTAGAGTGACAGGCACCAACACAGTGGTGAGCTGGGAACCAGATTCAGGCCCTCAGGTGAAGCAGCAGGAACTTCATGGCTGAGGTCTCTGGTGCCCTTTGCGAACTATGAACTATCAATTTCCATACTTATATCTGAGCAGTGTCTGACATTAATAACTGTTTAACTGTATTGTGTGCATGTATGTGTGCATGCGTGTTAGGGAGAATGAGCTGAAGGAAATCTTAAGCTATTATCTAGTATTTTCTTGTCCTTTAGACCTCTCTTCACCATTGTCCAAACTTATCTTTTAATTTAACTCATTCATTTTTTTATAGTGTTGGGGATTGAATCAGTGAATGTTAGGCAAACACTTTACCACTGAGCCACACACTTCTACCCCAAACTATTGTATTTCATTTTTTTAAAGTTTTATCTAATGAAAAATTCTCTTTTGCAAATCTTTGTTTATCCTATCAACAGAATAAATCATTAAAAATAGACTTAATATATATTAATTATATGCTTAATGAATATATATTCCCCCCACCAAACCCTATAAGATTAATGCCATTTACCTATTTTTCATTAGAATGCGTTGGAATGTGTTATTTTCTACAGTACTGATGCTCAGGCACACTAAATGACCATTTGTCTTTATTTCAAAAGCTGATTTTGGGGGCTTGATAGGTGTCTAAACAACTAAGAACACTTGCTGCTTTTATAGAGATTTAGTTCTCAGCACCCAGATGGCAGTTCACAATTATTTATTTTATAACTCTTTTTCAAGGGGTTCTAGTGCTGTCTTGTGGCCTGTATGGGCACTGTATGTAGATGGTACACAGACAAACACATCCATAAAAGTGATTCACCCTTATTCTTTTCTAGCTGATTTTAAAGCCAACATTTTAAACAGAAAATGTTTCTCTTACCTTTCTATTCTGGATGTAACTGCCATCTCGGTGTTCAGAACATCTTAAGAGCATGTGTGCTGGCAATAAAGTCCTCCATGAACTACATACAGACTCTGAGATAGGCTCTAGCCAGAGCTTTTGAGATTCTGATAAAGAATCTATCTCTTACATTAGCATGGAAGGTCTGACTTGACCTAGTAAAGGAAGAACTCGGAACAGTGTGGAAATAAGCACAATCTGCAAGCCGTGCTCAGTGGACACAATGTAGCAACTCTTTTAGCTCACACCCTGAGCCTGAAAAGATGAAGTGGGCTGAACTCCTTCCCTTAATTATATAAATTCATGACTTTTTTTTCAAGGCTAGCTCTTACATAAAGAGGGCCCAATTGTCTATTCAGAAGCTCTTGGAAAAGGCCTATTCATCCAGCATTGAAACCTCAGGCAGGGTCTGACCATTAGATTAGCTTTTCCAGCCAGCTGAATATTAATGTCTTGTAAATTATTGGAAAGAATTGCCCCTTCTAGTTGCCTAGCACTGTGACACATTCCCAAGTAGGTGCACTCTCTTTTTCTTTTAGAGATGCAACCAACAAAAGCATGGTTGAGCAAGAGTTTTATGCCCGGTGAGCCGGGGACTGGGGTTACTCAGTGCTTTGACACCTGGGCCAAGTGTGGGCTTTGAGCCTGAACTGAGTTAAGTCAAGAAACTCAGCTGTTCTAGAACCAGATTCTGTTCTCCCAGTGAGTTGGTAAATACTTTTTAAATAAAAAGAAAAATCCCAAACACATAAAATGAAAACTAAAGACTATCCCTACATGCAGTCATTACTCCATACAATCATATAGTCATTACCCCAGCTTCAGGAATCATCAGCTTGTGGTCCCTACATACAGTCAGTCATTACCCCAACTTCAGTAGTCATCACCTCGTGGTCCCTACATACAGTCAGTCATTACCCCAGCTTCAGTAGTCATCAGCTTGTGGGTTAGCATGTTTCACAGCATCACCCACTTCTCCAGTTCATTCCCTATTACCTAAAGCTCAGTCATCATTTTATTATTATTTCAGATGAGTCAAGCCTGTACTTAGAATGTGGGAGGACCTGGGCTCAGTTCCTGGTACTTCAAAATAGTAAATCAGTCAGTTGAATCACTTCTGGGCTTTGATCTGTGATCCTCAATACGTGTAGTATCTGTTCTTCTCACCTCAGTGTCTGAGGAAGCCTCTGTCCCTGGACAGTAGATTAAGTGGATTCTAGAACAGGCAGATGGGATGGCATCTTGCTTTGCCTACACAGGGCATCAGCCTCAGATCACAGCACCTCTTGGAGTGGAGATCACAGAAGGAAATCTCTTAATGTTTCAGTTGGTAACTCTAAGTGAAAGCTTGTCTCTTTCTGTAAAGTTGTAACATGCTCACACACTAGAACAAGTAACAGTACTTCCTGAGTGTCTCTAAGTATCCAGAGCTCGCATTTACTTCCTGAGGATAGAGTACTCACACTGCCCCTGGTGTGTGTTATTTAGTTTTATAGTTTGATATAAAGTTGCCAAATAAAATCCATCCTTTGGTGTTTAAACATTTAGTCCATGACTTCTTTCTCTATCTAGCTCTGTTTCCCCAGCGTGTGCCCCTCCAATTGGAGAGAGGGTCCTTCTTTCAAAGTAAAATAATAACCTTTAGGAGGCAGCACTTTGACATTTGTTCATTCCTAAGTAATAACTAGGAATTGCCTCTAAAGAGGTGGTTGTGTCTATTTCAGGGTCTTTCTACTTCCTTTCCAAGTGTTCTGACTTGTGTATTTTACCAGCCTCTGGCCATTAGCTGACTCCCAGGACAAAAAGCATCCTTCAAAGGGCTCAGTGACCATAGCACTGTATGCAAGTCATATGGTCATTCTAAAGGGTCATTTTTCAAGTCATGTGTGATGGAGCACATCTGTAATTCTAGCATTCCTGGAGACTGAGGGAGGGGAGTTACAAGTTTCAAGCCAGATTGAGCTAAAAAGAGTAAACTGTCTTTAGACAACAGTCGTTATCAGGGCTGATAAGACGGCTCAGGAGTTGAGGGTACTTGGCTGCCTGAATGATGGCCCAAGTTTTATCCTGGGTTCTACATAGTAGAAAGAACTGACTCCCTCAAATTGTTCTCTGACCTCCACAAACTTGCTATAGACCATACATGCATGTATATACATATACACACAATAAATAAATGTAATTTAAATTTTTTCAAAAAAATTTAAAAATTATTTTCAGAAGCTAGATGTCTAATTTTTATAAAAATTCTCTACCCTTATAAATGATTTGAATTGTAAAAGATAATGCTAGAGTATTTTAGCTGTTTCTCCTATTTCAAAACCTAGCCTGTTAAAGAAACTATGTACAGAAGCTATAGTGATTGGTGGATTGTGGCGTCATCCTTCATACTTAGAACTGTTGAGCTCTAACTCAGTTCTTGTCCCCCTTACTCAAATAGAACTTGGCTAGAATTGAGAAAATTAAATAAAAGGAACATAGAAATAGGAAAACATGTGAAGAGAAAAACCAGTAACTTTAAGGCCAATGCTCTGCCACAGCTTGGAAAGTCTAACACTGGACTGGAGAGTACTTCAGAGTCTCGCTGAGGGACGCCAGGTACATGGGTGAGGACGGTGACCTCACAGACCAGTGACCTCTGGAGCTCAGTGCATGACATCATGGGTGACAATGGTGACCTCACAGACCAGTGACCTCTGTAGCTCAGTGCATGACATCATGGGTGACAATGGTGATCACACAGACCAGTGACCTCTGGAGCTCAGTGCATTAGATCCAGACACAAGAAGTTTCCTGAAGTCCTTATGTGATCCCAGCATGCAGCCACATTAGAGAACTCCTTGGGGTGGATCTCTTCCTGTTCTTATGACTTGACTTAGTCCACCATAAGTAGAAGCATGCAGGAATAAATGTGGTCTGTCTCACAGTTTAGCCAAGTACAGTGTCAGTAAGCATGTAGGTCAGGCATGGGGTGCACACGTATCCTCCCAGGCAGAGGTGGGAGAATGCAAGATCCTGTTTCAGGGAGGAAAAAAAAGTACTTTAAAATAAAAATATGAATATGGGCAGGTGACATGCCTCTGAGTAAAGGTGCCTGCTACCACATCTGATGGCCTGAGTTCAACCCCCTGGAACCACATGGTGGAAAGTGACCGACTCTAGCAAGTTGTCCTCTGACCCCCATTCACACACTGTGACGTGTACAAATTCTAAGAATGTGAACATGAGAAAAGAACAAAGGTAATCTTTCTAATGTGCAGGACTTAAAACAGTAGTCATGAATGATGGTTGCAAGGTCCCAGGCTGGGCAAAAGGGTCAAGTGTTCAAGGTTATCCTATAGAGTGTTCAGAGCCACTCTGGGCTGCCTGCAGTGGTTACTTACTGGCTCCCACCATGTTCTCATGGTGTGATGGTTAGAAAGGAAGAAGGTGTCTTAAGAGATGTAACCAGTCACAGTATCGTTTCTCCCTGTTTTAGAATGTTGCTTCTGAATTACTTGGGTAAAATTGGGTCCAGAACCCCTCTGATGGCAGCTGCAACATTTTCAGTTGGCTGGAACACTTTTGCTTGCTCAGAGTCACTGGAGAGGCCGCTCAACTGGCTACTATTTAATTACTACTTAACAACTTGCCTCCAGTCTTCAGTTAAGAAGTAAGTCATAGTTAAAACCTTCTGTTACCAAACATTTTAGATTACATAACCCAGCACTATGAAATTTCAGACTATAGTGTGTGTGTGTGTGTGTGTGTGTGTGTGTGTGTGTGTATATATTATATATATAATTTATTTCTGTACTTAAATGTTGTAATAATTTTTAATCCCAACCTGGGGTTTCTGCCCTACCTTTGATATTTAGTTTCTGGATAAAAGACATATGCAACCTTTATATTTACAATAAGCCTTAAACAGCACAAGAGCTGGGCAGATACCTAACCTCTATGCCATCAGAATCTACTTACCTATCAATAACCCCGAATTATTATGTACAGTGTTTTTTCTAGGCTTCTCTTAACGCCAATCGGCCAGCCCTCAGGACCACGCTTTTCTGGTTCTCCTAACCCACAGCAGTGTTTCTTCCTCTTCCACCTTCTCTCCCTGATGGTTCTCCTCTGGTCCCAAGCCCAGGAAACCTCACCCCCACCTATGTCTCTTCTGCCCAGCTATTGGCTGTTGGCATCTTTATTTACCAATCAGAAATAACTTGGGGGGAGGGTCACATACATCACTCAGGTCTATGTGCAGACTCCAGGCATTGGGGGTCTACACTTAGCATTGCAATAGACATTAAGACCAAACCTCAACACCAAAATATTCTCCAAATTATGAATGCATACCAAAAATTGTAAATTAAAAATATAGATGAAAGTAATAATGCTGCATTCTATGTCTATGCACCCACCCAACCCCCTACCCTCCCACCCCTCCACACTGCTTTGAAGGTTGCTATTCTAAATTATTCTGAAAACTACATTAGCATGGAGTATGTTTGGTGATATGTTTGGGCTGTTTTCTTAGATTTCCTGGTTGTTAATCTTTCCCAAACCTAATTCTTTCTCAGGTAATATGTTAAGAGTGTCCTGTGCAGCTGGGCTGATGGCATACCCTTTTGATCCCAGCACTCAGGAAATAGAGGCAGGCAGATCTCTGAGTTCAAAGCTAGCCTGGTCTAAAAGGTGAGCTCCAGAACAGCTTAGGCTACATAGATAGTCCCTGTGTTGTAGGATTTTTATTGCTGTGAAGAGATACCATGACCATAGCAACTCTTACAAACATTTCATTGGAACTGGCTTACAGTTCAGAGGTTTGGTCCGTTATCATCATGGTGGGAAGCATGGTGGCACACAGGCAGACGTGGCGCTGGAGGAGGAGTTGAGAGATCTACATCTGAATCATCATGCATCAGGAAGAGAAACTGTGTGCCACACTGGGCATAGCTTGAACTTCTGGAACCTCAAAGCCCTGCCCACAGTGACACACTTCCTCCAAGGCCACACCTCCTAATAGTGCCACTCCCTATGGGCCAAGCTTTCAAACACATGTGTCTATGGGAGCCATTCCTATTCAAACTACCACACCTGACTCCAAAAACAAACATAGAAATGAGTGAGTGCCCCATGTTGAACAATACAGCTCCTTACTCCTTAAGTAGGTTCTTTTTTTTTTTTTTAAAGATTTATTTATTATTATACATAAATACACTGTAGCTGTCTTCAGACGCAATAATGTCAGATATCATTACAGATGGTTGTGAGCCACCACATAGTTGCTGGGATTTGAAGTGAGGACCTTCAGAAGAGCAGTCAGTGCTCTTCCCTGCTGAGCCATCTCGCCAGCCCAAGCATGCTACTACAAGCATGGTGTGTTTTAGAAATGAGAGACTAGAAGCCAGTGCAATGCTCGGTGAGTGAAGGTACCTGTCAGCAAGCCTGATGACCTCTCAATCCATGTTACCCACAGTGGAAGGAGACTCTTTGACCTCTACACACACACTCGTGTACACATGTAGACACCAAATAAGTGATGGTTTTTTCCATTTTAAGAAAATGTATTCAAAATATGAAAGAAATAGAATGTAGTTCATTTGTGTATTCATAGCTCATGGTTCTTATATTTCCACAATAGTGTCTTTGCATACATTTTTCTGGAACTGTGCACCTCCTAAAGTGAACCCAGCATGTTGACACAGAACATACAGGTGGTTCTAGTCTTATTTTCTTAATGACTAATACTATTTGTTTGTTTGTACAGAGCTGGGGATTGAAGCCTGGATCTCATACATGCTAGGCACACGCTCGGGCACTGAGCCCCACCCCAGCCCTACCAAGCCTTTTTAAAATGAATTGATAAATATACATATAAAAGTATTTATATTTCATATGTATGTGTGATTTAATGAAATGTGTGTGTGTGTGTGTGTGTGTGTGTGTGTGTGTGTGTGTATGATTTAATGAAAACTATTATCCTGAACATTGTTATCTAACCCTGGAATTACCTACTTGTTTAATTACAAATATTGAGTATAAGTATTGCTAAAATACTAAAGAATCACCATGTCATTATTTATTACAGGACTGGATATTAAGTATCACTGACATGGTCGTTGAAATAGAAATAGTTGCAAGAAAAAGTGAAGAATCGCTTGGATTAAAGTATTAGTTGTGGGCCTAAGGATGTAGCTCAGTAGTAGGACATGTGTTCCATGTTCTAGGTGCAATCCTTCCCTCCGCTATTAGATGGATATATATTGATCATGAAAGAAACGTGACCAGGGTCAGGTATAGTGGTGCATGCCTTTAAAGGCCAGCTTAGTCTCCAGAATGAGTTTCAGGACAGCTAGAGCTGTGGCAGAAAACTAAATGGAAGGAAGGAAAAAGTGACCAATGTTTAAAATACAAGTTTACAAAAACATTAGTTCTGATTTATATACTAGTATGATGGAGAGGTAATTTATGGGACAGGAGGTGGCTCAGTGGGTAAAGCACTTGCTGTGAAAGCATGTGCATGTAGTTTGCATCTCTAGGACTCACACGGAGCCAGATGTGGTAGTGTAAGTCTATGTCCCAGCACCCTGGAAAGATGGGAGCTAGAAACAAGTCTAGCCAGGTGTATGCAGTGGTAGACAGTACAGGGATAGCCTGGTGCACACATGTGCACCACAGCATGCAACACACACACACACACACACACACACACACACACGGGGGGGTGGGAGAGAGAGAGAGAGAGAGAGAGAGAGAGAGAGAGAGAGAGAGAGAGAGAGGCCGTTTCTTCAGATAACTTACTTAGTCTTTTTGAGCATATTGATGTTTTAGCAACAGTGTATAGATATACTTTGTTATAAGACAACCTGTAAGTTATTTCTAGTATTATGAAGCTAGTTTATTCTTTCTTAGTTTAAAAATAATACTTAAGTGGCTGGATGTGGTGATGTACACCTTTAATCCCAGCACTCAGGAGGCAGAGGTAGCTAGATCTCTGTGAGTTCAAAACCAGCCTGGTCTACAGAGTAAGTTTCAGGATAGCCAGGGCAACACAGAGAGACCTTGTCTTGAAACGCCCCCACCCCCAAAAAAGCACTTAAAATACTACTTTGAAAACTAATGTCAATGTACTTACTATTCCGATGTAAGCTGAAAACATTTTCATTATATTTTATTAACTTCCTTTGTGTAGGCCGAGTGCTATGTAGGTTGGAGAATAAACTGTGTGAGTAAATTCTCTTTCTGCCGTGTGGATCCATAACTCAGGTCATCAGGCTTGATTAGGTGTCTTCTCTCACCCACTGAGCCACCTCACTGACCCAGGAAATATTATTTTAGTACCAGCTTTGTGCCCCGTGCCAGACTTTATAATCATCCGCTTTTATATATTTCAGGTCTGACTAAGGTAGAGATGATGTTAAGTTTTTGTTTTGACATCTGTCTTGTTCCAGGCACCGGCATATGTTTGTGGAGCAGATTGACATGGATCAGGTCATGAAGGTGAGATGGAGCTTTTCCTGATCTGTTCATCTCCTATTGTGACTCCAAGAGCCCATTCTGTCTGGTTTTGTTTTCCAGGCCAAGTCGATCAGAGAGTTTGATAAGCGGTTCACCGCGGTCATGTTTGGGTACCCCACACTCGATGATTACTACACCGACGCCAGTCCAAACCGCAGGCTGAAGTCAGTGGGGATCCCGGTGCTGTGCCTGAATGCTACCGACGATGTGTTCTCACCCAGCCATGGTGAGTGTCGTCCAGCTACACATTTTGGCATGAGATAACTTTCTTTTTCAAAGACTCATTTGTTAGTTTTACTTCTGTGTTTGTCCGTGTGTGTTGGTGCCCACCAAGGCCAGAATGCTCTGGAGCTGGAGTTGCAGATCATTGTGAGCCACAAGGCATAGGTGCTAGGAACTGAGCCAGGATCCTCTGGGACAGCAAGCAGCAAGTGCTCTTAACTGCCAAGCCATCTCCCTGGCTCCTGGTTTAACTTTTAAAATATTGGGTTTTTTTTTTTAAGAAATATGATTTTTTTTTAAAGAGGCTGGCCATGCCAGACAGTGGTGGCCTTTAATCCCCCACTCCCCCCCCCCAAAAAAAAAGCTGGCCATATAATATCTTCCATTTTGAGTTTTTAAGCTGCCTGGAATGATGCTACATGCCTGTAATCCCAGCACTTGGGACTCTGAGACAAGAAATGAAAAGGGCTTAGGGCCAGCCTTAACTTAGTAAGATGAAAAGCAGCCTGGGCTAGCCTGGGCTAGCAAGACATTATCTCAAAACATAAAGTAAGCAAACAGAAGTTTGACTTTCCTAATAGTATCTAAGTGTCTCAGGTCACGTGTTCAGTGTCTCAGGGCCTGTCTGTTATCACAGATTCATCCCAGTTAGAACTCTGCTATTTTGTATGTTCATGTGTGTATATAACCATTCATTCCTCTCAAATACTGGTCCTTTCGGTGAGATGGCTCAGTGGGTAAGAGCACCCGACTGATCTTCCGAAGGTCCTGAGTTCAAATCCCAGCAACCACATGGTGGCTCACAACCATCCCTAACGAGATCTGACTCCCTCTTCTGGAGTGTCTGAAGACAATTACAGTGTACTTACATATAATAAATAAATCTTTAAAAAAAAAACTGGTCCTTTCAACAGATTATGCTCCAGCGTCTTTGCCTGGGGAGAATCTGTCATTGTTTGCCTCGTCTTCCCAGAGTCCCAAAGTAAATGAGTTTGAAGTTTTCTTCCCTGAAAAAGAGTCTAGAAACACAGTGTCCTTGAGTATTTCGATGCTGGAAGCAAATTTGGAGTAAACATTCCCCTCTAAAGAAAAACAATCTAGTTTTTTCCCTCGGATGCTGTAAGAAAGAAAATTTTTCCAGAATTAACTTTGTACTGCCTTAACTCAAGAGTAGCAGTTGGACAGGAGAGATGGCTCAGTGGTTAAGAGCACATATTGTTCTTGCAGAGGACTGAAGTTCAGTTCCCAGCACACAAGCAACTTGAAACCACTCCTAGCTCCAGACCTAAGGCCCCCTTCTGGCCTCCACAGGCACTTCACTCACCTGTCATACTTAATATCCTGTCCCACACATACATAATTTAAAGAAATAAAAATCTTAAGAAGAGGGGCTGGCGAGATGGCTCAGCGGGTAAGAACACTGACTGCTCTTTGGAAGGTCCTGAGTTCAAATCCCAGCAACCACATGGTGGCTCACAACCACCTGTAATGAGATCTGATGCCCTCTTCTGGTGCGTCTGAAGTCAGCTACAGTGTACTTATATATAATAATAAATAAATCTTAAAAAAAAAAAAACTCTTATAAAGATGCCTCCTGGCTTTTAAAAAAATTAAGAAAAACAACTGTAAGCACACATGTTCTCTTATTGACAGTCCTGTTGGCTTGTCCTCTATGTGTGCTTACAGTTGTTGTCAACACGGGATGTCATTGTGTAGCTCAGGCTTGCCTGGAATTGTGATCCTCTTGCTTTAACCTCCCATGTTCCGGTATTTCAAGTGTGAGCCACCATATCTAGCTAAAAAACATCTTTTTTAAAATCAGTTTTTAAACTGTTATGTGAATGGGGCGTTTTGCCTGCATGTGTGTCTGTGCCTAGTACCTCAGAGGCCACAAGAGGAAGTCAGATTTCCTGGACCTGGAGTCACAGATGGTTGAGTGCTACCATGTGGGAGCTGGGAACCAAACGCAGGTCCTCTGGAAGATCAACTCATGCTTGCAACCACCAACTCCTCTCTCCAGTCCCTCAAAAAAATCCTTCAAACCTTTCACCCCGCTCTCAGTTAAAAGCATGTATTTGGTGCTGGCCTGGCGCTCGGTGGTAGGATCTTACCCAGCATGTGTGAGGCTCTGAGCTCAGTCTCCTTGAAAGAGCAAAGCTGCCCAGCTCCCAAGCCAAACATATGCATTGTAACAGTCTTAGAAAATCCCGACACACACAGTGCTTTAAATCACCCACTGTTCATTTAACCAGAGGTGATAGTCAATAGCTGGCACTCTGAGCCTCTGGTTATAGAGGAGAAAATGAAACTGGCTTTAGTATCTATGTGTGGTTGCCTCACATAACTTCACTGGGTAAGATCTGATGTTTCTCCATCCATTTTGTTACTTTGCTGCCTCTGTTACAAACAAGAGTTTCCTAACATTTAACCCAATTCATTAGGGTAAAGTTTAAATTCATTATTTCCTATTTTTTCCCAGGCCCTTAAGATAGTGTTACCACATAGTAGACAATTGTCTGCAGCCTGAGGAAACAGGCCGCCTACATTGTTCACATGACTGCAGCATGGCAAAGCCTTTTGTTCTGATGGGACCGTAGCAATCAGGGTTAGAAACTGAGAGTGCTGGGATGAGGCCCAGTGGGAGGGCTGAGCATTCATGAGGCCCTCAATTCATCTGTGGGGTGCAAGCACGTGACAACTGTGCACCTGCACACACACATGCGCATGCACGCGCGCGCACACACACACACACACACACACACACACACACGCACATGCACATACTTTCCCCCCACTGTCTGAACTTTAAAACCTGAGAGAAAAAGAAAATAAACTTTAATTCCTGCCCTTAAAACTTCTGCTAGAAGTAGACTCGCTGGAGGACATGCGGACACTGCTGTTTAGAGTGGGTTTATATTTTCACTTCAGTTGTTTGCCAGTAATGCTTCATTTTCTATTGAGTGTAAACAGAAAATCAGAAAGAAAGGAAAAGTTGATGATCACCCAGACTTAGATGTCTCAACAACAGATGGTAGACATGCATCACCATTGGTCAGGGTTTTATTTCTTTTTGGTTTTGCTATCTTTATATGTCTGCTTCATATATATGTGCATATATATATGTATATATATATATACACACACACATATATATATATATATATATATAAACATTTGGAATTTTAAGTCCTTTGTAAAGATATCAATCATCTTTAGAAATTTAAATTTATATAAAGTTAATCAAATTTATACAGAATGAATTTACAAGTCTCACCAAGGTTAGCTTAGTATTAATTTCTCAAAACAAGAATCAGCCTATATTTTTATTTTATTGTATCTTATCTTCTGTGTGTTTCTGCACATGAGTCCACACATGTGCACGGGTGTTACGGCACATGTGTGCGAGTCAGAGGTACTTCTGTATGTATACTATGTCAGTTATCGGGCTCTGCAGAAGCACCTTGGCCACCAAGCCATCTCAACAGCCCAAGAAACAACCTGTATTTTTAGGTTTTATAAAATCTTGGACTGATTCTTTTAAAAATAATGATCTAGCATAATACTATAAATAAGAATTATTATAATATAGATGGTTGGTATAAATTAGTCAAACTCATTGCATTTAGCCATACTTATCACAAGTATTTGTTGAAAGTTTTTACTGATTAGAAGAGATAAAGTATACTTTTCCTAACAAAAAAGTTAATGATCTCTCTCCCTCTCTCCCCCCTCATTTTCTTGTGCCTCCCCTTCTCTCCCCCTCCTCCCCTCTCTTTTTACTTCCTCTTGCCTTTACTACTTCAATTCCTCAAGCTATCCCAATAGAAACTGCTAAACAAAACCCTAACGTGGCTTTGGTCCTCACAGCCTATGGAGGCCACATCGGTTTTCTGGAGGGAATCTGGCCTAGGCAATGCACTTACATGGATCGAGTCTTCAAGCAATTTGTACAGGCCATGGTTGAGCATGGACATGAACTCTCCAACATGTAGTTTCTTGGCTGCATTAAGCCTGAGCCACTGTTGTTAGAGCAGTTCAGCTTGGAGCACAGGTTTTAACCGCTGAGGGTTAAGCTGCTAAGCCAGCAGATGGTTGAAGAGGTCCAGCATGACATGCAAAAACTACTTCTTAGGGAAACACAACAACTTTGTAGTAAGAAACTAAAGATAGTTTAGATTGTTACTGTAGTAGATCTTATTTTTCCTATGCCTTACCAAATATGACCTTAAAATTAAGTAGTCCTTATGGAACAGAATTGCACTTAACCAAAACTATTGTGTAAAAAGATTTTAATTCCTCAGGGTTTTAATTTAGGCTATTTTTAATTACTCAGTTTAGGTGACTTAATAATACTTTAATAACTGTTAAGCGATGTTAATGATTTGAATGTAAGTTAGAAGAGGGGCATTCATGGTAACAAGAAACTGAAAAGGATAAATTATAATGTTCTAAGTGTTTCTTCTGATTTAAAAGACAAATGCAACAATGTTAGACTGACTTCTTCTATATTTGCTCTCTTCTCTGATAATATTAGGGCTGATTTATGTTTTATAATATCATTTACATGCTTATTTTTAAAATAGTATTTGTGAATATATATATCATATTAAAATGAATTCTATCATTTTAAGTTGTTTCTTTGTGAGTTTTTAATCTACAAAAGTAGAGCCCTGTTGGGTATGGTAGCATATAACTTTAATCTCAGCACTCAGGAGCCACAGGTGAGGCCAGCCTAAATTATAATGAGCTCTAGCCAGCCAGGGCTATACAGTGAGACCTTGTCTCAAAAATAAAAAGATAAAAGGTTCAGAGCATAATATCTTAAAAGTATGCTAATAATAATTTCATGAATGTATTATCAAGAAAACGTTTTGCTTCACTATTTTCAAAATAAAGGCTGATACCATACTCTACTTAAGCATACTTTCAAAACTCAGGGATATTGATCGGTTGCTAGGTTGCTTCCCTAGTTCACAGAGCGCCTTAGTTTAAATCCCAAAAACACATAGCATTGATCATGTGGCTAAGCAGAGAGCCTGTAATCCCAGCGCTGTGGAGGTTGTTCAAGGTCAGCTTGAGCTACAAGAGTCTCTGTGAAGAGACTCGTCTCGTAATTTAAGCTCAGTCGCACAGGGTATACCTATGTCCAGGGCCCTGGATTCAACTCCCCAGTATCACAGGGAAAAATAGTACTTTGGTATTTACTGGCAAATTGCCTTTTATAGAAATTGTACCATTTCTGTGGTCCCAGCAGCTGTGCCTGTGGCCACCATTCTGACCCAAACTGTTTTTATTTGGTTTGGTTTGGTTTGGGTTTTTTTTTTTTTTTTTTTTTTTTTTTGAGCCTGAGTCTGTCTGTTTAGCTCTGGTTGGCCTAGACTTGCTATGCAGGTCGGGATGGTCTCCAGTTTACAAAGATCCACCAGACTTGTCCTCCCAGTGCTGAGATTAATGACATTCACCACCAAGACTGGTTTCAGAACGGTTGGAAGCTCAGCACATCTAGTACACAGATGAACGAGGAGCTGGGGTTATTACAGATAAAGAGGCAGGGTTTATGGTATCAGCTGGACCACAAAACAGGTTCAGCTCTGTGGGGGAGCAGTCTCCAGCGTAAGTATGGGGCAGAGGGAGCTATGGTGAACAGTTGTCTGGACATGCTACCAACATTGTCATTTCCCTCTGATCCTAATCCTGGACTCAGGCTGGGGCACGAATAGGGTTTGGGTGGGCTTTGCCACTTCCCTCCAGGTATGAAGTAGGATCTTTGACACAGCAGTGTCCAAGTCCACAGCACACATTCACTCAGAATCTGACATACTCAGGGCCTCCTCTGCTCCCCACTAGTGTGGCTTCCAGACATTACTAGACCATTGCTCACATCAAGTCACAGTCACAGTGGCTATGACTGCATGCACAAGACCTGCAAAAGGTCACAGTAGTCACAATTCCACTGGAGATAAGGGAAGTCCCATCACTTTACTATTTTCATTGTATTTTACTTAATATTTGGGGAGTGTGTGTGTGTGTGTTTTAAGGTTAGGAGAGCTGAGTCAGTTCTTCTATGTGGGCCACAGGAGACTTGGTTCAGATGTTGGATTTTGAGATTCAGGATGTTTAACCTTTATGGTGATATAAAAATACACCTAAAGGATATTAGGATTTTTAAAAAAGCAGGTTGTAAGACTGGGTGTAAAGAAATAAAAATGCACAAAATGAGACTCCACAGGGAATACAGAAAAACTAGGTACAGTAATTAGGTGTAGGGAAATAAACTTAGGAATAGGAGACAGATGGAGAATATGCCTTTAAAATTCTCTACTATTGTATATATGGCTTCAGAGGTACCGGGGCTTGCCACCAAGCCTGATGACCCTAGTGAAATCCCAAGAACCCACTCAGCAGAAGAAAAGAACAGACTGTGAAAAAGATGTCCTCTGACCTCCACACGTGTTCCATGGCTCATACGTACTCACACACATGCACACAAAAGTAAATACATGGGAATTTTTAATATCACCATATTCATTGTTTATTTTTAAAATACAAAGATAAGTTCAAAAAACTGTAAGAAACACAGCAAGCAGAAAAGCCAGGGGTAGAAAACTGAGAAACCCAAGATAATGATATCCAAATGCTAGTTGATCACCTGTGAAGAAAATTCAAGAAATTTAAATGAATGTGAATGCTCTGTAGTATTGCCAAGCAATGTAATGCAGCCAGACTTCTCATTAAGTACAAATTGATCTATATATCAAACTAACTTACGGTATCTTGTCAGATGTGGCGATTTATGGTTATAATGCCAGCAGTTGGGAGGCTACGATGGAGGAGGCTACAACAGGAGGATAGCCATGAGTTCCAGGCTCACACATGTATACACACATGCACATACATGCATGCACACAGACGCATGTATACGCACATGCACACACACACACACACACACACACGCACACACACACACGCACACACACACACACACACGCACACACACACACACGCACACACACACACACCAGTACCTTTGTCTGGGTGCTATGGGGTATACACCTGGAATCCCAAACACAAAACATCTCCACACAGAACAAGCAGCTCTTACGTTTCAGTTTCAGCTCTATCATGGCACTGTAACATGTCATTTGCATGGACAGAATGCTGGGTATTGAATGAGATAAACAACAGAGCTGAACTAACATAATGGCTCAGCAGATTAAGGCCATCAATTCTAACAACCTAAATTCAATCCAAAAGATATAAAGCCAGTAACATGGTGCCTGGCAAATTTTAGCAGTACTTATTAAGGTAGACAATCAGAATATGTTATAATTCTACCCAGTTCTCCTAAACTAGACATTAGTATTATGAACTCACTTAGGTGGGATTCTATGCAAATAATCTACCCATTCTTAATAAGAATCCACAAGAATATAGTGGCATACACCAGTAAGTTCACAACTGGGAGGTTTGAAAAGGAGAAACTTGATTTGTGACCAGCCTGGACTACATAGTGAGGCCTCACCTCCAAAAAAAAAACCAAAAAGCCCATGTGCCTGCAGAAATGGCTCAAAAGTTAGGTATAAATCATTAAAAACAAAACCTGAGTCCACACCCGAGATAATCCCCAGCCTGGAGCCATGCCCTCCCCAACCCCTGCCCCATTGCCTCATGTGTCAGGCGGGAGAGCTGTCCCTGAGGTCCTGAGAGCTGGACAGCTATCCCTACCTCTCACCAGCTGCAATACTCAGGAGCGTGCGCCCTGCACCTTGCCTAGACAGCACAGGAGAGCTGGTCTTGGTGATGTGGGCCAGGATGAGCCAGCCCCAAGGGCATGAGAGTGGGAGAGCTGGCCCTGCCCCTTGCCTGCTGGTTGCAGCATTGGGCAAGCTAACTGCGGCAGTTATAGAGAGCTCATCCTGGTGGTGTGGGTGCAGGAGAGCTGGCAGCTACCACCCACGCCCAGACTCAGGTCTTTTGAGTTGAATCACCCCAAGATCTATCCAATCAATGAATTGCTGGAGCTACTGAAGGGGTGGGTCCTACAGATGCAAGATACAGGGCAAGGACAGTATCCGAGAGGAGTCCCTGTGAGGATCCAGTATTGAGAGAGTAGCAGAAGCCAAAGGCTTCGAACCAGACCAGTGACTCTTGGAATGAACATTTGCAAGGAAAGCTGTGTGGACGAAAGGGTATACACACTGTGACACACTGACACACTGCAGCTTCCACAGGGGTTCTTTTTCTTTTGTGGGGGAGGTTGCAAGGGTGAAAGGGCAGATACAAAGGGACAGGGAAATGAGTTGGATTGAGGCATATGATGTAAAATTCACAAAGAATCAATAAGAAAGTTTAAAGCCCACAGAACAAACCACAAGAAAAGACAGCTGATAGTGTGTATCTTTGGGATACAGTATTACACCCTATTATTATGACAGAGGGTAAATTTTAATACATTCGCATTATGCAGCCCCATACTTTCCAAAAATATTTCTGACATGCCATTTAATAAAAACACGTTGATTCGTGTATATAGGATTTCATTAGTGTGAAACAAAAGTGACAAATATGACAACTGTTTTGTCCTGGTTGCTACATCTCAAGCAATTAACACATTTCCTGAACAGTGCAGAAATTTAGTAAAAATTAGCTGGAGAGAGGGCTCAGTGTTAAGAGCACATGTTGCTCTTGCAGAGGACCCGCTTCTCTTCCCAGCACATACAGCAGCTCATCCATCTGTAATCCTAGTTCCAGGGGGATCCAATTCTCTCTTCTGGCCTCTTTGAGAGCAAGGAACACATGTGGTACAGAAACATATGTGCAGACAAAGTATTTATACACATAAAATTAATTTTTAAGTGTTTAAAAATAAATACTGAGATGGCTCAGCAGACGGAGGCACTTGCCGTCAGTCTGATGACCACAGTTACTCTGATCTCTCAGACCAGGCCCACAAGGTGGAGAGAGAACAACAGCCCCTCAAGCCTCCGGTGGACACACGCAAGTCCTGACACATTACATTCATAAACACACGCGTGCATGCAAATGAATAATAAATGCAAAAATGGAATTCCAGAAACTTTATAAAAAGGAAATGATTAATGTCTGTGGCAATTTTCACAAGAAGTAACAATTCCTTCTTTCTTCCCTTCCTCCCTTGGTCCTTCCTTCCTTTCTCATCCTGTAGCCCAGCCCAGGCTCACTTGAACTTATGTAACTCAGGCTGGCCCTAAGCTGGCAGCCATCCGGATTCAGCCTCCCAAGTGTTGGGATTACAAACATGAACCACTAAACCTGCCTAGAATTTTCTTTCATTTTTTCTTCCAACCTTCCTTCCTTCCTTTCATTTCTTTCTTTCTTTTTCCTTTCTTTTTCCTTTTTTTTTTCTAAGACAAGGTTCTCTGTGTAGTCCTGGCTGTTCTGGAACTTGCTCTGTAGAGCAGGCTGGCCTTGAACTCAGAGAGCCTTTGCCTCCAGAGTGCAGTGATTTAAGGTGTGTGCCTATCACAGTCCTGCTAGAAGTTTCTTTCTATTTTTAATAGAGATTTATTGATTTTATGTATATGAGTACACTGACTTCATGCACACCAAAAGAGGGCATTGGATCCCATTAAAGATGGTTGTGAGCCACCATATGGTTGCTAAGATTTGAATTCATGACTTCTGGAAGAGCAGCCTGTGCTCTTAACCGCAAAGCCATCTCTAGCCCCATAGAAGTTTCTTTATATCTGCTTTTACTGGGAGATTGAAAGTATAGTAAAGTCAAGAAATGTGACGTTGTGCTTCATTTTATCCTCTAAACCCAACACAGAGTCTGACTGTAGCCTCTTCATAGGCCTTTGTTACTTATAAATACTTGCTTGACTGAATCTCAGATGCTTAAGTAAAACCAAAGGGCAGAATTTATATATAAGCCAGAATGAGGAGAGCACGGCTTACTTCAGCCTCTCCATGATTCAGAGCATCTTTTGAAGCAGTCTGTTTTCCCTGCAGACTTCAGACTCCAAGTGATAATTAAAAAAAAAATCACAGTTACTCTGAGCCTAATATAGCACTTGTCACAAGGTAAAGCTCTCAACTTCCTAGAGCTTAATTTGGAATAGAAGGAGACAATACGTGAGGTCAGGAGATAAAAGATCCCTAGCAAATGTCTTCACTTTAGAGAGAGCTAGTCTCTCTAAAGATGGCATGTTGTCCCCACTTTTTCTAAGACCAGGCAAAATACAGAATAAACACTAATACTCATTTTCCTACGTTATAATATCCTCCTTGGCTAATACAGTAAAAGTTACCATATGTAATTTATTTTAATGCTTTGATTTCTAAATAAATAAATGTTATTTTTCTGGGGGTATTCTGATTTTTTAAAATATTGTTTTCTTTTTCTTTATGGTTTTTTTTTGGGGGGGGGTTTCAAGACAGGGTTTCTCTGTATAGCTGACTGTCCTGGAACTCACTTTGTAGAACAGACTGGCCTCGAACTCAGAAATCCGCCTGCCTCTGCCTCCCGAGTGCTGGGATTAAAGGCATGCACCACTACGCCGGCTTTTTTTTTTTTTTTTTTTTTTTGAGACAAGGTTTTTCTGTGTAGCCTTGGGTGACCTGGAAGGCTGGCCACAAACTCAGAAATACTGCTCCTGCCTCTGCCCCCCCCCCCAAGGGCAGGGATTAAAAGGTGTGTGCCACCACACCAGGCTGCCATCTGTTTTTCTTAAATGTGTTATAAAATTGGGAATTAATCAACTGCCATTTAATCTATTCCCAGTACTAAACCTTAGAGACATTTTTTTTTCTGACTCTGTTTTTAAACCACCCCAAACATAGGAATACTTTAAATACTTTTATGCCAGCTGGGAAGTGGTGGTACATGCCTTTAATCCCAGCACTTGGGAGGCAGAGGCAGGTGGATTTCTGAGTTCAAGGCCAGCCTGGTCTACAGAGTGTGTTCCAGGACAGCCAGGGTTACACCGAGAAACCCTGTCTGAAAAAAACAAACAAAAAACAACAACAACAACAACAACAACAAAACAACCTTTTATGCCTTGCAAAATATGGAGAGAGGAAATAATTCTGTAATAATGAAAATAATTAAAATTATTTACTTTTCTAGCCAGACATAACACATGCCTTTAATCCCAGCACTCAGGAGGCAGAGGCAAGTGGATCTCTGTGAATTCTAGGTCATCCTGGTCTTTATAGTAAATTCCAGACAACTAGAGCTATGTGGAGAAACCATGTTCCAAAAAGATTTACTTCTTTGCAAAGTGTGTGTGTCCCAAACTCAATACCAGGAGTAGGGTATTGCTGTTAAAGATCTGAAAATGCTGTTTTTCAGAGAAATGTAGGCAACTTTGAAAGAGGACTTTGGACCAAGAAATATATATATAATTATTTTATATTATTTACTTCTCTGTAAAGTATATCAATGTATGTCTATGTATGCACATATATTGTTATCATTGTTAATGTTTTGGTTTGATTTTTGAAGCACAGTCTCATGTATCCCAGGCTGGCCTCCAACTTGATATGTAGCTGAGAATGGCATGACGTTGAACTCTTGATGCTTCAACCATTATCTCCAAAAAGCTAAGCTTATAGCCATGCATACTACACCTAACTCTGAATATAGAGGGTAACCCTTTCCATGAGCTAAATACTGCTATTGGTATCTATAAATGTTAAATATCTCATTTGTGGTGGCTTGAATAGTTGGTCCCTAGTTGATGGAACTGTTTGGGAAGAATTAAGAGGCGTGGTCTTGTTGATGCTGTCATGTCACAGGATACAGGCTTTCAAAAGGCCATTTCAGGTGTTGTTCACTCTCCACCTTGTGGTTGTGTCTCAAGATGTGCGTTCTCAGCTACTGTTCTAGTACTATGCCTGCCTCCTGATGGCCTGCTCACCTTCAAGTTTTAGCAGTACCCAAATAAATACTCAAACTGATCCTGGAGGTGGCAGCGATCCTTGCTACCTGGCCCAATGTTCTGGATTCCCAAATGAGAGAGAGAGAGAGAGAGAGAGAGAGAGAGAGAGAGAGAGAGAGAGAGAGAG
>NC_034604.1:6781607-6784655 GCF_900095145.1 Mus pahari | reverse complement strand
GAGAGAAGAGAAGAGAAGAGAAGAGAAGAGAAGAGAAGAGAAGAGAAGAGAAGAGAAGAGAAGAGAAGAGAAGAGAAGAGAAGAGAAGAGAAGAAGAGAGGAGAGGAGAGGAGAGAGGAGAGAGTTTATATTTTGGTGTGCCTTAAATAGCTCAATGGCTGGGCCACTTCCCAACCTACAGGTGGCTAATCAACCTCCCTCCAATATTCCTGAGCTATTACTTACTAAAAATCTATATTCCATCTTGTGCTTTGCTCAGAGTAGCCTTTCAATATACTTCCACTTCCCTGGGTGCTAGAATTATAGGCAGATGGCAGCCATACCCAGTTATTTAGCTATAATCCTATCAAAATATGTTAACTAAGGTGAATGTTATTCACAGTCTCTGTAAGTAATCTGCTTGCTAAAATTTGTAACCCCAAAATAAATACTTTCAGTCACACTGGTATGCACAGGGTAGTGAAATCTGTCACCTGACTTGCACCTTACTAGCTGAGGCCTACAAAGTGCCACTTTGTGTAATGTCTACTTAGAGACACTACTTTTGCACTTTGGTTTGTAACCCGGTGGCCACTAAGTATGAATAGTTCTCTCCTGTGTCCTTTAGCTCAAGGCCATGATGTGCCTTTTGATAAGATGGTAGACATTTTGTGATGGCAGGAGTAAAATGCTATTGGCCATGATGCAGTGTTAATAAATTGACAGTATAAAAGTGTCTTGTTTGCTGGTCATGTTATGTGGGTCCATGTTCTGGCCCATCGCTGGACATGGCCTCTTGGGGAGGTGGAACGCAGGGAATTTGACTGCACTTATGCCAGCAATGAGGCTCGACTTGATTTGAGATTTAGGTAGAAGTGCAAAATGAAGCAAAACTACAGGCTTCTTTGAGGGATAGGGCAAGGGATTTGAGTTAAAAAGCCAACCCGTTCTGTTATGCTGCAGAGCTTGAGCCAATTAAAGTTTTTCTTCACACATTTTAAATGTTTTTACAGCTGGATGCAGTAGTGCACACCTTAAAGCCCAGGACTTGGGATACTGAGGCAGGAGGATCCCTGAGCTCCAGCCTGGTCTACAAAGTGAGTTCCAGGACAGCTAGGGCTACACAGAGAACTCTTGTCTCAAACAAAACCAACAACAAAACAAAAACAATAAAATGATAACCTCTAGAAGAATAAGCTCACCAAACACCCACTGTAGTGTATTCCTATTAAACTATCTGTAGAGTATGCCAACTTCCCTGACACTAAAACATTTTGGTTTTCTCTGTGCAGCCCTCATTTTCCTGAAACTTGCTCTGTTGAACATGCCGGCCTCAAACTCAAGAGTTTAAAGTTTAAAGGCATGGAACACCATGGCCGACACTAAAATTTTCAAGAGAAAATGCATTAAAAAAAAAAAAAATCTTAGCCAGGTAGTGGTGTCACATGCCTTTAATCCCAGCACTCAGGAGGAGAGGCAGACAAATTTCTGAGTTCCAGGCCAACCTGGTCTACAAAGTGAGTTCCAGGACAGCCAGGGCTGCACAGAGAAACCCTGTTTTGAAAAACAAAACAAACAAATAAAAAATCTTGACAGGGCTAGAGATGGCTCAGTGGTTAAGAGCACTGACTGCTTTTCCAGAGGTCCTGTGGTTCCAGGGGTTGAGTTCAATTCCCAGCAAGCACATGATGGCTCACAACCATCTTTTTTTTTTTTTTTTTAATTAAAGATTTATTTATTTATTATATGTAAGTACACTGTAGCTATCTTCAGACACTCCAGAAGAGGGAGTCAGATCTTGTTACGGATGGTTATGAGCCAACATGTGCTTGCTGGGACTTGAACTTCGGACCTTCGGAAGAGCAGTCGGGTGCTCTTACCCACTGAGCCATCTCACCAGCCCACAACCATCTTTTAACAGGATCTGATGTCCTCTTCTGGGTTGTCTGAAGACAGCAACACTATACTCATATATAAAATAAATCTTTAGACTCCCATAGTTGCTACTTTGTAAGAGACATTGAAGTCTGCTCACTCCAGGAAAGTGCTTTACCATTTAATTACATCTCCAGCTCCCCCTGACGTCTTAATTTAGATAGGAAAGCTGAATGTGGTGGTTGCATTATTTCTGTAACTTAGCATGCAGGTGAGGGGGGTTAGTTTGTTCAGAGGCAGCCTGTGCTGTACAGTAATGGTCAGTGCCAAAAAGAAAACAAAAAGATGGGAGGAAATGTACATGGGTTTTTTTATATTGCTGGTTGAATTTTAAGTTGACCTTTGTACTGGCTCCTAGAACCAGTTGCATATATCAAGATCTGTGGATCTTTGCATATCCATTCTCTCATATACTTTTGGTGCTAAGTACTGAATCTTTGTATTAAGCCCTTCATTTACCACTGAGCTACAAACATAGTCTGCTCATCATGCATAATGCAATGCATATTTCAATATGAGACAAGGTCTCATGTAAACTAGCCTGGCTTTGAACTTTCCATGTAGTAGATGGCTTTGGACTCCCATCTCTGCCTCTTGAGTGCTGGGAACACAGACCTGTGCCACCACACATTTTTAAAAACTGTGTAGGGAGAGGTGTTTGAAAGCAGAAGAGACCATCAGATCCCTTCAGGCTAAATTTACAGTTTGAGTCGCCCAATGACAGTGCTGGATCTCCAAAGTGGATCCTCTATAGGAATACCAAAAATGACCCTAATTGTTCAGCACTTTCTCTAGACCAACTTTTTGACCTTCAGTTGAATTCCCCAATGTGGAATCCATGAGACATGGGATAGGGGAAAATAATAATAGCACACAATTTGCTACTTTAAAAAAATTCACATCTCAATGGCACATGCCTAAAACGTACTTCAGGAAGTTGGGACAGATTAGTTAATCCATCAATCTGAACAAGATCCTAGCTCTGAAAAACAAGCTGGAGAGAGGTTTACTAGTTAAGAATACTTGTTCTTGCCGAGCGTGGTGGTGCACGCCTTTAATCCCAGCACTTGGGAGGCAGAGGCAGGCGGATTTCTGAGTTCGAGGCCAGCCTGGTCTACAAAGTGAGTTCCAGGA
>NC_034604.1:6748274-6781569 GCF_900095145.1 Mus pahari | reverse complement strand
AAAACAAAAACCAAACAAACAAAAAACCCTGTCTCATAAAACCAAAAAAAAAAAAAAAAAACAAAACACTTGTTCTTGAAGAAGACTGAGGCTTGGTTCCCAAAACCCATATGCACAACTCACTCATTTCACTTCTGACACTCTCTTCTGACCTCTAATACCAGGCACATATGGTACACATACATTTCAACAAAATACATACACCTAAAACAAAAGTATCTATATAAAGTATTAAATCATTATCTCATACATTTTGTTGGATCAGTTATCCTCCAAACAGTAAAATAAGCATGTTGTGTAAATAAGTACTTGGATTTGCCTAATCAGCTAACACACTGTTAAGGCCACTTTGACAGGGTACAAACTGATGGTCAGGGCTAGGATTGCCCAACAAACTTATCTCTCACATGATCTTTTCAATCTTGATATTTGTATGACATTTTCACAGTGGCTACTTTGTTTCAGAGGAGAAAGGCAAAAGCCAATGTGCATATTCATGACATGTCTGTGAAGGTCAGAAAGCTTCCCAGGAATTAGTCACCTCCACCTTTTTACGTGGCACCTGGGGATTACACTTAGATCACCAGGCTTGCTCAGCCTTTACCCACTGTATTAGTTTTACTGCTGTAATAGACACGACCAAGGCAACTCTTACAAGGACATTTAATTGGGGAGCTGGCTTACAGGTTCAGAGGTTCAATCCATTATCAAGGTGGGAGCATGGCAGCATCCAAGCAGGCATGGTGGAGGAGCTGACATTTCTACATCTTCATTTGAATGCTGATGGGAGAAGACTGGCTTCCAGGATGCTAGGATGAGAAGTCTGCCCATGCCCACAGTGACATACCTATTCCAACAAGGCCACACCTTCTAATAGTGCTACTCCTTGGGCCAACAATATATAAACCATCACACACCACAATATATAAACATCACTAAACCATCTCACTCGTCCTTCATTAAACACTGTAAAAATTATTTTGTGTGCATGTTTGTATGTATATGCACAAGCATGCACATGCTACACAAATGTCGGGGAGTTCAGAGTACAACTTGTAGAAATTGCTCTCACCTTCTACGAAGTGGATTCCAAGGATCAAGCTCAGGTTGTCTGGCTCAGTTGCAAGCACCCATTATACACAGAGATCCCCGAGATAGCTCACTAATCCAGACCCTACTTAAAAATGTATGTGCATGGATATCTTCAATACAGTCATGTCTATACCACTGTGAATGCAATGCTCAGAGGCCAGGTAAGGATGTTGGATCCCCTGGAACTGAAGTTACAGAGAGTTATGAAAAGCCATGTGGGTGTGAATGAACTCCATCCTCTGGAAGAACCTGTACTGCTGAGCCATATCTCCAGCCCCAGCACCGCCAATAAATACTAATGATCCTTGTAGAACTTCTCTGTGTGCATAATATGTGAAGACTCATCATGGGTGCTACTTAAGCACGACACTATCCACCTTTTCTAAAATTCAGATTAGGTTAGGCCAGTTGGAGAGCCTCAGCGATCCACTTGTCTCTAAACCCCAAGTGTGGGTTTGAAACTATGTAGATCAGGCTGGCCTTAAATTCATAGAAATCTGCCTGCCTCCTCCAATGCTGGTCCTAAAGGTGTACACCATCACACCTGACTTATGCTTGGCTTTTTTGAATTCTTAGGACTGAGTTCAGATCCTTGTTTATCCTTAACCAAGTACGTTTTACAAATATAACCATCTCCTAGCTCCCAGAAAATTTAATCTAAGAAACAAAACCCATATGTCTACCAAAACTAAAAAATAAAGACTAAGGCTAGATTTTCAAAATGGCTTCCCCTAACATATAATTGGTAATAAGCACTATAAAAATGTATATACTGAGGTGCATCTTTCTCTAAATTTAATTGCCTAAAATAACTTCTGAGTGTGGTAACTCAAACTTGTAATTCCAATTCATGAGAGATGGATGCCCAAGTAGCTGGAGTTCAAGATCAGTTTTGGTTCCACAGAAAATTCAAGGTCGGACAGCTGACCAGCACACTTAGTAGCAGAGGTTCTAACACTCGATTCCCAGCAACCACATGGCACCTCACAACCATCTATAATGGGATCTCATGCCCTCTTCTGGTGTGTAGGCAGAGCACTCATACATAAATAGCTCTCTGGGCACCTGTACTCACATGTATGCACCCAGACATATGCACATGCACACAAGTAAAAATAATAAATTCTTTTTAAAAAGGGAGCCAACAAAAACCTAAAAATTCTTATTACCTGTAAGAATTATTTTGCGTATCAAAACAAGTTTTTCTTTTTTATTATGTCTCCTTATGAGGCCTGGCATGGGGTGCATACCTTTAACTCCCATCACCTGGGAGGCAGAAACAGGCAGATCCTTGTGACTTGAGAGATGAGCCCAGTCTACATAGTGAGTTTCAGGACAGCCAAGGTTATATTCTGTTGATAACTTCCTCTTCAAAAAACACATTAACAAAATCAAAGTTTGTTTTTTACTGACAGAGGGTTTCTCTGTGTAGCCCTGACTTGTCCTAGAACTGACTCTGTAGACCAAGCTGTCCTCGAGCTTAAGAGATCAAGTCCCTCTCTGCCTTCTGAGTGCTTGGGAGTAAAGACATGCACCACCACTGCCAGGCAAAATCATTTATTTTTTGCTTTTACCACTAAAGCTCCATGGAGTAAAACTAAAGAGGATGAGTTTTAGATCTCATCCCATAAGAACTTTATTGAAATACCAAGAACTTATTTCATCTCAAAAGAGGCCCAAATAATGGACTCAAAGAAATCAAACCCATGTTCAGTACATACGTATTTCATGTGTCCAACTCCCCGAACTGAACATACTATGTGAATACAGTAAATACTCACTACAATTTTAATTTGATAATCAACAGACAACTCTGTCCCTACACTTATGTTTATTAAAAACTGACAAACAAACAAAACCTGTACAAAAAATATCCCCAAATTCCTTATCAATTTGAAACAGTAATCTTGAGAGACATTATCGCCTGGGACCCCCTCTTCCTCTGCCGCGACCACGTCCTCTTCCTCTACCCCGGCCTCGGCCTCTTCCTGCAACTAGGGGAAGGAAAAACAAAGCAGGTGAACTCCTCTTCAACAGCACAGTACCCGCCACCACACAGCTTATCCCGAGCTTTTCCCACCTACACCTCTTAAATTAGCAACTAGCTAAAGAAAGCTCTAACTCAGCTTCTCTCAGATATGACCACCATGTAAAAAGCAGGGAGACAAATTTACACCCTGCGCCAGGTTTCTGCTTATTTAATAGGAGCCAAGCACGTTAACCCAAATGGGAGCTTGAAAACTTGTTTGGCTTCTAATCATGACTTAGCCTTGAACACACAGCCATATCTCTAGCTGGTCATCATGAGGACAAAGAAAGGCAAGAAAGCAGAGCACCTATGTGATGCAGTCAGACTGAGGTGTAACACCCCCACCCATGGTCAGAATCAGACGCAGGACATCATGCAGTGATTTGCCACTGAGTGATATCCCCACACCCTGGTAATGCCATACATTTATTTAAAGGCTTGTTTTTAGCCCTGGCTTCCTGGCTTTATAGACCAAGCTGATTTCAAACTTACAGAAATCCACCTGTCTCTGCCTCTCAAGTGCTGGGATTAAAGGTGTACATTTAGTAAAGAAAAACAGCTTTCTAAAGGAACTAGAAATCTAGACTCCATGGAAGAAAAGAGCAGTAGAGAAGACTGGAGGGGCTCTTCTCCACAGCAGCACCAGGAACTCTAAGTAGTGCATGTACTAAGACAAATGTTCTGAGCAACAAAAACACCCTTGTTCACAGATGTACTTTGAACAGTGAGTAAGATTTAAATACGCTATACATAAAGCACCTTCACACTTACCAGCTTCTCTTTTCTTAGATTTCACCTTAGGTTCAACATCCACAAGTAGTGTATCTAGAGGTAAACTGTCTGGTAGAATAAAATACCGAATATTATTGCCTCGAATGCTCAATGTTTCCAACTGTACAGGTTCTCTGTTCTTCAGGGTCATTTTCACAGCTTTAAGGTGTGTATTCATGCTGACGTCTACACCTAAAGGAGGGTGGGGAGATAAAGAAGGCAACGATAAAGAAGGCAATCCTCGAAAGCCCAAAAAGAAGGCAATCAATCTATTGCGCGAAGAGTTGAAATCATACTATAATAAAGAATTTTTTTCTGCTATGTTACAGGTCAAGTTTCTGTGACAACTTAATATATGCACAACGGGGGAAAATGTCATGTCAAAATAAATCAACAATTTTTCCTTCATAAAGTTGTTTCCTAGGCACAATACCTCTGTACAAAGCTGAGGGCACTTACAGAATTGAATGCACTGGTGGTGTGGTTAAGTGACTCCTACAATCTCCGCATTCAAGAGGCTGCGGCACAAGGAATGCATGTGTTCAAGGAAAGCTGGGACAACAAGAAAGAATCTATCTGCTAGACAAAGGAAATGAACACAGCAAGCTATGAAGGAACCATGAGTCCACTACCTTCAGAACTGAATTCTTGTCCCAGGATTAGATAGTGTTTGTGATAAAATCTCCCATTGTCCCCATAACTTCTTACCCAACATTCTATCACGTCATAGGCCTTTCTTCTTAGAAACCTATGGTATTTTTCCCTATCATTAGGAACTCTTCCCCCACTTTCCTGTGTACCCCAAGCTGACCTCAGACTCTCAAGTGCTTCCTCACACTCACCTCAACACCCAGTTTAACATGTCTATTTATTTACTTAAAATGATTTTTAGGGGCTAGAGACATAGCTCAGTGGTAAGTGTGCAGGGCTCTTACAGAGAACCAAGTTTGGTTCCCAGTACCCACATCAGGAGGGTCTGGACCTCCAGCTCCAGAGAGACCCAGTACCTCAGGCCTCCAAAGGCACCTGCACTCACATACATACAGAGTTAAAAACAAATTCTTATCAAAATTAATCTGTATGAGTATGGTTATGTGGGAAGGCAGGTACCTATACGGTACATATCTAGAGATCAGGACAACTCATAAGAATCCGTTCTCTCTTTCCTCTATGTAGATCCTGAGGCATGAACTCAGTTGTCAGGTTTGGCATCAAATCCCTTTACCCACAGGGTTGAGCTGGCACACCCTCTCACCTTGTTTTCTCAGACAGAATGTCTCACAGAACTGGAATTACAGGAACAGGAAGTACCCAGCTTTTGGGGGACCTGCTTGCACAATAAGCACTTTGCCAACTAGGCCCTTTGTCTGGGTCCTTATACCTTTCTAAATGTGAAGGCTTTTATTTTTTGTGGTGCCATAGACTGAATCCAGGACCTCAAGCATGCTAGGTAACTGTTCTATCACCTTATAACCCAGCCTTTAACTGAGCTTGTTTGTATATTTGTTTTTGTTCTGTTAGATAGGCTGTCACTATGCAGCCCAGAGTTGCCTCAAATAAGGGTTCTACCCTAGCCTTCTGAGTGTTGGCATTACAAGCATGAGCCACCATGCCAGGCTAACCTTACTGTTTTTCTCTCCAAAAATTCACTATTACAAATCCTTTCTTTGTTGGGCAGGGGTGGAACGCGCCTTTAATTCTAGCAGAGGCAGGCCAATCTTAGTGAGTTCAATGCCAGCCTGTTCCACAGACCAAGTTCCAGGACAGTCAGCTATACTGAAAAAAATCTATCTCAAAAACAAAACAAAACAAAACACCCCCACAAAACCCAATAACAAATGCTTTTCTCTTTATCCAAAAGAAGGAAGTTCTCTTCGTTCCTAGACAGCCTTAATACATTCCCTCTCCTCCATATGCTTATATATGTGTATATTCATATGAGATACAGAAACTTGTGTTAGGGTTTTGTTTTGTTTCTGGATTAGTTTTCATCATTAGATTTTAACAGGGGTTGGGAGGGGGCGCAAACATGCCACTCTGGGGTTTGGGAATGGAGCTCAGCTGGTAGAGTACTTCCTTAGCATACATGAAGTGCTGGCTTCAATCCCCATCGCTAAAGAAAGAGGTATGGTGGTACATATCTGTAATACCAACAGCCAGGAGCTAGAGGCACAAAACCAGAAGAAGGCCATCTTCAAATATACACAGTGAGTTTGAAGCCGGGATACATAAATCCTGCATCTAAAAAAGGATGATGAGGAGGAAAAGGAGGCGATCTTTCCCAATGCTGCTCCACAGGGAACAGACCAAATCCCTACTCAAGGAACTTTAACAAGGGTAGCCACAGTACATCCTTAGATATGGAAATTTGGCATATCTAAAAAGGTAAATAGGCAAGTTCCATTCACAGTCCTGAAAACTTCTAGAAAAACCACAAAATGCCATCCCATTTTCTCCTGGCTTACTAAAACATTGGACCTACCTATTAAAAACGTACACATCTACAAGGTCAGTATTTCAGAGAATAGAACATGTTAAGATACTATTTTTCAGCCGGGCGTGGTGGCGCATGCCTTTAATCCCAGCACTTGGGAGGCAGAGGCAGATGGATTTCTGAGTTTGAGGCCAGCCTGGTCTACAGAGTGAGTTCCAGGACAGCCAGGGCTACACAGAGAAACCCTGACTCAAAAAACCAAAGACAAAAAAAGATACTTTTCCCCCTCTGATAACCACTTTTAAAAAAGTCTTAGGGGACAAACAGGAGAGGATAATGAAGGATGAACAATGATAAAAACGTGTGCATAATACCATAATAAAAAATCATATATAATTAACATTGGCCAATAACCTACAGTCAAATGTGAAACACAGAAGTAATAAAAGTACAAGTCTCAGAGGTGTGTTGGAAGAAGCAACATTCTATGCAGAAGAACACACACACAAGCAAAGGTATACAAGGCAAGAAAACAGAAGCAGCACCTGGCAATTTGGTCTGGATGTAGTGCAAGAATGTAAGATGGGCTGGAGAGATGGCTAAGCAGGTAAAAGCACTGGTTGCTCTCCCAAAGGACCTGGGTCCAATTCCCAGCACCCACTTGGCAGCTCACAACTCCAATGTAACTCCAGTTCCAGGAATCTGATACTTTACACAGACAGACAATACCCTCACACAGGCAGACATGCAGGCAAAACATGAGTGTACATAAAATAAAATTTTTTAATAAGATGAAGCTTAAATAAGGTCCATTCAGTAATTCAGACAAAAAGAATGTGGACCTGCACTACAACAATGGTCATTAAACCACCAAAAGGAAGAAAACAACAAAACCTCTCCAGTGGGTGGACCATGGGAAAGAAAAACCTTAAACAGAAACATTACAGAAACAATCCAACCTTCTTACCTGTGATTGTTCCATGGACTTGTGTCCCATTCTTCAATTCAATGGTTACAGTTTCATGACTCAATTTCATCAAAAATCTATAGAAACAAAAATAAAGTCCCAATTTTTTACCTTAACATTGTTTTTGTGAAGTTGGTGGAGTAAAATGCTAGAGATCAAAACTCTCTAAATTGCTACTACATTAGTTCATACGGGATCTGAATAATAGCTAACTCAGCAGTTAAGAGCACTCTTGTCTCTTGTAGAGGATAAGGTTTGAGTCCCAGAACTCATATGGAAGCTCACAACCATCTGTTACCTTTGCTCCAAAGGATCGGGAGACCTATTCTGACTTTCATAGGCACCAGACAAATTTGTGATGTACATACACATATACATACATGCAGATAAAATATTCACACATAAAATAAACATATCTTTAAAACAATCCTTCATCATCATCATAATATACACAGTGCTTAACTTTTTCTAAACTAAACTCATAAACTTACAAAGAATAATAAAGTAATAAACTGTCATTTGGCATCTGAACATCTACCACAGGCGTCCTTTTTGGCTTCACTGGACCACACTGGATGAAAAATTGTCCAACCTGCAGACCACTCAAATTGTTTATTTGTCAAGATAATGAATGCCATCTGCAAAGCTCACACCCAAGTCTGTAAATTTGTGTTGAGCCATAATCATAGCTGTCCTGAGCGCCCGACTAGAAAATACTAGGAAAAATTATTACAAAATAGCCTTAAATGAAGATATGTGAAGATCCTAGAGTAAGTAGCATTAGGTGTGGTGGTGTGTCTTTTAATTCCAGTACTTACAAGACAGGCAGATGGGTCTCTGTGAACTGGAGGCCAGCCTGTTCTACATAGTGACAGTGACACTGTCTCAACAAAAGATCCTAGACTAATTTTCAGCCACGAAAAGGATAAAGCTGATAGCATAAGATTACATGGTAGAAATAAAGAACCCCTCTTTTCACTTCCTGCATTCTTGGTGAATTGGGCTATTATTCTAAGCATAAATGTAAGCATAAATGTAAGATTCTACTTTACACAAAGTAAGCTATTCTTCAATGGAATCTATAATACTAGGAGCTTATTTAGCAGTTTACGTTGGAGATGATTCCCTATAAATAAATATCCCAAGAGCTAGATAGTAGTCCACTCTATGAAAATGACAAGTTATCCCACTGTGAATGATGTTTTCAACTTTCTGTCATACCAACCCATTTATGCAAGCCCTCACCAGTAACAATTAACAATCTCCCAATTTTCTATACAAAAAACAAAAACAGGTGGGGGAGGAGTGTTGTAAAGAGACATAGCAAGATGGTATCCACTGAGAGTATAGCACTTACTGCCAAACCTGAGGATCCCAAATGATGACTGATTCCTTTTAGGGTCCTTTGATCTTCGTGTGTACACACACAGTGATGTCAACCCCACCCCCACAAATAAACACAATTTTTTTTTTGAGACAGGATTTCTGTGTGTAGCCGTGGATGCCCTGGAGCTCACTCTACAGACCAGGATGGGCTTGAATTTACAGAGATTATTCTGCTTCTGCTTCCTAATGGGGTGTGACACCCTCCACCCTGTTAATAAGTATAATCTCAAAAACAAAACAAAACTAAACCATGGTAGCACACCCTTTAATACAGCTCTCGGGAGGCAGAGGCAGGAGGATCTCTGTGAGTTCATGGCCAGCCTGGGCTACACGGTGAGCACCAGCCCCCCACCCCCCAAACCAATCATCACCACCAACAAAATCAGTTATTTCATTAAAATACCGAGCAGCACCATCGTGATGCCTCAGCAGGTACAAGTACTATACTGGCTGGGACCTGGAGGAAACAAAAACAAAGTCCCAAAAAAACTGTCTTATAACACACCTGTGCACCCACTGTGTGCACTAAAGTCCCCAAACTGTCTTATAACACACCCGTGCACCCGCTGTGTGCACTAACACACACAAATAGTTATTTATTTTCTAAAGAGCAAAGCTAAGAAAAATGTATGCTTGTAATCCTAGCATTTGGAAATTTCTTTTGAGTTTGAAACCAGTCTGGCTGAATGAAATATTTCGGGAGGGAGGGAGGGAGAGAGAGAGAGAGAGAGGAAGAAAAAGGAGGAGGAGGAAGGAGGAAGAGAAGGAGAAGAAGAGGGGAGGAGAAGAGAAGAAAGAGGAAAAGAAAAAATGAATGAAAGAAAAAGAAAAGAGAGGGGACACTAGAGATGGTTGAGAGAGAACAGACTGCTATTCCAGAGGACCTATATGGAGCTCACAACTCTGCAGCTCTTGATCGAGGGGATCCAACACTTTCTTCTGGTCTCCATAGACATCAGACAAACATGTTGTGTATAGACAAAACCATCATATATATAAAATAAATCTTTATAAAAATAAAGACAGAAAGGAGTAAAACAGGGTCTCAGACTTTAACAGGCCTTAAGACCTAACCAATTCCATGATGGAAGTACCATTCAGGCTGTGCAGACAGTACCACCCACCAAAACTAAACAAAGCCCCAGTCCATCAAAGTTTAGTTATAGGAAAGTCTCTAAATGTATTAATCTTGCTTCTTGGTGTATTTCTGCTTCTGATTAACTCTTCTTGCGAATTGACATACGTCAACCTAGGACATGGTTTTTGTGCTTAAAAAGCTTATCCCAAGAAAGGTTCAGTGCTACACTAGGACCCTGAACATTGCTAATAGGCTTTCTATTGGCTTAAACCCATGTCCAAGCCGTATTCTCTGGTGACTAGCCCACAACAGGAAAAAGGAGGAGAAAAAAGCAAGTAGCAGCAATTTGCTTGAGACTTGATGTGCTTCATGAATATAGAAAGTCTGTATTTCTTGAATTGCTTATACATTATTCATACACTCTTTTCTTTTCTATCAGTCCATCACTGATCTGACTACAAACTCCAAGGGCATAACACCACACAGCTGGCTTTTTCTTTTAATTTTTTTTATTTTTGTACTTTTTATTTTCTTTGTATGAGTGTTTTGCCTGTTTGTATGTATGTGTACATGTACGTGTCCCTGGTGCCGATAGATGCCAGAAGAGTGCATTGGATTCCCTGGACAGCTGAAAATTGCTATGTGGGTCCCAGGAATTGAACTCAGATCCTCTGGAAGAGCAGCCAGTGCTCTCAATCTAAGCATCTCTCCACTGTATTCTATTACAACCCTTCTGGAGCACAGGCTTTAAGGTGATGTTTCCCAGACCAAGACTGTAAAAAACATTCTCTTCTTTTACTTTATTAATATTCAGGAATGTAACCCATCAGGAATTCTACATTATCACTCATGCTTTATTTTAGCCAAATGGCAATGGAATGATAATCTACAATATCATCTAATAACACTTCATATTCAGATTTTCCAGTCTTTGGTTTCGAGACAGGGTTTCTCTGTATAGCCTTGGCTGTCCTGGAACTCACTCTGTAGACCAGGCTGGTCTTGAACTCAGAAATCCGCCTGTCTCTGCCTCCCAAGTGCTGGGATTAAAGGCATGCACCACCACTGCCCGGCTAAGATTTTCCAGTCTTATTTTTTCTACTACAATATCCACTGTACACTACTATAACACCCACTACAGTAAACTGCACAAGTGATATTACCTATTCCATTCTCCCATGAAAGTAAACGGCACGACTTTTCTCTAGTAACACACACCAAGTACGGGCTGAATGTTTCAGCAACCTTAAACTACTACATTAAAAACATCATTTTGCCAGGCATGGTGGCAAAGACTTAATTCCAGCACTCAGAAAGGAAGAGGTGGGGAGAACAGGGTCCTTTTGTGAAGAAAATATTCTGCTACAGAATTCCTTTCCGATATCTAGAGATGCTGGTTGGTGGCAGTGCATGCCTCTAATCCCAGCACTCGGGAGGAAGAAACAGGGTGAGTCTCAGTCTAATGTCAGCTGAGGTACAGAGTAGTTTCATAGAGAGGTTTTAGGTCAGGTAGCACAACTTGGTGAGACCCTGTCTCAATATAAAAGTAAAAAGAGGCCAAGGAACACATAAACTCAAATTATTTTCCAGCGAATCCTTCATTTTGTAAATTCTCTTCTTACTTTTGTTTTCTGTGTAGCCCTGGCTGTACTAGAACTCCCTCTGTACAGCATGCTGGCCTTGAACGCAGAGAAAATGTGGGGATTCAAGGCATGGGCCACCATCATCTAGCTGTGAATTCTTTTCTTAATGAGACTGGCACATCAAACAGTAAGGTATATGGGTCCTTTTAGTAACCAAATTTTTCCTATTTGAACAGAAAACCAAAGAGAACTGGATAGTGAGAAGTATCTCCATTTAGAAAAAATTAAGAAACCTGACAACTTACCAGACGCCAGGAGGATTAAGAGAAAATAGCCAAGCACACTTCCTAAGTTTGGGCAAGGTGGCAACGGGATAAAGGACAATACAATCCCATTAACTAATGCACAAATAAGAAAGGCCACACCAAAAGTGCAAAACAGTCAACCATTTTCACAGGGCAAAAAAACATTCTCCCCAGGGGCTGGCGAGATGGCTCTTCCAAAGGTCCTGAGTTCTAATCCCAGCAATCACATAGTGGCTCACAAAGACCCGTATGGAGATCTGACGCCCTCGGATGTCAGCTACAGTGTACTTATTTATAATAATAAATCAATCTTTGGGCCAGAGCAAACAGGATTGCCCTTTGCAAGCAGAGGTCCTAAAATTCAATTCCCATCAATTCCTAACAACTACATGAAGGCTCCCAACCATCTGTACTGCTACAAATCCAAGACAAATCACAGCAGCAGCAGCAGAATGAGCACCTGCCTAGGATGCTGGCAAAGTCATCATAATAGAACTTTCAATGAGATAAACATAAAAGTTACTACTGCAAATACATTATAGTCCATATCAGGGAGTAAAGAAACGGCAAGTCGAAGCATTCTACCTATGTTACAGTCCAAATACAAATGAATTGGGGTGAGCTCAAGGTTAAGTGACTATTAGAAGCTCTCTGCGTGCCATCCCCAGAACAGGGGAAGAACATTTTTTTTTAACCTTAAATGCCTTCACTACAAATTCCTCCTGAACTGATTTTTTTATTTTTTTAATTTCAAGCAGGTCTATAAGTCATCTATTTCGCCGTCACCATTAAAAAAAACTTCAAAAACTTAAAAAAAAAAAAAATCTTGTGAACTGTGTACAACTTCTTCAGAAGGTGTTCAATGGCATTCTGGTCAACTACAATAGTCTTGACTCAACAAGAAACTAAATATTTCTAGTTATTTGCTTAGATATATGCCTCAGGCTTGACCAAAGCCTGTTCGTTTGGAATTAAACCAAACATGCCTCTAGTTAGGCTCCACTTCCGATATTATCTATGCAGGCGAAATTAATGTGTTATCTTCGGTCCCATCCTCGGACATTTTGTCTTTCCTGATTTAGAAGCCTACACTAACCAGTTACATACTTCGTATAACTGGTCAAGATTCAGGAGAACTTAGTCTAAAACGTCTTGCAGATCCGCGTCGTCATTTGCAGATAAAACCAGGCTAGGTCTACTAAGTCCTCCTCAGTGCAAATGGTCCGATTCGCCACGAAAACCGGCCACTGCTCCGTTTAAGCTGCCGGATACTAGGTGGGCAGAGGCGGCTCGGCCCCTCCACTCCTGGGACACCGGCGGGGTCTGCGCGCTGGTCCCCGGCCCGGGCTCCGGGCGGCCGGCAGGGCGCGGCGGGGCCGGCGGCCTGAGGCCGTTAGCAGGCCGCGCGCACGCGGCTTTCCCGCCTCCCTGGGAGCACAGCCGCCCGGCCTCCCAAGCCGACCCCAAACCCTCCACGCGTGGCCCTCGCCCGGCGGGGGTACCCTCCTCACCTCACGAGCTTCATCCTAGCGACGCAGTTCTCCCTTCTGGCCCGACTGTTCACGGAATTCAGGCTCCAGAGACCCACGGACTAGGGTTATGAATGGCCGGAAAAGCGCGCGGAGGCCTGCGGACGCGCGACGAGAACGCGGAAGCTGCGCTGCCTTCCGGCCACCGGGAGGGCGACAGCGGCCCCTAGCGGCGGGAGGAGTGCTTTGCACCTTCGGAGGGCGAGAGGGCTGCTGGACGACATCTTCTGCAGGATTCCGAGACCGGTTAGGAAGTTATTAAAAGTACTTGTGAAGGCCTGGAACTTTCACATGTTAAAGGAAGAGAAGTTCTGAAAGAAGCCCACTAAGATTCGAGTTTAATACTTGGGATTCACATGTTGGAAGCAGGGAACTCAGTCCTGCAAGTTGTCCTTACTTGGCTTGACATTAAGCTAAGCCAATCAAATCTTTGGACAAAATGGGTTTCCTTTGGGGATGTGAGTTGTACTAATCCAAGAGTTGCAGGGCACCTTCTTAGAACTAGGAAAACCATTCTCTCAGGACAGGGTTTTAAATAAACCTTTCATTTTATATATAGTAATTCCTTCGACTTAAAAAATGTATGTGGATATTTCAGTTAAAGTTAAAACAAAAAATTCAACACCTTATTTGCAAGAACCACACTGTTAAATGTAGTTACTCAACATATACATTTGTATCTAATTACAAACATAGAGCAAATAATTTCCACTATCAAGAAATTTGGATGATATTAGTTTATTATCATTTGATTCTATAATTTATTATATATGGCTCTCAGAAGAATATCGTGTCTGAAAGCAAGGAAATACAACTGCTTGCTGCACTCTCCAATATCTAAACTACCATTTTCATGGAACGTGATTTTGTCACAAAACACCCCTGTCCCCATGTATGGGAACTGTCCCAAGGGTCAATGAGACCAAAGAAAGAGGCAGGCAAGTCCTGAATTGCAGTGTGCAGTTTATGGGTGACTTATAACAGAAGAATGGGCCTGGTCATCAAGAAAAGCACAGAGGTCCTTGTAATTTGGGTTAGAAGATATGTGGGTTATAAAACAGGAAAAGTTATTTCAGAGCTAGGCATGGTGGTCCAACTTTGGGGCTAGCATGTACCAGAGACTCTATCTCGAACCTTCCTTTTCCTCTAAAAAGAGATTTCACCCAAGTAAGATTATACCTCATCTATTTCAAGCTAATCGGAGCCAGATACATCCTTAGTCCAAGGTCTGGGCAGAAAGTTTCACACAACTCTCGGATGATTTTGTCTACTTTATGCTGGAAAGTCAACCAGGGGTAATTTTAATAGTTTCCACTCAAAATAATTTTAGTAATGGCAAGATAAATCTACAGTTCTTGATTGATATTTACCAACAATTAAATACCTCCCTCCATTAAAATGCATGCTTTAGAGCCGGGCGTGGTGGCGCATGCCTTTAATCCCAGCACTTGAGTGGGGGGCAATGTGCCCATTTAAAGAATTTGTCATGATAAGCAAGAACAGAAAACTACACCCTGAGTCAGAGATGTAGCTCAATTGCTAGTGTCTGCCTAGCATGCAATGTGCTCAGTCTCCAGCACAGCATAAACTGGATGTGGCAGTACATGTCTGTAATCGCAGCACTCGGGAGATAGAAGCAGGAAGAGCACATAGTGAGTTCCAGTGCAGCCTAAACTTCATGAAACCCCACCTCAATAATCAAAAACACACAAGTTTGGGGCCATCGAGGAAAACAAAATGGTAAAAAGTCCAGAAGACAGAGTCACAGTTCTCAGTTTAGCCAGAGACCATAAGTGTGGGCCACAGCCTTTGTCTCAAGCATGGGCAGACACCAAAGCGGAACCAATCGGAACTTTCTCCCAGGACTTCATTCTACTGAGATTACTTTGCACTGAGATTAGGTAACCTCTGTCAAGTTGTCAGAAGAGCCTACTTGAGAATGAATGCAGGTAAAAGAAGAGGGTGTAGAGTAGAAGGTTCGAGCACACTTCTAAGCCTTGAAGCCCCATCAATCCCTGAGCTCAAAATTCCACCAGTCCCTGAGCTTGCCCTAAGATCAGGACTTGAAATCCCACTAATCCCAACCCTGGAAATCTCCACTCTGGAAATCCGCACCCCGAGACACCTTATAAGCCTGATTGCTGCTCAGGTCTCTGATGCTTCTCTCCCAAGCAGAGGCAGCTACCCTCCTCTTTTTGAGCTTTCTAGTGTAGTGTGTGATATGTTTATAAAAAGATAAAGAGAGAGGGGATATGTTCTATGGAGGTGTAGTCAGGTATGGTGGAAGGGGGTGCCTAAGCAGGCCCATGCTGAAATCCCTTCCCCATGAGGGACCAGCTACATAACAGAATAGTATAGAATAGAGTTTATTCAGGGCATGGGGAGGGGAGTTAAGAGGGTAACAGAGGCAGAGGAAGGGAGGGAGGGAGGGAAGAGGAGAAGAGATGTAGAGGCCAGCCATTAGCACATAGAGAGAGATGGGGGAGGGAATGCGAGCAGGAATAGAAGAGCAAGGGAGGAGCCCGAGAGAAAGGAGGGGGCAAGCAGCCCTTTTATAGTGAGTCAGGCACACCTGGCTGTTGCCAAGTAACTGTGGGGCAGAGCTTAGACAAAATGCTAACAGTGTAACTTTGTGGTATGTCTTGGCTCCCAACTGCATACTTTCCCCTCAGAATTATAATGCTTACATAATCTGAGTCTTGGGTTTCAGGATGGCCTGAGGTCATCTGCTCCCCAGCAGTCTCCAGTTATAGTAGGAAAAGAAGACTTTTTAGATGTTGCTTGTATTCGTATTCGTTTCAGGTGAATTTCAATCATTTCAAACTGATGGGAGCTGGCTAATTTTTTATTTGGATTATCAAACATTACCCACCCCCCCCCCTTTTGCATTGGATTCTATTACAGATGGTTGTGAGCCACTATGTGGATGCTGGGAATTGAACCCGGGACATCTGGAAGAGTAGTCAGTGCTCTTAACCTCTGAGCCATCTCTCCGGTCCCTTTCTCTCTTTTAAGAAAAACAAAAATCAAAAACACTACAATTTTATGTGGGTATGTGATGGGGAAAGTTAAATTATAGAACTTTTCCCAGGGAGACACCAAACATTCATCTACTCACCTCAGATTGGGAACCCTTGAAGACTAAAGTATAGATATCGCCCAAATTCAATTTAGTGAACCAGTGAGTCTTACTGGGGTTCCATACAGGAATGTGGGTGAAGTTTTACTTACATGAACCAAGAATGACACAAAGACAAAACCCTCTCCAGCATGGGTGAAAACTCACACATCTAGGAACCTGGAATACACTGCACAGCATGTAGGCAGCTCAACAGGTTGAAGAGTGTCTTCCAGGTGCCGAAGTTGGACTAAATCTGTTGTAGTTTGAAAGAAAATGGCCCCCATAAGTCAATAAGGAGTGGCATTATTAGAGGTGTGGCCTTGTAGAAGGAAGTGTGTCACTGTGGAGGCAGGCTTTGGGGTCTCTTACTCTCAAGCTACACTCAGCTTGTGGATCAAGATATAGAACTCTCAGCTTTTTTTCCAGCAGCATGTCTGCTTGCATGCCACCATGCTTCTTGCCATGACAATAATGAACTAAGCATCTCAAACTGTAAGCCAGCCCACTAAAATGTTTTCCTTTATAAGAGATGCCATGGTCATGGTGTTTCTTCACAGCAATACAACTCTAACTAAGATAAAAAACCTCTTCCAGGAAGTTCATCTGGTCTGTATCTTCCAAGTAGCTGGTTCATCAGTCTTAAGAGTCCTCTTTTGCAGCCGGGCTTATCTGAGCGTCCTTTTTGCAGCTTGGCTCTGCCCTTCTGAGACAGACACTCAGCTTTTATTGCCTATTCTGGCAGGGAGGGGTCTAGTGAATCTAGTCAGTTTCAGGGACTTCCTGAAGTTATTTTGAGTTGTTTACTTTCTTGCTTAAGGAGCTTCCTGTAGGGTGGAATGTTTTAATCTCGAAGGAAACTGTTACACCACAGGGAATGCTAGGGCACATGTATGGAAAACAGAACAAATTGTTGGAGTGGTTCTCTTTCTACCTTGTGGATTATAAGGATCAATTCAGGTGTCCAACTTGGTAGCAAGCTCCTGCATTTATCTGCTGAGCCATCTTCCTGGCCTATTGGTGGTGTTGTTTTGTTTGGTTTCAAACCATTAACATTTTTATTGTTATTGTGTGTACATGTATGTGTGTGGGCATATGTGTCATAGAATACATATAGAAGTCAGAAAACAATTTTGTGGAGTCAGTTCACTGTTTTCATTTTAATGTGAGTTCTGGAGATCAAATTCAGACTGACGGACTTGTGCAGCATGAGCCTTTATCAGTGGAGCTATACTGCCCACCCCCTCTGTTTTGAGAGCAGGTTTTGCTATGTAGCACTGGTTGATGGACCTTGCCTTGATCCTCTTGCCTTTGCCTTATTCCTGACTCCTGAAGGCTGAGATGATAAACTTGAGCATCATCTGATGAGGCATCCCCCACAGCCCTTATAAAGATGCCCCCCCCAGTGACATGCAGATCAATGCAAAAGTAAGGGGTTTATTTTCCAGCTCATCGGGGTCAACCTTCAATTAGTCCCTCAAGACGAGTTACTAAGAAGGTGACTCTGAATAGCTATTACAAGCAGTTTTTATACTTTTTACAGGCACAGTTACATCAGCAAGGTTACAGTTCAAACTTATCGGCTAAGCATATTGACCTTTAAATCTATTGGCTAGCAAGCATGACACGCATTTGAACTCTACCTGGGACTTTCCACAGGGTCAGGTAATATCAGTTAGTACATTCTGAGAATTTTTTTTTCTGAAGAATGTTCCTATGGGTGGAGAATGGAACTTGGCCTAACCTTGATTCCAGGCAAGAGGGGGAAGCTGTAAGGAGGGTGTGGGACTGGAAAACCCCGTAGGGCCCTTCATCCTGAGATTGGGGAACCAAATATAAGTCTCAAGGAGGCTAGGTGAAGGGACTCTGGCCACCTTGAGCATGGCAATGTGATTCTCCCCAATTCCCTCTGTCCTGCTAAAAACCTTTAGATTATATTCCTGAAGCTAGCTACCAAGGACTATCCCCTAATTTGGTTACTTCCTTCTCCTGAGGCTGACAACTAAGGTCCAGCTACCAAAGTACTGGAATACAAACAAAAGCCCCCTTTGTCTCACCTAATTAACATGCCCAATTAAAATTAAACATCTCATCCCAACACAGGATTTCCTGCTTTTACCTTAGTAAACCACCGTTTGCCTGTGGGCCAGTCTGTCTTTTTACTATGCAGAGGCAGTCCTTTGTCCCACTCTGAGACAAATATCCTTGGCCACCCTTGTGCCTTTCCTTTCTCCCTTCTCCTCTCTCCCCTGTATTTGTGTCTTGTTTCTTGTCATCTGTCTCTCTGGGGCCAGTCTACTCTGAGCTGAGAACTTGGTTCTGGGGGGTCCTGAGGCGACCTGATGCCTTTCCTAGGCAGGCGCTGTATCACTGAGCTGGGGTCCTGAGGCGACCTGATGCCTTTCCTAGGCAGGCGCTGTATCACTGAGCTGGGGTCCTGCTCTCCTTTTTTTCTTTTCCTAAAGTCCTTCTGTACCACATATATTTAAGAAAACATTTTCTTTCTTCTTAATATCATATCCCTGACCTAAGACTTGTTTTTCTTATATCCCTGACCTAAGACTTGTTTTTCTTTCAGTTGTGGTTTATAATCTTGCATCAGTTCACTATTTCTTCTCATTCATTGACTAGTATCTGCAAAACCAAAACCTGATCTCTCTCTCTCTCTCTCTCCCTCTCTTTTCGAGACAGGGTTTCTCTGTGTAGCCCTGGCTGTCCTGGAACTCACTCTGTAGACCAGGCTGGTCTCGAACTCAGAAATCTGCCTGCCTCTGCCTCCCGAGTGCTGGGATTAAAGGCGTGTGCCACCACTGCCCGGCAAACCTGAATTCTTTATCCTGTTTTGGAAGAGATTAAAAACTCAGTCAAGGATCATCACGAGTTTTGTTCCAAAGCTACATGACAGATGACTCTGGAAGTGGCAAAAAGCAAAACAAAATTTGTCATATATGATATTATAGAATAGCTGAGATTTAAATTACAAAGACCTCTACTATTGAATCCGATGTGTGAAATGCTCTTCAAGATATGAACAATAATGCTAGGAAAAGCTATCCCCCGCCCCCATGTTGTACAGTGCAATCCTCTGAGCAAAAAACTAGCCATCATCTTTAGCAGATGAGCTGTACCTAATTGCAAGAGTCTCCCTCCACTGTGCTTGTTGACTGTAGATCTCCCTCTGTAAAAGGAGGGGATAGGGCTCTCAACAGAACTCAGTAGCTCCTCCCAGCCACAGTATGCAATTCAGCCCTGATTGTAAGTGGTTGCATGGGGGAAGAGGGTGTCTATGGAAGTGCTAGAGTATACAGGCAAGGAAGGGGAACTGAAGTGGGGGCTCCAACTGTGAGGGTTTGGGAATGCATCTATGTCAGGGCAGGTCTTTAAAATGCAGCTGCTGTGAGTGACCTCTCATTCATGTTCTGTATCTAATCTCAAGAAACTTGATTGGTTTTCCAGGATGAACTCTGGTGGAATCATCCTCGGGTTTGCTGTTGGGAACCTTATGAAGAGGTAGACCAAAATATTTTTCCATTGCACATTTAAGTAACTGTATGTATGTATGCATGTATGTGTGTATGTGTATGTATATTAGCATTTTGTCTAGGCTCTGGCCCACAGTTACCTGGCAATAGCCAGGTGTGCTTGACTCACTATAAAAGGGCTGCTCCCCTCCCCCGCCCCTGCTCTGTCCTCTGCTCCTGCTCCCCCTCTCTCCCCTTTTCTCTCCATGTGCTCATAGCTGGACCCTCCTCCTCCTCCTCCTCCTCCTCCTCTTCTTCTTCTTCTTCTTCTTCTTCTCTCTCTCTCTCTCTCTCTCTCTCTCTCTCTCTCTCTCTCCTTTTCTCTGTCTCTGCTTTTCTCTGTCTCTACTCCCTCAACTTAACTTCCTTGGCTGGTCCCTTGGTCGGTGGTGGGGGAAAGTGATGCCTCAGCATGGGCCCACAGAGGCACCTCCTCCCCCAACACCTTACTGCACATCCATCAACCATATTCCTTCTCTCCTTATCTTTTAATAAAACACAACTCTCTGTATGTATGTATGTATGTATGTATGTATGTATGTGTGTATATCTATCTATCTATCTATCTACATACACACATATGAACATCTACAATAAACAGATTATTAGTTACACTTTAATTTTTGAGGAGCAGTGACAAGTTCTCCCTCTGTAGCCCAGGCTAGCTTAGAACTCATAATCTTGATGTTTCCACCTACTGAATTCTAGGATTATAGTCCCATGCTATCTACATTGTTAATCTCAAATATTTGAGGAGAAAAACAACCAACAGAAAGCATCATAGCCAAATTAATTAGAGCAAGCTTTTAAAATTCATGTATATGGGCTGCCTTCCCCTAAGGCGGAGTTTAAGAAGTCAGCATTGAATATTTTTATATTTTTATTGAATGTTTTTATAGCTCAGGGGTAGGGAGTTTCTGAATTTCGGGGGTGTGTGTGGGAGGGGGTTGGGTAGGCAAAATAAACCGGGTACCAGGAGGAGCATGTAAGCATAACAAGTTAGACATAAGAACCTCCTGAAGCCAGGCATGGAGGCGCACACCTTTAATCCCAGCACACCGGAGGCAGAGGCAGGCAGATTTCTGAGTTCAAGGCCAGCCTAGTCTACAAAGTGAGTTTCAGGACAGCCAGGGCTACACAGAGAAACCCTGTCTCGAAAAAACAAAACAAACAAAAAAAGAACCTGTGAAACAACGATAGGCTTCCAAGATGCTTATGAACAACTTTGTGAAATAAGGACAGGCAGTACAGAACCATTTGTAGTTAAGGTTCCAGGTGGGCCTAGCCCAATCCTTGAGACACGGGTTTAATCATAAAGAGGAGAGAGACTAGCTTATCTTTACGATAAGATGGCTCTTTGACTCTTTCGAGTCTAACATGGGAGTTGGCTGGCTCACCAATGTAATTCCTGGCTTCAAACGACTTCTTTACCAAAAATAAGTATGTATGATTTCCAATGGTGTGACAGGGATTTTTATGCTCGTATGTTAAGCTAACAGAGCAGACTACTGGCCTTACTTAGAAGGTCTGCTTTGTAAGAATGTGTGTGTGTGTGTCCAAAATTAGTGAAGATGAAGTGAGTCATCCAACTAAGAAAACATCAATAGTTGTCCACTAATCATCAATGAAGAGAAACTCTAGTTGGGCCATTTCCTATATGCCATTAAAGCGTAAATCTGGAGCTTGGGTATGGAGGCTCAGAGCTTGGGAAGTGGAGACAGGAGGATGGAAGTCAAGGTCATTCTAAACTACATAGAAACTGAAAAGGCAGTCTACGTTACATCAAACCCTGTCTCAGAAAAACGAAAACTACTTTTGTCTCTTTAGTTGGAAGTTTCTAAATGTCAGTCTGAATATCACCTTCACTAAACGTAGTGGAATCCCATGGTTTTGTTCAGGTTCTTAGCTCTCAGGTACAAAGCCCTGATTAAAAAGGGTGAATCCTTGTGTGCTCTAGTGTAGCTTGAAGTGAAAGAGAATGGATATTGGAGCCTGCCCCTTTTCTTTACATTGGCCCCTATTAAAGATCAAAGGATAACTCTCTTGGAAGAGATCCCACAGAAAGTGCTGGAACCAGCACACGCCTTTAATCCCAGCACTCAGGAGGCAGAGGCAGGCAGATTTTTGAGTTCAAGGCCAGCCTGGTCTACAGAGTGAGTTCCAGGAGAGTCAGGGCTACACAGAGAAACCCTGTCTCGAAAAACCAAAAAAAAAAAAAGTGCTGGAACCTGTGGCAAATCATCAACATTTGGGGCCTGAGTGAATTTATTTTAAAGGGGTTTTACACATTTGTTACAATTTTCATTTATGCATGTGTGGGTGCATATGCAATGGCTGGCATGTTTAAGTGTTTAAGTCAGAGGACAATCTGCAGGAGTTAGTTCTCTTTCTTCTTCCACCATGGGGCTCGAACTCAGTTGTCTTATTTGGCCGCAGGCAGGTTCACCTTCTGAGCCATCTAACCGGCCCCAAAGTGGGTGTGTGGCCGGAGATGACCGCGTGGACAAGCCGCCACCAACAGGGGGCGCTGCCTCCTCCCCGTCAGGCGTCCACCCGCGGAGGCGCGCACGCGAGGCCTCCCAACGCGCCTGCGCTGAGTGTGGACGCCCGCTTGCCATCCACCCGACGCCCGGCTGTCGCGGCCCGAGTGAAAACTGCGTGACACGCGGAGAGCGTGGCGGCCATCTTCGTCTCCTGGGCGCGTCAGCGGAGCGGCTTGGGGCCCGAAGCCCGGCGCCGCGCAAGCGCACCCACGGCGGCCCCAGGTAACTCCCATCTGACGGCAGAGGCGTCGCCACCGCCGGAAGTTTGGTGTCGGTGCCGCGGGGCGGCGTCGGCCGCCGCAGAAGCAGCTGAGTGTCTCCGGGTACCCGGATGTGCGGCGACCTGCGGGCTGCAGGAGAACCGCCGGCCGCGCCGCAGGAAGGTACGTGAGCAGCCCCCGCGGTCCCGCCGCTTCGCCACCCGCTCCCGGCCCCCGCGGGGAACGGACGGCTGTCCTGGCGTGCCGCCCTCGGGGTCGCGCTGCCGCACACCCCTTCCTCGTGGGTCCCGGCTCCTCACACCCCCCGGGAGCCAGCCGGGCGGCTCGCAGACGCCGGCGCCCGAGGTGGGCGGCTGCCCGTCACCTGCCGCTGCCGGCCGCCTGTCACGGCTCGTGAGGAGCCGGCTGCCTCGGACGGCTGGAGGTGGCGCGCAGCCATGGCGACTGCGGACCGCCTGCGCTCCGACCCGCAGGTAGCCCGGGCCTGGTCCCCGCCTCCCTCCGTCCGTCTGTCCGTTCGTCCGTCCGTCCGTCCGTCCTCCTTCCGCCGTGGTTTCCCCTGCCTCCTGTAGTAGTCGGGCTGCGGCCCCGGAGACTCCTGCTGACCCGGCCTGAACCGAGTGTGGGGGATCCCGGCTCCGGGTCTTCATCTTGGGAAGGGAGCGATGTCCCGGTTTCCCATTTCAGGAAATAACGCAGGCTCGAGATGGGAGCCCGGGGACAGGTAGAAATAGGTCCTTTGAGGGCTTCAGGGAAGTTTCGTGTCGGGAGGGAGATGCGAGCGGAAGTGAATTGGGTCTTAGATTATAATTATAGCCAGGGTTTTATTTTGCAGAGGCAGAGTAGCCAGTCTGTCTGTTACCAAAAGTCCGAAAATCGGATCTCCACACCCCGCCTCTAAGTGGAGCCTTGTGAAAAATTAGACGGGCATAGAATTTTGTCGTGGGTCGTGGTAGGCCGGGGAGTAGGAAGATGGAAGAAGTCAGCTGAAATGAGTTTCTTGTAGCAGGAAGCAATGGCAGCGTATAGTACCTAAATGGTATTACAAATTACAAAATAGCTTTTTCCCCTCTTTTCCCTTTTCTCACCTTGTAATTCAGGCTGGCCTGGAACTCGGATCCACCTGCCTCTGCTTCCCCAGAGCTGGGATTAAAGGCGCGTGCCGCTAATGCTCAGCGCAAAACAGTATCTTATTTAGTAAAATTATAAAATGTGACCTCTATCCCTTCTCTCCCAATCTAAATTTTTGAAAAGTAGGAATGAGGGGCCAAGACCAACAAGCTGAGTTTAATCTCTGATCATGTGGGAGGAGAGAACTGACTTGAAGTCTTTGGGTGTCCACAGTATACATACACATAAATAAGCAAATACAGGAATGGACTCTGTGGTACGGTTCTGTTTATATTGCTCAACATAAACCAAGCGCTAGGTTCAGTCTCTAGGACCAGAAATAAGAAACTTGGTGAAATACTTCACCAAGACTTAAGTGAACTAAGCTGTATTCAGTTTCTCTGATTGTGTTTTACATAGGGTACTAACACATGCCTTTTTTTTTTTTTTTTAATTTGAAAAAAACTAAAATTTTCAGAGACTTTCATTAAAAAAACAAAATAAAACAAAACAAAAAGTGTTTAATTTGGAAGCTCCTAATTCAGAGCTTTAGCATCTGAGGAAACAAATTGTACTAGACACACTGTCCCTCCTTTTAAAAGGCACTATGTTCCTCTTAGGCCAGGGCATTAGAATCATAGTTCTTTGAACAAAATTTGTCCTGGCTTATTAGCATTTACGTAATCCCTTTCTGAGGGAAACACCATATTGTTTTACCTCGTTCAGCTTTTCTTTCTTTCTTTCTTTCTTTCTTTCTTTCTTTCTTTCTTTCTTTCTTTCTTTCTTTTTTTCTTTCTTTCTTTCTTTCTTTCTTTCTTTCNTTTCTTTCTTTCTTTCTTTCTTTCTTTCTTTCTTTCTTTCTTTCTTTCTTTCTTTCTTTCTTTCTTTCTTTCTTTCTTTCTTTCTTTCTTTCTTTCTTGTCTTTCTGAGACTGTTTCTCCGTGTAGCCCAGGCTGACCTTGAACTGTGAGATCCTCCTGCCTCTGCCTCCCGAGCACCAGAAGGAACCAAAGGTGTGTGGTGCCACACCAGGCAGCAATATGATTTTGGAGTGAAAGAAATTTTGCAAGTTTCTGATTAGTATGTTATATATAGTTATTTTATTATTACATTTCAAACATTTAATATATTTCTATCATATTTTCTCCTTACTCTTTCTTATTCCCCTGCCACTCTTTTCTCATTCTCAACTAGTTCCCTTTTCTTGTCATGATGTGTGTGTGTGTGTGGAGGGGGGGATACCAGTGAGTTTAGTTAGACTTTTTTTTTTTAAAGTTAAAATTTATTTATTTTAAGTATATGAGTACACTGTAGCTGTACAGATGGTTGTGAGCCTTCATGTGGTTGTTGGGTATTGAATTTAGCACCTCTCCTTGCTCAGGTCGGACCTGCTTGCTCTAGCCCAAATATTTATTATTATTATTATTTTGGTTTTTTTGAAACAGGGTTTCTCTATATAGCCCTGGCTGTCCTGGAACTCACTCTGTAGACCAAGCTGGTCTCGAACTCAGAAATCTGCCTGCCTCTGCCTCCCGAGTGCTGGGATTAAAGGCATGCGCCACCACACCCGGCTCCAAAGATTTATTATTATAAATAAGTACACTGTAGTTAACTCAGATGAACCAGAACAGGGTGTCAGATCTTATTACGGGTGGTTATGAGACACTATGTGGTTGCTGGGATCTGAACACAGGACCTTTGGAAGAGCAGTCAGCGCTCTTACCCGCTGAGCCATCTCACCGGCCCTAGTTAGGGATTTTTTTTTTTTTAAGATTTATTTATTATTATATTTAAGTACACTGTAGCTGTCTCCAGACACACCAGAAGAGGGCATCAGATCTCATTACAGATGGTTGTGTGCCACCATGTGGTTGCTGGGATTTGAACTCAGGACCTTCGGAAGAGCAGTCGGTGCTCTTAACCACTGAGCCATCTCTCCAGCCCTAGTTACGGATTTTTATGGGATCACATCTTAGAGTGCTTGCACTCAAAAGAAAATGTCTCTCCCTCTACCAGCCATTAACTAACTGCCTCTAGATCTTCAGGGAAGGATGAAGCCTCTTGAATATTCCCCTATTGTTGTCAATTTATTTTATTTTATTAATATTTGTCCCATGTAAGGGTTTTGTGTCTCCATTTAAATTGATAAATTATGCTTCACAGAAAGGACACTAAAGCTGAGTACAGTTAACTCTCTTTGCAGGATGATCTTTTTTTTTTTTGACTTGGTAATTCATCAAAACACAAGAGTTGATTATATTTGTCCTAGAAATGAAAGTGACTAGGGTTGCATAATTCAAAATAATGTTTTCTTATAATAGTTGAGTATTTTTTCTATCCTGGAACTCACTGTAGACCAGGCTGGCATCAAACTCAGAGATCCACCTGCTGTTTCCTTCCAAGTGCTGGGATTAAAGGCGGGGCCATCACCCTCCCTTCTCACTACTCAATTCTTAAGCCTAGTGAGAGGGTGGAGAAAGGGCATAGTATCATGAGTTGATTGACAATTATTTAAGTTGACATGTATGATACCAGAAAGTTTTGTCAATGCAGCTCAGTGCTAGTGTTTGCCTAGTATGCGTGAGACTCACATTTCTTGGTATTAGAGGTGTGTGCGTGCGTGTGCGTGTGCAAATGCAGGAATGATGAGTATGTAGGTATGGGGTGAATTTTCTTGAGATTTCCACTTTTATGTGGGTTTCAAGTAACTAGGCTGTTTTGGCAAATATTTTTACCTGCTGTGAACCATCTTGCCAGCCCTTGCTGGCATTTTGAACATGAGAGAATCTTAAATTACCTTAAATTATAAGAGTTCATTGGAAAGTTACACAGAGATTCAAATAAAGAAAAGATGACTGTAGAGCTGGAGCTTGTAAGAGAGAAAGACAGAAGCCACTGAATATTGCTTTACCAGGAACCACAGCAGGCCCTATAGACCTGAGTGTAGTTCAGGACTCAGAGGAGTGCGGAGGACTTGGTTCAGCTCTGGGATTTGCCTTACCTTGTTTCAGTTCCTTAAATAGTAGGTGTTTTGTAATTGCTAATCATTTTTGTCTCAACTAGGTGAATTTGCCTTTTTTGGACATTTGGCAGTATCTGGACATTTTGACAATACTGGGAAAAGGGATGCTGTTGTCATGAGTATAGGCCATGGATACTGCTTCTATACACCCTCTATTCACACAGACAGCTCTTCGCAACAGGGCCTTTATCTAGTCTAAAAATGTTAATAGTGACCAAATCGATAAATCTGATTTATTATTGACTATTTGGGGGCTGCTCTGGGATCAGAAACCCACTCATGTTTTCATTCATTCATTCATTCATTCATTCATATGTGTGTGTGTGTGTGTGTGTGTGTGTGTGTGTATGAGGGGGTGGTTGGGGGAAAGGTGTGTATATGAGGGGGTGGTTGGGGGAAAGATACTGTGTGATTGAAGATAAAGGACAATGTATGAGAGTCGATGTTCTGGGATTGGATTAAGGTGATCAGGTTTGGCAGTAGCACCTTTGGCTGCTTGAGTCACGTCACTGGCCTCTGGAATCATTTAGACTGTGGAGAGACACCTGCAATTATAGATGGTTGTGAGCGTCCCTGTTGGTTTTGAGAATCTAGACTGAATCTCTGGAAGCCAATGTTCCTAACTGCGGAGCAAAAATTATTTTGTGTGCATACATGAGTGTGTGTGTGTGTGTGTGTGTTTAGAGAGCATTACTGGAGATTAAACTTAGAACCTTTCATACACAATAGGCAGGTACAACTTTGCTTTTATTTTTAAAAATATTTACTTGCTGGGCAGTGGTGGGGCACACCTTTAATCCCAGCATTTCAGAGGCAGAGGCAGAGGGGCAGAGGGGAGCAGAGAGGGGCACAGAGGCGCAGAGAGGCGCAGAGAGGCAGAGGCAGAGGCAGAGGGCTTTCTGAGTTCAAGGCCAGCCTGATCTACAGAGTGAGTTCCAGGACAGCCAGGGCTACAGAGAGAAACCCTGTCTTGAAAAAACAAACAAACAAACAATATATATATATATATATATATATATATATATATATATATATTTACTTATTTTTATGTGTATGGGTGTTTACTTGTATGTATGTATGTATGCATGCATGCATGTATATATGTATACTGTATATATGTCTGTGTCCATGGAGGCCAGAAGAGGGCATAAGACTCCCTGACACTGGAGTCACAGGTGTTTTACACTGTCTAGTGGGTGCTGGGGACTGAATCCAGGTCTTCTGAAGAGTAGCAAGGGCTACTTACTGCTGACCAATGTTCCAGCTCTAAGTTGTGTGTCCCCTCTCCTACTTGGGTTTCTCTGTGTAGCCCTTGTTGTCTTAGAACTCCTATATCATTCATATATATATTCCTATCTTATCCCTTTTTTCTCTCCACCCCTTCTCTCCTTTCTCCCTAAAATTAGATAGGAAAGAGATAGAGGAAAGAAAAACGAAGAGAAAAAGAGATCCTTGAATCCAACTTCCCTTACTTTGTTTCCTCCCTGTCCAGGACCATTTAACCCTCCTTTAAATAACAACAAATATCCATCACCCACTGAATGACCAAAACCCACCCACCCCATTTCTTAGGAATGGGGCCTTGTCCTCTAAAGTTGCTTCTTGCTGTCTGGGAACATCATCTCCTTTGGGGGCCCTAAGAAAATCAGGATATTGGCCAGTCTTAAGAAAGCAAGCTGCAGCACTTGCTGTCCAAGCTCTGTTTGGTATGAAAGCAAGGGCTTGACTGAAGTCCTGATTGGAACAGTCTGACAGACCAGAACAAAGGTGCTTCTTCGCCATTTTGCTGTCCTAGAAGCAAGTTTTGATGAAACAACTATTGAGGCGGTCTGAGGTTGGATGAAGCAGGATGCTGATATGTCTCAGCGTCTCAGCATTATTCTTAGCATCTTCAAACTTTCAACATATAAACTTTCAAAGGTAATATACATTTCTGCCTTAACACATGTATGGAATGTGTGGTGTGTACAGTGCAGCTAAAGATGATTCTCTGCTCTTTGTTTGAGCAGGTAAGGCATCTGTCTTTAAGTTAGTTTGGACTGTAACCAAACTGTAATATATATTTTCATTCATGTCACATGAAAGGATGACATGATAAGTCCTGAGGACTTTGTAGCCAACAAGATTTATTGGCTGTTCTTAGCTGAAGTCTTGGCTGGAGACATTCGTGTCTCAGTTTCAGAGCTGTTCCCATGTAAAGGGATCAGTATATATGTTACCCACGGCATTCTTTTTGGTTTCTTCCTTTATGTGTGCAGCCTAGATCTTCTGGTGGCCTGCTGGTCAAATATAATCTTTACTAATTTGGATAGAATCCATAGCTTTTCTTCTGTTGAAACAAAGACAAAACCTCTTCCCCAAATGCAACACATTTCCTGCCTTTCATTCTGAAGTTAGGACATCCTTAAAATAGATGGGCTATTCTAATTTAGCAGTTTTTCATAATCCCATGTCTCTCAGCTGCTGTTGTTTTTTGTTCATTAACATTTAAAAAATTTAAAGTCAATAAGGCACTACTATCTCTGGGGGAGTCTTTGTTATCCCTTTTTGTTTGTTAAGCATCTCCTTTAATGTATGGTTAGCTCTCTACAACTGCCTGTCTTGTAGGATTGTGAGATATGCCAGTAACATGTTTCATGCCATAATGTCTAAAATATTGTTGTATTCTAATGGATACGTGTGTCAGAGCATCATTAGCTTCAATCTGTAAGGGCACTTCCAAGATAGCCATCACGTCTAATAAATGTGCGATCTTAGAATCAGATTTTTCAGAATTCAAGACAGAAGCTCCTTGGAATTTTGAACATGCATCAACTGTATATTAATGTATGTACATATTTAAAAAACTACAAAATGAAACATACCAGCTGTTACATAACATTGTTCTAAGGTGACTTCATTAAGCAGAATCTGTATTTTTAACTCAGTATATTGTCTCTCTATAGGTTGCCATTTTAATTTTTCAAGCCTTTGTAGATTTTTCTCATCTCCATTTAATTCCCTTAACAAGGCTGGGAAAATCATTTTAGTTTTTTTTTTTTTTTTTTTACTTTTTATTTTTTAAAAAGATTTCTTTATTTATTATATATAAGTACACTGTAGCTGTTTTTCAGACACACCAGATGAGGGCATTTGATCTCATTACAGATGGTTGTGAGCCATTGTGTGGTTGCTGAGATTTGAACTCAGGACCTCTGGAAGAGCAGTCAGTGCTCTTAACCACTGAGCCAACTCTCCAGTTCCCATTTTAGGTTTTATAACAGATGTAGACTGCCTTATTTTAGTCTTGTTACATGGTGGTACTTTAGGCTTTGGATTGAAAATTTTGAAATTTAGGTTTGAAACTTTATGATTCAAAGGATTGTCTACATTTTGTTCTATTGTTTGCAACAGAGCAAGGCTTTTTTATTTTTTTTTCAGTTCCTTATCTAAGTCTGCCTTCTTTTGATCTCTCTTTAAAAGAATATGTAGTTGTAATTTTTGCTACACTGCTATGGCTCCTGGTATGTAGCATTCCTAGCCACCCACCGGAGCCTTCTGGATTCTTGAATGAAAGACCCCCCCCCCCCCCCCCCCATGCCAGTTAATTTTAAATGCCTCGACTAGCTCAAAGACTGGGCAGTTCTAATCCTCCCTGGGGCTAGCACACATTTCCTCTCTGGTACTCCTGGCTTAGCACCCTCTAATGCTATATTTCATCTTGTTGCCCTGGCTCCTTCTGGGCAGCTCCTTAGTCTTTGCTGCCCAAGATGCTTCTGGGCAGCCCTTCTGGGGGTTGTATTTCTTCTCACCTACATTTCAGATGATTTTCCTTCTGTGTCTCTAAATCTTTAATCTGATCCATCTCCCTCCTAATTATGGCGATTCTCCCGTTCCTCCTTTTCTCCCAGTTTCTAGCCTGCACAAATCTAAAGGTCCAACCTCAATCTTTCTGCCCAGCCATTGGCCACTGGCTGTTTATTGATGATCAAAAACCGATTGGAGACAAGGATCTTCAGTATTTAGACACTCAGATTCCCAGTTTTGGGGGCCTGATTACTTCAAAGCATCAGAACCAGTCCTTAACAAATATATATAAAATTGTAATCATTACTGAAAAAACAGTTATTCATGAATAAGTGAAATAAAATATGGGAACCAGAATGCACTGTCATTATTTTTCTCTCCATTTTTAACATAGAAAATTCTTTTCTTTTTTAATGTCTAATTCCTTCAGAGACTTACTTTCTCCCTATTACTTTCTTTTTTCCTTTTTTAAAAAAAGATTTATTTATTTATTTATTTTATGTATGTGAGCGTACTGTAGCGGTACGGATGGTTGTGAGCCTTCACGTGGTTGTTAGGGTTGAATTTTTAGAACCTCTGCTCACTCTGGTCAGCCCTGCTCGCTCATTCCTTGCTCTGGCCCAAAGATTCATTTATTATTATACATTAGTACACTGTAGCTGACTTCTGACTTACCAGAAGAGGGTCAGATCTCATCACGGGTGGTTGTGAGCCACCATGTGGTTGCTGGGATTTGAACTCCGGACCTTTGGAAGAGCAGTTAGTGCTTTTACCCACTGAGCCATCTTGCCAGCCCTCTCTATGACTTTCTGCATTCAGTTTCTCTGTTTCTTTAGCATTTAACATAATTTCAAAGCTACTTAGCTTGGTCAGAGGCTTGTGTCTGGGTTTGGATTTGTTTCGAGGGTTGTCTATGGTGCTCCTTCTGCTGTTCAGTTAGCACCTGGTGTTGGCAGCTGGCTCCACCCCCCTACAGCTTGGTCCAGTGGGCTGCCCCGCTGGTTCTGCCGAGTGCTGGTCATGGTCAGGCTTCCCTGACCCCCCCCCCCAACCACAACCACCCCAACACACACACAGTTCAGCTTCAGGCCTTCACTCATGAGCACTTGCTGGTAGTCTTGGGCCTTCATGCCATACCATGCTGTCCTAGGGCAGCGGTCACCATACTGGGAATGCAGTGGGCCAGGACTGGGCTGCCGCGTTAGCAGCACCTTCTACTGAGTAAAGAACTGGCTTCCTAGAGCAATGTGCTTACCTGGGACGATGCCTTGAGGCTCTGTTCCTGCTGTACCCATTACTCACAGGCCTCTACTCTCTGCAGGACTTAGCTGTTCTATACACACAGCGCAGTCTGCCCACCCCCATAGAGCAATGTGCTAAACCATCCTTCCCTGTGGCTTCTCGGGTGCTAAGCATGGATTCTAAGAGCCCAAATGTTGAGTACCATTTATTGCTGAGGGCTTTTCCACCCATACCTGAGTGTTGGCTCCTTTACTGATCTCAACCTTCTATTCTAACCTGAGTTCAGCTATGTGACTGGTCTCTTCTCGTCTTAAGTCCGCCTCCCAGTCCCAATTGAAAATCTCCTGACTCAGCCAGAAGTCCTGCGCCTCAGTTTATTGACCATTAGCTTTTTATTGACAGGTGATTCTTCTACACGGTACACTTGGACTTTTTAAAAAAAGATTTATTATTTTATGTATATGAGTACATTATAGCTCATCTTACATTCATGAGAAGAGGGCAACAGATCCCATTACAGATAGATGGCTGTGAGTCACCATGTGGTTGCTAGAGTTTGAACTTGGGACCTTCAGAAGAGCAGCAGTCAATGCTCCTAACCGCTGAACCATCTCTCCAGCCCAGCTTTGATTTTCAAATCCTACTTTTAATATGGGTTCTTAAATGTTTTAACCTCCTTTCTAGTCCACTAGAGGTAGTAGAAAAGAGAAAGGTTATTAGGATAGTGGGGAAGTGGACCTGTTTGAAATTGTTCTTTGGAGCAGATCCAATCTTCGTTGTCAGGAAATCAGTAATTCAGTTCACAGGAATCATCAGCGGCAGCTTGATCCACTTGCAAACACTTCACAATTATACTGACGGTCCAGTTCAGCAGCGTCGGGATAGCAAACACGAATCAGCAGTGGTGGCATAACCTAACAGAAATAGCCAGGCCTCTGCTGAATTGGCACAAGTTAGCAGGAGCGAGCAGGTCTAATAGGGATGCCAGTAGAAGTTCTCTGCTGTGCTTCTCAATGAAGCAATGAAGTGAAGATCAGTGAAGACAAAGGTGTAAGACCAAGAAGCAAAGTGTTGCAAAACTAGCTATGCATGTCTCCTCACTGTAGAATCCGATTTACGTTCCCTCCAAACATCCAGTCCTCCCATAGTTCTTGCCTCACCACTTGAGTCTGTCTTGGCAAACTCACTGTGAATCTGTATCACTTGACATCAACCAGCCAGAGTCTGTGGAACCTGAATTTTTTTTTTTTTTTTTTTTTGGTACATTTCTCTCTATGGAGGAGCCACAAAAAGTGGAACTCAGCAACACAGTGTAAAGGTGTGTCTTTAGTGAAGAATCCTTCATCATGTTTTCTTTCATGTGTTTGCTTTGGCAAAACATTCTTTTACCTGTGTCCTCCTCAGCAAAACAAACTGTCTGCTTTAGCAAAACTTCCTGTTACTTGTGTCTGCTTCAGCAAAACATTCGTCATAACTGACTTTCCAAAGAAACCAGAAGCTTCCATCTCACTATGTTGATATGGTATTGAAACAAATGTTGTGATTATATGTTTCTTTT
>NC_034604.1:6729388-6747941 GCF_900095145.1 Mus pahari | reverse complement strand
AGACAGGGTTTCTCTGTATAGCCCTGGCTGTCCTGGAACTCACTTTGTAGACCAGGCTGGCCTCGAACTCAGAAATCCACCTGCCTCTGCCTCCCGAGTACTGGGATTAAAGGCGTGTGTCACCATACCCGGCTTCTATTCATAATTTTAATTTTGCCTCTATATAGAGGATCTGTTATACATGTTATATGTGTGTGGGCATATACATGTGGATGCCAGGGATATTCTCCCCCTTATTTTTACTTATTTAGAGACAAGGTTTCACCAAGTACCCCTGGGTAGCCAGGAACTAGCCACATGTAGATCAGGCTGGCCTTGAATTCTCAGATCAGTCTGCTTCTTCCAGGTGCTAGGACTAAAGGCATATGCAGCCCCATGTCTGACAATACTTTTTGATGACGTATCTGAAAATATCTTTGTTTTAGACTCGTAGTTAACTCTTTGGGTAAAGTACTATACTTAGAGCATGATTTTCTTTCAGCATTTTGAAGGATTTTTCATTTTCTTACTTGTAACGTTGACATCAAAACAGTTCATTGTAATTCTGATTATTTTTGTTGTTTAATTTTTCAAGATGGGGTCTTACTATATAGCTCTGGCTGTCCTGGAATTCACTTTGTAGACCAGGCTGCCTTGAATTCAGAGATCCCTCTGCCTCTGTCTCCTGAGTGCTGAGATTAAAGGGTGCACTAGCATGCCTGGCTTCCATGGGTCGTTCTTAAGTGGGTTTATGTAATTATTTTTTAAGATCTGTTTATTCATTTTTAATTCATGTACATGTGCCCATGTGAGCATGTGTGCACATATTCTTGCAGGTGCACTTAGAGGCCAGAGAACATTGGATCCTCTTAAACTGGACTTAAAGATGGTCGTAAGCTACCTGATGTAGATTCTGGAAACCAAACCTGAGTCCTTTGCAAGAACAATAAACTTAGTCATTGGGCCATCTTAGCCATTGCCTTTAGTCCTTTCATTTTAATATCCTATTTCTGTTTAACTTATTATTTGAGTTTCCTGTAGCCAGAGGATGTCCTTGAACTTTTGATCATCACTTTATTTCCCAAGTGCTGGGACAAGTACAGACTTGATATTATGAGGTGATGGAGATCAAAGACCTACAGAGTTTTGTACATTCTAGGCAATCACTTCACCAAATGATCTGCATTTCTAGCTTGTAATTTTTTTTTTTACTTCTATTTGCTATTTCAGTATTTTTCATCTAGTTCATAGATGTTCTTACCCTTTTCCTACTCAATGCTTTAATTAAGCTAGCTTTAGTTATGCGACTCATTTTTTTCTATATACATGTGTGAAGGTTTTCTTCATGTAATTTTGCTTTGTTAGTTTAGTCCTTTCTGTTGCATGTAGCTTTTCACTACCTCGCCTTAACTTTGTGAACAGGCCACACTACTGGCTCCCTACCAGCTTCCCCCAAAGACAAAGATAAAAGACACAGATAAAAGACACAGACACTCAGTTGTTCAGTATCAACTTGCCTTCTTGGCACATTGTTGGGCTCTACTATCTCCTGTCTGAAAAAAAAAAAGTGCCCTTATTATTATTCTTGGCTCCCCACCTTCCACCTGCCCTAAACTTTAGTGCCTAGTCCCATCTAGCCCCTTGCTAAAGCCTCTGACCTATCTGTAGGAGTGGCCATGTGGCCACTATTTTGAGATCTCACATGGCTCTTCAACCCTTCTCCATCAGAAGCATGGTGAAACTCTGTCTCTCCTTCCTTATGTCTTCCTTTTCCTCCAGGGACCCAGAAGGCCTGCCTGTACTTTCTACACATCAGTTGGCCCATGGCTTTCTTTACTGAGAGATCAAGAACCAACTGGGGAACAGGACCTTAGCATCAGAGCTGCCCCTAAACCATTTAATGTTTACATTGTGAATTGTTTGTTTTTGTTTTTTAAAACATTTTTCACAGTATATAATGGATGTATACTATTCTAATAGATGAATATACCAGAGTATACTTCAAGGTAGAACTAATGAAATTAAATGTCTCATTCATATATATATATGTGTATATATATATATATATATATATATATATATATATATATATATATATATATATATATATATATATATATATATATATATATATATATATAAAAGCTGTGGTAAGTATGGTAAGTATTAGTGCTACAATTAGGGTAAAATTAGGATTATAGGTTATAGGGTGTTATTTAGATCAGAGGTTAGTGGATAAGTACATTGTTATCTTTTAAAACTTTGTAATTATTATTTTTTAGGTGCTGTATGGTATGTTAAGAAGAGGCTATAAGGAATGGTTTTATCAGATTTTCTTGAGTTATGGTGGCTGAAACATCAGTTCTATCTTGTGGGAAAAGAACTGTAAGTAAATCTTGGGATAAATTTTTTTTAAGTATAATATGTTTTTAATAAGATAAATTATTATTGGAGATTATATTTGGGAGAGGTGAGAGAGATGGCTCAGTGGTTTAGAATACTTGTTGCTCTTGCAGAGGACCTGGGTTCAGTGTCTAGCACCTACCCATTGACTCAACTATACAAATCATGAGTACCTCCAGTTTCAAGATCCAACATTCCTTTCTGACCTCTGGGTACCAAGCATGCATGTAGTGCACGTATATTCAGGCAAATTATTCATGCCTAAGTCTAAGATGATAGAAAAATATATTTGGGAGACTTAATTATTATTCTAAAGAATGTACTCTAAAAGAAGGAATTAAAGTTTATTTAAATTGTTTATTAATTTTTTTCTGCATAGTATTATTGACCTGTTTCTTGGATTATATAAAACTTAATGTCTATTTTTTAATTTTTCAGAAATGGCAACACAAAAGGAAGTCTATATTAATAGAATACTTTACTAAGCGAAGGAGATTAAATAGAAGCCACAAACCAACAAACTTGGCAAGCAAGGAAAGAGACCTGTTAGCCATAAGACATGTTACAAATTCATCAACGTCCAGTAGCTGTAGACTTCAGAAGAAAAAACTTTTCAGAAATTTTGTCAAAGCAGACAGGTCAGTGATAAATAACTCCTCTAGTAATAGGGTTAGGCCGAAAACTAGTCATAATTAGAACAAATTGGATCTGAATGAAGTTTATTTTCATTAAAAAAATAAAAACTTCTGAAAACATTAAATTAGAATTTTCTCCAGATTTTCATTTCCCTATCCAGCAGAAATCAAGTATCTTTCAACATTCATGCCAGCTTTTCTCATGTCTTAGAAATTGCCAAGAGCAAACTTACTTGAAACAACCTGGTATTTTTGTTGGAAATGTACATCAGTATAAGTTAAAGTTCATTTTAAAGATCTACTCCTTAGTGATAATCTAAGTACTTAGCATCTGTACCTACCTGGACACAGTCCTCAAAAACTCCTCAGAAAGAAAGACATTACTCAGGAATAATGTCCATTCAGGAGAAATCAAAAGAAAATTCCTCCATAGTTACTAAAGAAAGTGAAGATGAGAATTTAGAACAAGAAGTTGAAGATTCTCAAAACAGTCCAGCAAAGAAGTCAGGCTCCAAGGAAGCTGAAAAGACACCGGTTAGATTTTCCAACAAAAGTAAAACAAATCAGTCTGAATTTGGAATGCGAATGAGTACAAGGTCATGTTCAGCTGATAAAAATGCTACTAACTCCTTTAATAAAAATATAGTAACTGTGAAGGGACAATCACAAGAATCTTCAAAAACAAAGAAATTATGTCAGGAAAAATTATCACTTGGAATCTTCAAAGGGAATGAACAGCTTAACCGCAGATCACAAAGACTACAACAGTTAACAGAGTGTACAACCAGGTCTTTGCGCAGTAGAGAGATTCATGGTCAAATTCAAACAGTTAAACAGAATTTGCAGTCAGCAAGAAGAGAACAGTGTAGCAGTACTCAAAGTAAATGTAATAAAGTTAAAGTAAATCAAAAGCATGTGAAAAGAAAAGTGCTTGAAATAAAGTCTGATTGTAAAGAGGACAGACATTCAGTTACAAATGAAGTAATAAATTCTCCCAAAGGAAAGAAGCGCAAAGTACAGCATCAGACAACTTCTACTTGTAGTTCTCAGTGCAACCAAGGGTCTGAAAAATGTCTCCAGAAGACTAGTAGAAAAGAAGAAATAAAACCTGTGCCTGTAACTGCTGATATTAGAAAATTAAAAGCAGCTACTTCAGTGGTCTCTAAAAAGAATGAACTGAGGAAATCAGCTCATACACAAGTGAGTACTAGCACAAAATGCCCCCAAATCCCACTGCCATTAGTGCCTGAACACAGTGTTGACCATGAATTGGAGCAAGCTGGAAAGAACAAAAGAGGTAGCATTCTCCAACTTTGTGAAGAAATTGCTGGTGAAATTGAATCAGATACTGTAGAGGTAAAAAAGGAATCATCATGTGTGGAAAGTATAAAGGAGGAGAAGCCTGCAGAAGTAAAATTGGAAGGGACTGATGCTGAAAGACAAATACTCCATCATAAAGAAAGAAACCAGGATGTGCAGTGTAATCGTTTCTTTCCCAGTAGGAAAACAAAGCCTGTGAAATGTGTACTAAATGGAATAAATAGCTCAACTAAGAAGAACTCTAACTGGACTAAAATTAAACTTTCAAAATTTAACTCTGTGCAGCAACATAAATTGGACTCTCAAGTGTCTCCTAAGTTGAACTTATTACAAACTGGTTTGTCAACATCCATTTTAGAAATGACTCATCCAGTGTCCCAAAGTACATTTTTAGAGATGAAAGCGCATGGTAGTGTAACTTGCCAACGGGATAAAAGGAAAGGAATTAAATCTGAAGAAGTTAAAATTAATAATATTGCAATTGAAATTAATAAAGCCACAGAAAGGGCTCCTGGAAATTGTAATTTGGATAATCATATTAAACCCTCTCCTGACTCATCATTGGATAATCAGATGAAACATTCTTGTGAGTCAGCACCAGATCAGGTAATCGTCTTTATCATGTGTAGTAGAATGGCCAAGTGCCTTCTACACACTTATTTACTGACTATTTGGAACACCTTTTCTCAATAATTGATAAAATTGTTAATGCAGCCTTACAGTGATGAAACTGAGCACCTGAGAGTGTTTTACCTTTATGCTTATGCATTTCCTATTTCCTTGTTTTTACCATTTGTATTTTATGGAAACTATAACTGAATTGCTAGCCTTTAAATTCAACATACAGATGTAGGTTATTTTTCTCTCTCTCTTTTTTAAAAAAATGAATTATAGCAACAGAAAGCATATCTCTGAGTGATTAAAACCTAGGACTTAGTGCCAGAGTGGTGGTGGAGCATGCACCCAGCACTCAGGCGGCAGAGGCAGTAGCTACACAGAAAAATCCTGTCTTGAAACACAAACCAGCAATAAATAAATCTAGAACTTAGAATTGGTGTGGGCTGGGGATGTAGCTTAGTAGTAGAGGGCATACATGAGTCCTCTCCCCACCCACACCCACCAAAAAAAAAAAAAATCCCAAAAATTTATTTTAAAAGAATGCCTTTTTGTTGATTTGTATGGCAATTTTGAACAGTTAGCAAGGGAAATTACTAGAGGTATAAATCATTATTTTACGAGGACTGTTAGTGTTAACTTCCTTACTACCACTAGACTATATCTACAAAATTAGGAATTAATGAAAAATATAATTGAAAACCAGAACTCTGTTTCTGCAAAATCTAATGCTTAACGTCTGCAAAATCTAATGCTTACCTTGAGAAATTATTTTCAGTATTTATAAAAAAAGGTAAAGCTTTTCCTTTCTAAACTGGAATGCTGATTAAAATTTTCTCATGTATTGAACTTGGGTGCTTTCTATAATACAAGTGAATTTCTATAATATTTAATTTTATGAGAAAACTGAGAAGAGAATGTGAAATAAGTCACGTTTGGTGATACATTTTAGGGCTAGTACATAAATATTCTAATTCTTAGCACAGAATTCCTCATAAACCATACCCTAATATCCTGAACATTAGAAAAATCATATAAGCAAAAAGGTCATTGTTAAGAGATATAAGTCACTTTAAAGTTTTCAGAATGGTTAAAATTCATTTTAGAGACACAGGAGCTATGAGCAGTATGGAATGAGACTGGATTTATGTAAAAGCAGTGAAAATCAGTGTTCATTGTTTGCAAATTGAAAACCAAAGTGAACTTAAAGAGAATGGATAACAGTTGGTGCTTTTAGATTGAATTTTCTGTATGAATGAGAATGAAAGCATGAGTTGAAGATGATCATTCAAACTGTGTAATAGGTAGCCGGGTGTCGTGGCGCATGCCTTTAATCCCAGCACTCGGGAGGCAGAGGCAGGCGGATTTCTGAGTTCGAGGCCAGCCTGGTCTACAGAGTGAGTTCCAGGACAGCCAGGGCTACACAGAGAAACCCTGTCTCAAAAAATCCCCCCAAAAACCCCAAACAAACAAACAAAAAAACAACTAACAACTGTGTAATAGATAATGGCAAAAATTAGAAGTAAGCAGTGAATAGTATTATGAGCAAGTTGTTTGGCTAGGAATGTAGTTTAATGGTGGCCTGCTTGCCTAGCATATAATATTCTGGGTCTAGTTCCAGATCCAGTGATGGAAAATGTGGCTTTTTATTTAGGGTTGTGTCTCCAAGTGTAATGGTTGAGTGTATTTTCTAACTCCTGCTGCATAGATGCTTTTCAGAGCTTAAGAGGTGGGTGGAGAGATGGCTCAGCGGTTAAGAGCACTGACTGCTCTCCTGAAGGTCCTGAGTTCAAATCCCAGCAACCCCAAGGTGGCTCACAACCATCCATAATAAGATTTGACACCCTCTTCTGCTGTGTCTGATGACAACAGCTACAGTGTACTTACATATAATAATAAATAAAATTTTTTTTGAAAGGAGGTGGTTAATGAAAAAGGCAAGAAACCAAATGTATTCCTTTGGACTAAGCTGTGCTACAAGTAATGTTTATATATTGGTTGCCCTGTCTAATACCAATCTTAGTGACAATATTGAGTATGCGCAGATCTTCATTGTAAGAACAGTTCTAGACACTTGTTGATTTGTTAACATTTTTGTATGTTTTGAACTTCTTATTTGTTCAGAATTTAATAGCAGTGAATTAATAGATGTTAACATCTACTCAGATTTGAGAAAATTAGAATTAAAAAAAAAAGCTACTTCAGGTTTTAAAAAGTAAAGCAAACTGGATCTGGGGCCAGAGCCCTGCAGCCCCAGCATCTTGGAAAGCAAGGTAGAAGGATAGATTTGTCCCAGGCCTCTCTAGTTAAATGTGCTTCCTCACTTCCTCTGATTTTATTTTTATGATTTTTTTTTTTTTTTTGTTTTTTTGTTTTTTGAGACAGGGTTTCTCTGTATAGCCCTGGCTGTCCTAGAACTCACTTTGTAGACCAGGCTGGCCTCGAACTCAGAAATCCGCCTGCCTCTGCCTCCCGAGTGCTGGGATTAAAGGCATGCACCACCACGCCCGGCTCTATTTTTATGATTTTATGTATGCATGTATAAGAATACTTAGCTTTGTGTGTATTTTTAATTTTATATAAAGAACAGTATTTAGTATTTATGTAAAACTTCTTGAATTTTGTTTTGTGCAGTCAGCATTTGGTTCATGAGTATTAATAGCTGCAAAAGAAGTTCTTATCAATTCAGTTTTTTCTTTTAGATTGTATTCTTTTTTTTTTTCTTTTTTTTCTTTTTTTTCCGAGACAGGGTTTCTCTGTATAGCCCTGGCTGTCCTGGAACTCACTTGGTAGACCAGGCTGGCCTCGAACTCAGAAATCCGCCTGCCTCTGCCTCCCAAGTGCTGGGATTAAAGGCCTGCGCCACCAGGCCCGGCTTGTTTTTGTTTTTTGAAATAGGCTTTCTTTGTGTAGTCTTGGCTGTTCTGAACTCACTCTGTAAACCAGCCGGTCTTGCAAACTCAGGAGATCCACCTGCCTCTGCCTCCCAAGTGCTGGGATTAAAGGCATGTGCCACCACTGCCCAGCCCTCTAATAGTTTTTATTTAATGAATATTTTCCTCTGTAGTATGCTAAAGAAAGAATCATAAATCCCAATCACAGTCTATATTACAAATTGCTATGCAGATAAGAAAAGTAAGGCTTGATTTGGGTGACTTAACTGATTTAGTGACAACCTAAAGTAAGGATGACTGGCTTCAGAGTTCATCCAGATTTAGTGTTGGGATACAACTCAGTGGCAAAGTGTATGTTAGCATGCACAAGGACATAGGTTCAGTCCTTAGTACTGAATAAAAATTCAAACAGATTTATATTTATAGAATAAGGAAATGTAAAAAAAAAAAAACCTGGGCTGGTGAGATGGCTCAGTGGGTAAGAGCACCCGACTGCTCTTCCAAAGGTCCTGAGTTCAAATCCCAGCAACCACATGGTGGCTCACAACCATCCCTAACGAGGTCTGACGCCCTCTTCTGGAGTGTCTGAAGACAACTACAGTGTACTTACGTATAATTAATAAATAAAAATCTTAAAAAAAAAAAAAAAAAAAAAAAAAAAAAAAAACCTAACTTTTAATTATTCAGATCTGAAGTTTTCTTCTTTAAAACAAAACAAAAAACTTACTTTGTAGATCAATCTGGCCTTGAACTCATGGAGATTTATTTGCCTCTGTCTTGAGTGCTGGGATTTAGGGTATGTTCGCCTAGTTCTTTCATTTTTTAAATTGTTTTATTTTATTTAAATGCATTGGTGTTTTGCCTGCATGTGTCTGGGCAAGGTGTTGGATCTTCTGGAACTGGAGTTACAGATAGTTGTGAGCTGCCACTTGGGTGCTAGGAATTGAACTCAGGTTCTCTGGAAGAGCAACCAGTGTTTGTAATCATTGAGCCATCTCTCCAGCCCTTCTTTCATTTCTAAAAGATTTATTTTTATTTATGTATGTGTGTGTCTTTGTATTGAGTATATGTGTGCAGGTGCCTGTGAGGTATGAAGAGGGAATGAGAGCCCCAAGAGCCAGTTATGAGCCACAGGACATGGGTTGTGCCAACTATACTCAGATCCTCTGAGAGAGCAGCAAGTACTCTAAAACAGCTGAGTTATCTCTCCAGCCTCCTTTCCCCACATTTTTTAATGTGTATATATGCATGCTTGCATATGTATGGGCATGTGGAGGTCCGTGGTTGATATTGAAAATCATCCTGAGTCACTTTTCTACTTTATTCAGTGAGGTGAGGTCTTAGTTAAGTCCAGAGTGCGCCTATACAGTTGGTTTCACTAACCAGAGCTCTGGGGAATCTTCCCTGCCTTCTGGGAGGTTTGAATTACAGGGACACTGACATATCCCTATGGCATTTAAGAAGCTATGGTAATCTAAACATGGTCTTTATGTTTCCTCAACAAAGACTTTAACTGCAGAGCCATTTCCTCAGTTTCAGATATGAATTTTAAAGCTCAATTATCTTAAATCAATTTACTAACATTAGTAGAGAGAAGAATCACTAATAATGTGATTGTTCTCATTAAGATTTTTTTCAGTACAATTGACTTTTGGGAGAGAGAAGGGTGAGGTTGACTTGAGACTCAGGGTCCTGCCATGTAGCCCACGCCAGGCTTGAACTCAGAGTCCTCCTTCTGGTTGTATGCTAGGATTGTAGCCAAGTACCATCACACTTGTTTCTTGCTTTTACTTAAAAACAAAAAACAAAACAAACACCCCCCGCCCCCAACATTTTAAAGTAGTGTTATGGGCTGGAGAGCCAAGCAGCTAAGAATTCGTACTGCTCTTGGAGAAGAACTGAACTTGGTTCCCAGCATCCACATGGTTCCCAGCATCTACATCCCGATGCTCACAACAGGTAGCTTGAGGGGAATCTGACACCTTTTTCTGCACTCCATTGGCTCTAACACTCAATGTGAACCCTCCTAAAACACACACACACACACACACACACACACACACACACACACACACACACACACAGAGTAGTGGTACATGTTCATTGTAACAATTACAGAGATACAAAGTTGATTCGATATTCTTGTTACTAATGGACTAATGCTTTGATAAAGTTATGAATTGAAGATTCTTGGTAATGAAAAGATAATTATATGTTTTTTAAAGAAGTTATTGATGACTAAACTGATTAGAATAGAAAATGAGAAGTTAGCAGGGTAGTGGTGGTGCACACCTTTAGTCTCAGCACTTGGGAGGCAGAGGCAGGCAGATTTCTAAGTTCAAGGCCAGCCTGGTCTACAGAGTTTGTTCCAGGACAGCCAGGGCTACATAGAAAAAAAGAAAAAGAGAGAGAGAGGTGGAAATGTAGATGATGGAAGTAATTGGGAAAAATTGAGGAAGGTCTCATGAAAGAGGTTAATTTTTAAGTGGTATGTTGAAATTTTATAAGGGAAAAGATAACTGTAGTAAATTAATTAGCAGGTAAATTAATTTTAATATATTTTACTTTGTTACATAAAATACTGTCATTTAAACATACTTATGTGGGTGTGTACATTTCAGATATGAACTTTGAAGAAAAGCATAGAGCTAGATGACTGTGGAAGATACCTAAAAATTTTTAAAATTTCGTTTTGGTGCTTTGAGGTAGACTTTCACTCTGTAGCCCTTGCTGTTCTAGAATTCCCTATGTAGTCCAGGGTGGCCTTGAACTAACAGAGAGCGGTTGACCTCTCTGCCTCCTGAGTGCTGGGATTAACGAGTGAGATGTTTTAAATTTAGCATGGTATTAATGGTAACTGATGCTCAAAGGGTAACCCATGGCAGGATCATGGATGTGGACTTAACAGTGTATCTGTGAGGATTATTCCAATGACTTAGCTTAAGAACATTTTTAGCAGGCACAATTTGCTGAAAACGATTAGGGGTAAGCTCCAGAGGTTGACTTAAGATTGTTGAAATTCTATGTGTTCAGAATTTCAGTATATGTTCAGCATCTGAGGTGGAGACTAATCCATTAGAAAACACTGCTGCTGTCTCAACTCTTCTCAGTCAAGCTAAGATTGATGAGGACAGAACATTTCCAGGTAATACTTTGACATTTTTATTTCATTTTTACAGTGGTCAGTGCTATATTTGTTACTGTTTGAGAACATTTTCATGGGAAACAGGCTTGTTGACCATTTCTATATTTTTAAAAATAGGTTTCTTTTACTTTTAATTATGTGTCATTTTGCATCTCGTGTGTATATATGTCCTGGAAGAGGGCAGCAGATCCCCTGACTAGACCTTGCAGTGAGTGCTGGGAACTGAACTTGTATCCTCTGCAAGAACATCAAGTGTTCTTAGCCAGTGAGTTATCTCTAGCCCTTGCTATGGTTTTTAAATTTGTGGTTATCATTAATTCTTTCAGTAGAATTTCTTTTATTGATTGCTTTTTGGCAGTATCCAAATACTATCTTTGGCCTGCCTACCACCAATTCTTTGGTTTCTATAGCTCCTATTTTGATATACTCTAGAGAAGTGCTCTTTAATGAATTGCTTAAGCTGGGGATATTCCTCAGACTTTATCTGCTATTTGTGCTTTACCTTTGTGGATTTTCCTCAGTACTCAGTGAGTCTGTCTTTGAATTAAAGGTTTAACTATGCTTCAAGTTTCCGCTTATAATGTTCAAAAGCTTTATTTTTAATGCCTTGTGATTTTTAATATTAGATGAACTGTTGGATGGATATTGCTCACCTATGCTCAAATGAAGCAACAGAGGACCTAAAACTCTTAATTGTATTATTCACTCTAAAGGAAAGATACACTTTTAGAGCTAAGATGAAAGGATGGACTATCCAGAGAGTACCCCATTCGGGAGTCCATCCCATCATCAGCCACCAAACCTAGATACTAATGCTCATGCCAGCAAGATACTGCTCAAGGGATCCTGATATTGCGGCCTCTTGTGAGGCTATGCCAGTGCCTGGCAAACACTGAAATGGATGCTCACAGCCAGCTACTGGATGGAACACAGGGTCCCCAATGGAGGAACTAGAGAAAGTACCCAAGTACCTGAAGGGGGCTGCAACCCTGTAGGTGGAACAACAACAGGAACTAACCAGTACCCCCGGGGTTTGTGTTTCTAGCTGCATATGTAGCAGAAGATGACCTAATCGGCCATCAGTGGGAATAGAGGCTCCTTGGTCTTCCAAACTCTATATGACCTAGCACAAGGCAAGGCCTGGGCCAAGTAGTGGGAGTGGGTGGGTAGGGGAACAGAGGTGGGGGGAGGGGTATGGGAAACTTTCCGGATAGCATTTGAAATGTAAATAAAGAAAATAATAATAAAAAAAAAAAAAAAAAAAAAAAAAAAAGATACACTTGAAGTAGAATGCTGTGGTCAGGGACCACTCAGGTGTAACTGAGTGGCTGCAGTTTACTCAAGTAGGGGAGAGATGAGTGTAGTACAGTCATGGGAAATGTATTTACATAAAAAGTACCTTTATTAAATTTAATTATGTACATAGTTAAGATTCTAAAAAACATAACATTTTAAACAAAATGTTTCCATATATTTCCATAGAGAGTTTAGTCATATAGACATTGAGCCAATTTCTTTTCTTTAGTATTTGTTTTCTGAAATTACAAGATAAACTAAATGCACTAGATCTCTTTGCTGCTCCTTATTCTGAGTTTGTATCGTATAGAACTTTTTGCTTCTTTTTGAAAGGTAATTTCTAAAAGGAATTTTTTTTTGTTTTGTTTTTTGTTTTTTTTTGGTTTTTTTGTTTTGTTTTTCGAGACAGGGTTTCTCTGTGTAGCCCTGGCTGTCCTGGAACTCTCTCTGTAGACCAGACTGGCCTCGAACTCAGAAATCCTCCCGCCTCTGCCTCCCAAGTGCTGGGATTAAAGGCGTGCGCCACCATGCCCGGCTGAAAGGAAGTTCTTATTTTTATTAGATGTTTTATTTTAAAATTTCAGTTAATTTTGGGGTTATAATTATACCATTTCCCCCTTTTCTTTCCTCTCTCCAACCCTGCATGCTCCCTTTCATATTCATGGCCTTCTTTAAAATAACTTCTTGCAGCTGGAGGGATGGCTCATTGGTAAAGAACACTTGCAGAGAGCCTAGGTTCGGTTCCTAGTAACCACATGGTGGCTTAAAACTATCTGTAACTTTACCTGAAGGGGGTCTAACACTTTCTCCTGTCCTCCTTGGTCACTGCATGTGTAGCGTGTACTTATAAAAACAACCAGTCCATGCTCTGCACCAGCTAGGCACCAGCGGTCTCCATTTGTTCCCAGCCCAGAACATGGACTGAGACCGAGTGTTTCTCCTAGCCAATGTGTTTCTCACAAACGCAGGCTCTACCTCTCCAGAGCTCAGAGATGGGTCTGGCCAGCCTGCACTCCACTGCCGTTACCTCTTCCCTGGAGCTCAGCCCTTGCCCAGTCTTCCCATTCTAAAAAGCCTGGATGAATTCTGTCCTAGCTAAGTTCTTTCTCCAGCCCACCTGAGTTGCCACGAATGAAAAACACCAGACAGTCTTAGTTTAGAATCAACAGATAACACAACTGCTGGGCGTGGAATCTATTGCCCTAAACTTATCAACTATTCTATGTTGGAAATCTTAACTGTCTGAGGTCTACAACCTGCCTAGCCATACTAAAAAGTCTATTCCTCCCTCCTCTTCCTCTCGTGGGCCCGAAATGTCCTCCTCCCCTCTTTCGCCCAGTGATTGGCTTCTTGTTGTCTTTATTGTCCAATCAATTAATTAGGGGAAAATTCTACTACATGCATATATATGGTGCACTTACGTATATCCGTGCACTCATAAACACACACAAAATAAAAATAAATTTTAAAGTAACTTCAGTGTAATGATGTTTAATAATGATTTCTGGTCATGATGCATGCCTTTAGTCCCAGCACTTGAGAGGCAGAGGTGGGTGGATCTCTTGAGTTCCAGGCCAGTCAGGGAGAGGTGGAAGAGAGAGAGTGTGTTGTGTATGATTTCTTCCAGTAGAATGAGGGCTGTTCAAATGTTTAAGATAATGTACTGGAGAGATGACTCAGCAGTTGAGCACTGACTGCTCTTCCTAATTCCCAGCACCCACCTAGTGGCTTACAACTATCCAGTCCCATGAGATCTGATGTCCTCTTCTGGCCTTGAAGGCATACACATACATGTAGGCAAGAAATGTGCACTCATTCATGTAAAAAATATTTTAAAACCTTTTTACTATACAATTTATGTGCTTTGTTAAATGACAGGTTCAGCTCCTAATCAGCAGCACAGTATACTCAGTAATGAAGCGTCTATCAACAGAAAGAACAGGTAAGGTGTCACTTTAATTTAGGGACTTGAGAGTTCTTAGACTTTCTATAAAATGTTAATGCTAGTAATCACCATTTACTCACTTTTTGTTGTTGTTGTTATTGAATGTCTTCTTTTTTGTTTGTTTGTTTGTTTTTGAGACAGGGCTTCTCTTTGTAGCCCTGGCTGACTTGGAACTTGTTCTGTAGACCAGGCTGGCCTCAATTTAGGGATCAACCTTCCTCTGCCTCTCTAGTGCTGGGATTAAAGGTGGGGGCCACCACTACCCTTGAATTTTTTCTATACCTATTCATGTAGTAGTTTTCCCTTTTTTGTCTCTAAAGGTAATGTGCTCTGAGTGTATTTGTCTCACTTCCTACCTCATCTAAAGTCTACGTTTGGATTTTGTAGGCATAAATGTTTTGCACCCTTCTTTTTTTTTTTTTTAATTAATTAATTAATTTATTATATGTAAGTACACTGTAGCTGTCTTCAGACACTCCAGAAGAGGGCGTCAGATCTTGTTACGGATGGTTATGAGCCACCATGTGGTTGCTGGGATTTGAACTCCGGACCTTCGGAAGAGCAGTTGGGTGCTCTTACCCACTGAGCCATCTCACCAGCCTGCACCCTACTTTTAATAAGGTTCAACCTCTCCTCTAGCCCACCACCCAGCAGAGGTAGTTATTAGGATATTGGGGAAGTGGACCTGTGCAGCAATAGTTCTTTGGTGGCGAACTTGATCTTCTTTGGCAGCAGTTCAGTTCTGTAGAAACACCAAATATGAATCTGCAGACCAGTCTTCTAGGCGGGCAGACACCAGGCAAGAAACAGCAGCTACAGTTTAGTCCTTTCATCAAGCAGACATCAGGCACAAACCGGCAGCTACAATCCAGCCCTTTCACCACACAGACACCAGACAGTTGTAGTTCAATCCTGAAGAAACCGCTCACCAACCAGCCTAAGGCAAGACTGCAGAGGGTGCAAGCTGCTGCAGGAACCTCGTGAACAGTTTTGTTTTGTTTTGTTTTGTTTTTTAAGTGTTTTGAGACAGGGTTTCTCTGTATAGCCCTGGCTGTCCTGGAACTCACTTTGTAGACCAGGCTGGCCTCGAACTCAGAAATCCGCCTGCTTCTGCCTCCCGAGTGCTGGGATCAAAGGCGTGCGCCACCACGCCCGGCTCATGAACAGGTTTTGGGCGAGTTTCTCTTAATGGTGGTGTTACCACAAGTTCAGTTCAACGACACTATGTAAGGAGAACCAATACATGGGTGTCTTTAGCGAAGAATAGTGAGGCTGAGCAAACCAAACCAAAGCCCAGTGCTCATCTTCTGCTGTCTGTGGGGTCATATTTTTACTCCTTCATCTGTGTCCTTTCATGTGTTTGCTATATCAAACCATCCTTTCACCTGTGTCTGCTTCAGAAAAACATCATTTGACATGAATTAACTTTCCAAAGAACTAGAAGTTTCCACTTCAGGATTTCATCAGTTTTCTTGATTTCTTCAGCAGCTGTCTACTTAATGGACACGATGCTCATTTGTAACTTTCTTCTGTTAAACAGCAGTGACAGATTACTCAGTGAAGACATAATGTCTTTGCCCACTTGGGATAAATTCCTACCTATCAGACTTAGTCTTCATTTCCTCATTTCTTTTCACAATTTTTCTGATTGATGCTGCTGGCAGTAGTGTTTAAGAAAGGTATTTTTTCTGTACTCCTTGAAATACTAGTGTTTTAAATAAATGAGGTGTTCTCTATGCCATTTAGGTAAGTAGGCCGTCTGTCCCTGCCTTCCACGTGTTGGGATTAAAGGCATATGTCACCACCACTGCCTCTGATTTCCTTTTTACATCTCATACTGGGTGTTGAACCTAGCCTAGGGCCTTGTGCATGTACTCTGTCAATGACTATACAAAAATCTCACCTTAATTTTTAAGAGTATTTTTTCCTCCATGAAATCTAAATTTGTTGTATAGAAAATGTATTCTTGTCTTCAATGATTTGACATAATTATGAGGATGTATAATATCTAATTTTTCCCTTCCTCCTTCCCTCCCCACTCCTTTCCTTCCTTCCTTTGTTTTTAAAGGGATATACCTCCAAATCATTCTCAGCTGAAATGTGATTCTCATTTGGAGATAACAATTCCAAAGTCCTTGAAACTGAAAGACTCAGAGAAAGTGGATGAAAAACAGCTGGTCATAGTAAGTATACAATTTACCTATTATTAAAGTATTGTTGTAAATGAATTGTTTACTTCAAGTTCTTAAAATACAAATTAAGGGGACTGAAGAGATGGCTCAATGAATAAGAGCTCTGACTGGCTTTTTCAGAGGATCCAGTTTCAGTTCCCAGGACCCACATGGCAACTTACAACTGTTAACTCCAAGATGCAATACCCCACACACAGATACACATGTAGACACCAATGTGTGTGTGTGTGTGTGTGTGTGGCCAAAACAAATTGGTTTTTGGTCATCATAAGTTTTCATTATAGTAAATATTATATATAATATAAATAATATAATATAAATATTATTATAGTCTTTAAATAATAATATGTTAGTTTCCTTGTCTCCAGTTTTAATCATAACAAATTACATTATTTTTCACATATATTTTTTTAGATGAGTTGCTTGATCACTGCCTTTTTCAAGAAGTTTATTTAAATATTAAAATGACATGGAAGTTAGTACAAATGACAATGTTTGTGTGTCATGTCTACTACACTACCAAAGGATAGAAGCAAGTTGGCTATCCATTGATAGATGAGTGTATCATCACAATGGTTAGTTCTCAGCCTTACAAAGAAAAATCCTTACTCTCGGTGCAACATGGATAATATGTTGGGGACAGTATGTTGAATGAAATAAGTCACTCACAAAACGACAAAAGGCTATGCATGGATTTACTTAAGTGAAGGGCAAAGAAAGCAGAATGGTGGCTGTAGGAGATTCACAGGGGTGGGAAAGTGGCAAGATGTTTTGCAATGAAAAGAATTTAAGAGATTGCTTATAAACAGTGTGAATATAAACAGATACTACCAAACTATATTTAAATATGCTTAAGAAAATTATTTATATATATATATATTTGCTTACATTTGGCTTAGAGTTTTGTTAGACAATAGATAAATTTAAAAATTCCAGCATGGTGGCACACACCTGAATTACAGCACTCAGGAAGAAGGGGTAGGCAGATTTCTGAGACTTTAAGGCTGGTCCGGCCTACGTAATGAGTTCAGGCCAGCTAGGGGACTATGCAATGAGTTTCTAGGTTAGCCAGCCAGGGATTTATAGTGAGAACCTGTTTCAAAAAGAAAAATACTACTTGAAATAAGTTTTTTTTTGTTTGGTTGGTTTTTTTTTTTTCGAGACAGGGTTTCTCTGTGTATCCCTGGCTGTTCTGGAACTCACTTTGTAGACCAGGCTGGCCTTGAACTCAGAAATCCGCCTGCCTCTGCCTCCTGAGTGCTGGGATTAAAGGCTTTGAAATAAGTTTTAGGTAATGTTTTGCTGATAGTTTGAATCCTTTAGAATGAACTTCTCTTTAGTTTTATGCAATCTTATACCTGCAGTTGATTTCTGTTTATTGTTTAACCTAGTTGTATATAACACAATGGTGATGTTGCTAAGATCCTATTCTGAAACTTTTAGTAGCTGCTTTAGTTGAAATTATACAATTGCAGAACAGAAAATAAGTTTATTTATGTCTTTAAAATTGTGTGTATGCGTGTGTGTGCTCATGCAAGCATGTCCACACCTCAGTGGAGGTCAGAGACATCTGGTGGATAGTTTCTCTCCCTCCTCCATGTGAGTCCTGCAATACATTATTTTCTCTAGTTTGTAACTATTTTACGTATGAAGTATATTAGCTCTCCTGCATAGATTATTTATTTTTTGGAACCTTTGGACAAAGTTTATATTGATGGACATTTTCTCAGTTCTTTTAAAAGTACTATGCTCTTGAATGAGTCAATAAGTTATTACAATGGAAAATGTGTGCATTGAATGTATGATCGCCTGTGTGAGGGACAGAGTCAGCAAAGGTGTTTTTAGTCACTCTTCATCTTATTTTTGGAGACAGGGTGTGTCATTGAACATGGAACTAATCAATTCAATTAGACTGGAATCTGAGGCTCATGCTTGTGTACTAGCTTTTTAAAATAAATTTTAATTTATTATTAGAGAGAAACAGACACAGTCTGTCAGACAGACAGACAGACAGACACACACACACACACACACAGAGAGAGAGAGAGAGAGAGAGAGAGAGAGAGAGAGAGAGAGAGAGAGAGAACACACAAGTGTTCAGATATACCACTGTGTCCATGTGGAGGACA
>NC_034604.1:6711491-6728943 GCF_900095145.1 Mus pahari | reverse complement strand
TTGGTGGCTGATGATGGGATGGATTCCTGGATGGGGCAGTCTCTGGATAGTCCATCCTTTCATCTTATGTGCCATAAATTTAAATGTTGCTCATAAATTAAGTAGTTCTCACTTTATGGTCATCGTTTTGAAGGCTATATTTCTTTGGTGAGGAAGAAAACTTTTTGTTTTTTATAAATAGGATGCAGGACACAAACGATTTGGAGCAGTGTCCTGTAATATCTGTGGAATGCTCTATACAGCTTCAAATCCAGAAGATGAAACCCAGCACCTGCTTTTCCACAACCAGTTTATAAGTGCTGTAAAGTATGTGGTAAGTAGACTTTGTGAACTAAAGCATATATGGCAGGAGATTAGGTCAGGTTCCTTCATTCGTTTCTGTTTTCATTATGTATATTGGTGTTTCCCCTACATGTATATTTATGCTCTCTGTGTGCGTGGTGTTCATGGTGGTCAGAAGAGAGTCAGATTCCCCTGGATATTGATGGGCTGCTGTGTGGGTGCTGGGAACTGAACCTGAGTCCTCTGCAAGAGTAACCAGTGTTCTTAACCTTGGAGCCATCTCTCCAGCCCTAGGTCATGTTCTTAATGAACTAAATTGCCAAATTTAAGTCACTGAAATTCTTTTGTTTTTAGAGAAAAAGTACACATAGGTAATGGTTTCCTTTAAAACAAAACCAAATATAAAAACCAAGGAATTTATCCTCCCAGGTTGATACTGTGCAATTTTAAACTTAGGTTATTTAGCTTGTTTGTAGTTCTTAAAATTCTTTTGACCTAATTACTATGGAATGAATCTATAGTAAATATTCTTGTGGCTTAGTACAGCTTATATTTGAGGATTGATAGTATATATTTTATCAAATAGGTGATTTGAGGAGTCTGCTGTTAATAGAATTAATCTTTATGAAGTCAAAAACAATTCTAGCACACTTTTAAAAATGTCAAAGTAAATATGGTTAGTGTAAAATGTATTTTGGTACAAGATAAATTTTCTCATAAATGTATCTAAGCATAATAGGTTGGTTCAATATTTGCTTCTGAAAAGAGCAAATGTGTTAGCAATTTTGAGCCACTTTAGATATATAATTGCTATTTATCTGTAACTGAAATGGAATCTTTTATTCTTCACATTACCTTCTATACTGTACACTGACTTCCAGGATGTCTGAACTGAGCCTCATTTCATCAGGTACTAGATACTGGGTCACGTAAAGGTCTTGATAGCCTCATCTAGATTCATGTACTTGGCTTTAGTGGAATGGTTTTTGCTCGTTGCTTCATGGTTGAATGGTTGATCATTTGCCCAGTGTTACTCCTACCCAGGCTAGGTGAGCTCTTCTGGTTCCCTACTTGACTTATCCTTTGTATTTCCTATTTCATATGTATTTCTACATACACTCCTTTCTACAGCTTCACTAAATAAATATAATGTGTGTAGATATAGACTATAACTTGGTGATTTATTCTTTGCAATTTAGGCTTTTCTAATTTGGCTGTTAATGTTATTTTTTGTTTGTTTTTGTTTTTTTGAGACAGGGTTTCTTTGTGTAGCCCTGGCTGTCCTGGAACTCACTTTGTAGACCAGGCTGGCCTTGAACTCAGAAATCTGCCTGCCTCTGCCTCCCGAGTGCTGGGATTAAAGGCGTGCGCCACCATGCCTAGCGGGTGTTAATATTCTTTTTTCTTTTAAAAGATGTATTTATTTATTATATGTAAGTACACTGTAGCTGTCTTCAGACACTCCAGACGAGGGAGTCAGATCTTGTTAAGGATGGTTGTGAGCCACCATGTAGTTGCTGGGATTTGAACTCTGCACCTTTGGAAGAGCAGTCGGGCGCTCTTACCCGCTGAGCCATCTCACCAGCCCGGGTGTTAATATTCTTACATCTTACATTCTTATATCTGGAAAACAAAGTGGTGCTGTTAGAAAACAAACCATAGAGTGAATCTGATACAAGTCCTTTGAATTCAATTTAAATTGTTTAATTCTTATGTTCATTTAGGGTTTTTGTTTTGTTTTGTTTTTGGTTTTAGTTTTTTGATATAGGGTTTCTGTGTAGCCCTGGCTGGCATGGAACTCATTGTGTAGACCAGGCAGGCCTCACTCAGAGATCTGCTTTCCTCTGCCTCCCTAGTGCTATGATTAAAGCTGCTTAATGCCTGGCATTGATGAATTTTTATAGTTGTATTGGGGTATCTATCACTCAGTGTTTTTTTTTTTTTTTTTATCAGATTAAAAAAAAAACCTAGCTGGGTGTGGTGGCGCACACCTTTAATCCCAGCACTTGGGAGGCAGAGGCAGGTGGATTTCTGAGTTTGAGGCCAGCCAGGGTGAGTTCCAGGTCAGCTACACAGAGAGACCCTGTCTCAAAAAAACAAAAAACAAAACAAAACAACAACAATAAAAAAACCCTAATTTCTGCTCTCTATATATTTAAGCAATTTGGACAAGGGAAAATGTAATCATTAGTTGTTAGAAATCCACACTAAGCTGGAAGCTGGTGGCACACACCTTTAATCTACCACTCAGGAGGTAGACACAGGCGGATCTCTGTGGCAGCTGAGTGAATTCTAGGACAGTCAGAACTATATAGTGAAAAACTGTCCAAAAAAGCAAAACAACAACAACATACAAACTCGGGGTGAAGTTCCATATGAAACATTTAGTTAGCATGTTATTAGCTCTAGTTTCAAACCTCAGCATAGATACATGAGGGTTTTCATGAGAAATATAAAATGTGGCTGATATGTTAGCGTAAGCTTTTAATGCTAACACTTGGGAGCCAGAGACAGGCAGATCTATGAGTTTGAGACCAGCTTGGTCTACATAACAAGACATTGTTTCAAAACAAAAACCAAAAGTAAATATAAAATGTTGTATAGCAGCCAAATGGCTAGATTATGAAAATGTAGGTTTTGGAAAATACTTCCAGGTAGCAGAAAGTTATATGTAATATGCTTACAGCTGAGAGGGAGAGGTATAAATGCACTACACTAGAATGATGTATTTGCAAACATTGTGTGGTTATTTGGGTGGATTTCTCTAAATATACGTCCTTCATCTCTGTTTCATTTTCAACCAGTAGACAAATTTCGACTCTTAAAAATTCTCTAAAAGAGTCAAGTTATTAGTGATACTGGCAAAGTATTCACTGCACTTGAGTTACATAAGTGTTTTGAGTTAACATGATTGTTTTATCTTTGTGCATGGTTGTAGTTATTGTCATACTTTGGGAACATTGTGTTGACTAGTTGAGTGTACGTTGGTCTTCTTTGTACTAGTAAGAAGAGAACGGATGGCTGTTCTGTGCTATTTGTCTGGTGACAGCCACTTTCTAGATTGTTTAGAATAAGAAACAGATCTAGAGTTGTAGTAGTTTCCCCAAAGCTAACAAACTACTATATTTGTTAGTTCCCAAGAATCCAAACTTGGGGCTGGAGAGATTTCTCAATGGTTAGGAACACTTGTTCTTTCAGAGGAACCCACATGGTAGCTCACAACACCCATCAGCTCCCTTTCTGGGGTATAACATACTCTTCTGACCTCTTAGGGCCGCAGGCGCTCACATGGCATGAGTACAAAACACTTACACACATGAAGTAAATATAAATATTTAAAACAAAAATGTAAGCTTTTACTATGGAAGTTTCCACTGAGTTATACCCTTATGAGGATCAATGAAGTCTAAATAATAGTAATTTTGTCTTTCACAGTTCTTTGTTAAATACAAAGGCTTATTTTGGTACATGACAAAACAATTATATTTAAAATAAAAATTATCTAATTGTGATGGTTTCCATAGACAAACATGTATATTTCTAATTATTTCACAAGATAAATTTGTACTAAAATGTCATTAAAACAAAATAATCTATCTGTGGTATGTAATGTAATTATACCAGTTTTACTATTTTTAAAGGCAATTAACAGGAAGATTAATCTATTTAACTATCTTGAGGCAATTCAATCCAGGAAGTATGTATAGTTTGAAATTACTTAAATCTGCAGTTCTTTATTGAATTTATGGTTTGATTTCTTCCTCCTGTACTCTATGGTTTGATTTAAAGAACAAAAACAGTAACTTCCCTTTCACATCATAGACATTGAATTGGTTTCAAAAGTTTTCCAAGAAGTAATGTTAATGTAAATTCCTTTTTAAAGGAAGTGTTATCTTTTATGCCTTTAAAATTTGTTTAGTTATATTCAAATATGTGTGTGATTCTGATTGAACTTTTTATTATTCTGATTCCTTTAAACAATTTAGATTATTTCTTTGACTTTATATGTATTAATGTTTTGTTTGTATGTGTGTATGTGTATGATGTACCTGCCTGTTGGATCTCCAGGAACTGAGAGGTTGCAAATGGTTGTGAGCTACCATGTGGGTACTGGGAATCGAACCTGGGTCCTCTGCAAGAGTACCAAGTACTCTTAAGTGCTGAGCCATCTCTCCAGCCTGACTTCTTAATCTTGAGATAATTTTCCCATCCCTAGTTCATTTTAGTCACTTCAATTTTACTTTTCCTTGAATACTTATTTTTTAAGCAGATTTTGAATTTTCAATATTTAGTTCTATGATCTTATTGATGCTGACCTTTGTTAGTAGAAATTTTTGTCTCTAAGATCCTGCTCCTATTCCATCAAAACAAAAAACAAAAACAAAACAAAAAGATAACTTAGAAAACCAGTTTCTATGCTTTCAGTCTTGCCATAGTATATCAAAAAATTAGCTGTTCTTTTCTTTATCGAGCTTTTATATTTTTAGAGGTGATGCTAGAAAAGAATTTTTCCCTGAATAGAATTACAAATTGCTTTTTAAAAGGCCTCTTTCCATAGCATTGCTTGGGTAAGACTAATGGAACAACTAGTTATAGCTCACTCCTTCTGTAACCATTTTGAACTTAAAGTTCCTAGTTTTAAGCTCTGGTTCAGTCCCATCTTACTAGATTTAAGTGGTTTTTGTTTTGTTTTGTTTTGTTTTTCATGCAGGTTCTGCTCATTAATCACCACGAGTGTGGATCTGAAGAAGAGTTTATTACCTCTCTTTTTTTGAGTATGTCTAACTTCAGATACACACAACGTAGCCTCCTTCCCTATTAGATTCTTAGAAGGTAGTTATATTTTTTTATAGTCTCCTTCTTGTGGCTTTGACAGTTGTGAACATTAAGAGTAAAAGCTGTTCCTTTCATAGTGGGCTACTGCATGCAAATCAGTTCACCTGAAACCTTCTGGAGGTCTTTGGCATGCCAGACATAAATATATGAGTGTTTATTTGTGGAGGTAACCATGTTCCAACAAAATCTGAGAGCTAAATTCTTTGACCCAGAATCTGTGAGAGTTACCCTTTCTCTTCTGGGAATCACTGACTTTAAGGGGCTTGGATTTTTGCTTTGTGTGTGTGTGTGTGATTTTCAAAATTTGCTAAGATGGGAAATGATAAATTAGAAATTTTGTGGTATGGCATATTGTGAACCAGAACTAGAAATTAGCTTGTTCAATCTGTTATAAGTCTAACAGAACATAATTATCATGCCTTGTTAGATAAGTATTAATGAACCTATATTTTTCATGTTAGTAACTTTTAGACAAGTGAATGCAGTTTTTGTCTTGTACTTGAATGAACAAAGTATGATACATAAAATCCATTCTTTTATATTTAGGGCTGGAAAAAAGAAAGAATTCTTGCTGAATATCCTGATGGTAGAATAATAATGGTTCTTCCTGAAGACCCAAAGTATGCCCTGAAAAAGGTAACTTTTCAGTAAAATTTCATACAGAAAACTTGGACTATGTCTAAGAGGATAATACATTGCATGTTTTGCACATTAAATGCCAATTCTTAAAACAGTAAATGAGTATTTAAAGAAGGTAATCTACCCACAGAAAAATGAATACAATTAATTTGAAATGAATTGAAAAATTATGCCAAACCTTACTACATGTAAAATATATGAAGTAGTTTGAATATTTCCTGTGAACAATGTGAGTGATTACATGGAAGGCATAATTACGTCTTTAGTAGTTCATAGAATTTACTTTATTGAGAAATGAATTAGATAATACAGCATGTCACTATTTTGTCTTACAGAATATTTTGAAAAGGGTCATGGCATAAACTAATGTGCAAGCCTCTTGAGTTTAATCACCACTAATGAAAAAAGAAAAAAACCATAAATTACATTTACAAATAATATACTTACTATGTCTTTCTTGTCTTCTAGATTTTTTTTTTTCATGGAAGATTCTTAATGTGGATATGAGTTTAGTTATTTATCTAAAAACCTAGTTACACTCTAGTATGTGTCTAAAATGTCTAGAACCACAAGGGAAATAAAAAAGTTGGACATCTTTAAATTTAGAACCATGTCAACTGAAAAGGATACTAAGAAAACACCTATAGCCGGGCGTGGTGGCACACGCCTTTAATTCCAGCAGTCGGGAGGCAGAGGCAGGCGGATTTCTTGAGTTCAGGGCCAGCCTGGTCTACAAAGTGAGTTCCAGGACAGCCAGGGCTATACAGAGAAACCCTGTCTCGAAAAACAATAAAACAAAATACAAAAAACACCCATTATTTGAAAATATAGTTAACACTTTAATTGATATAAGAAATATATAACAGGAGCCGGGCCTGGTGGCGCAGGCCTTTAATCCCAGCACTCGGGAGGCAGAGGCAGGCGGATTTCTGAGTTCGAGGCCAGCCTGGTCTACCAAGTGAGTTCCAGGACAGCCAGAGCTATACAGAGAAACCCTGTCTCGAAAAACCAAAAAAAAAAAAAAAAAAAAAAAAAAAAGAAATATATAACAAATATATACAGATTGTCTCAGTAACTGTTAATTTCTTTAAGCTTTTTAGGGAAAGCCTACAATTGATTGTATTACTAGTTAGTAACCCATAATAGGCTTAAAATTAAAATAGAAGGAATTTTGAGCAATCTATCTCTAGGAACCAATCAAGGATACTCTTACAAGATATCAGAGATTATGAGTGGGTGTAGTTTCATCACTGAGAAATGGATGCACTTTGTTGTGTGTGGAACAGAAACAAGAGTATGGGACAACCCAGAGGTTATTTGTTTTTTAGGTTTAGTCATGGGAATGGTCATTAGATGGAACATTTGCAACTTGTGTGTCCCCATTCTGTCCCCCTTCCCCCTCAAGATGGGTGTCACTATGCAGCCTGGTTGGCCTAGAATTTGCTGTTTAGACCAGGCTGGTCTTAGACTAACAGAAATCTGCCTGCCTCCACCTTACAGATATTGGGATTAAAGAGATGGGCCGCCATCCTGGCAATTTATGTTCTTTTTACTGGAGAATTCGTGTGCAGGCCCCTGTAGAGTTGTGATTTTTATTTTTATTTATTTATTTTTTTAGTGCCTATAAGAGCTTGAGCTTGGAAGAAGCAGTTTGATGCTATGTTAATGTTGAAGGTTCAAACCTGTTCCCCATGGTTTTCTAGATGTTTAATGTTAGACATAAGATTATATCACATTTGAATTTGTTTCTTCCATATACAAAATGAAGAACTATAATATTCAAAGGATATTGGATTAAAATGGGTTCAGTTCTTGATATGTGTCATTTTCAGCTGCTTGCTAAATAGAAAACATGAATTTCTTTCCTGTGTTCCATTAATTTTACTGTTGAGAGTTTTTTTGTTTTTTTTTTTTGATTTTTCGAGACAGGGTTTCTCTGTATAGCTCTGGCTGTCCTGGAACTCACTCTGTAGACCAGGCTGGCCTCGAACTTAGAAATCCGCCTGCCTCTGCCTCCCAAGTGCTGGGATCAAAGGCATGCGCCACCATGCCCAGCTACTGTTGAGAGTTCTAACTAAGGCTTGGAAAGGAAAGTGGCTTGCCAGCTAAGATGTTCTGACCATTGCAGACACTTGGTGTTCCTACTAAGGGGGCTTAATGTTCTTATCTGTTTAGTGCTAATGCTCTCATTATAACCATTCTGTTTTCTAGACTGCTAGGTTTGACAGAACCCTCTACCCCCCCCCTTTTTTTTTTCTTTTGCCAAGTTACTTCTAGTGTTAAAAATCAGTACATATACCTAAAATAGTTCTTCAAGCTGGGTATGGTGGTACACGCCATGATTTAACACTTAGGAACTTAAGGCAGAAGAATTGCCACTAGTTCAAGGCCAGCCTAGGCTACATATTGAACACCAGGCCAGCAAGGAGGGTACATAACAAGATAACAAGATTCTGTCTCTAAAACTAAAAACACCTAAGACAAAAAGCTCTTGAGAGAGTATATGTGTGTGTGTGTGTGTGTGTGTGTGTGTGTGTGTGTGTGTGTGTGTATTCAGCTTATTGAGTAGTTTTTACCTGTATACAATTTTTTATACAACTGTTTAAACTAAGTATTTTTCTTTTCTTGTCAGGTCGATGAAATTAGAGAGATGGTTGACAATGATCTGGGTTTCCAACAGGCTCCATTGATGTGCTATTCCAGAACTAAGACACTTCTCTTTATTTCTAATGACAAAAAAGTAGTTGGTTGCCTAATTGCAGAACATATCCAGTGGGTAAGTGACTTCTAAAGAGTGCTCATACGTAGTGTGATATCTAAATTAACTTATTATTACTATGTGATCTTAAATAGTATCCTAATAAATCTATCTATATTTTAGATAAGGGTATAAATTTAAGAATTATATATAATACTGCACTATAGTAGAATTGTGTCTTGTGTAGGAATTAATTTTTCTGGTTTTTTTTTTTTTTTTTTTTTTTTTTTTGAGACACAGTTTCACTATGTAATACAGCTTGGTTTATAATTCACTATGTAGCTCAGGCTTTCCTCAAACTTGGAATTCTCCTGAGTCCTGGGACTATAGGTATATACCACCACACAAAGGTGGGAGTTAGTCCATCCATCCATCCGTCCTTCCTTCCTTTTTCCCCCTCTTCCTCTCCCCCCTCTTCCTCCCCCCACCCTCTCTTTTTGAGATAGGGTCTCAATATGTATGTAGCCTTAGCTGTCCAGAACTCACCGTGTAGCCCAGGCTGGCCTTAGACTCATAGAGATCCTCCTGTCTTCGCCTCCCTAGTGCTGAGAGTAAAAGTATGCATTACCACGCTGTCTTAGTTAGGGTTTCCATTGCTGTAAAGAGATGCCATGACCAAGGCAACTCTTGTCAGGACAACATTTAATTGGGGCTGGCTTACAGGTTCAGAGGGTCAGTCATTATCATCAAGGCAGGAGCATGGCAGCTTCCAGGCAGGTGTAGGGCAGAAGGAACTGAGAGTTCTATATCTTGTTCCAAAGACAAACAGGACAAGACTGGCTCCCATGTGAGTAGGAAGAAGGTGTCAAAGCCTACCCCTACATCAACACACTTACTCCAACAAGGACACATTTCCTAATAATGCTACTCCCTGGGCCAAACTTATTCAAACTATCACACATGTGTGACTGCTTTTTTAAATACAGTTTATTATAATCCTGCCACACCCATTTGTTTTCATACTTTTACATAGCTGCTTTCATACTATAAAGGCAGATAGAACAGCTGTTGAGGTTCGTGAATAGTTACTGTCTGTGTCTCTGTAGAAAATTTGTCACCCCTGAATAGGTCCATTTTTTTAGTTAAGCTCTTATGTGAGCAGTTGGTTTGTGTTTAGGAGGCAAATTATATAAAAAGCAAATTGCAGTTAGTGATGTGTTCACATAGTGAGTTTTACATAGTTCTGAAGACCAACCTCAGAGAACAGAAGTTTCTGGACCTTTAATCAGTTTCACTTGAGCCAGACCTGAAATCTGTTTTATTTCAGCCAAGTTCTTGCTCATGTATTCAGTTGTACTTTGTTCATAATTAGTGTTGCATTGATATCTTTACCAACTTCATAACTGTTCCTTCATGTATGCCTGTATGTCAGTGCATGCCTGGTGCTCCTCTAAGTCAGAAGAGGGCATAAATCCCTTGGAACTGAAGTCACAGATGGTTGTGAGTGGGTGCTGGGTTCTCTGAAAGAGTAGCTAGTCGGGGCTGGAGAGATAGCTTAAGAGCACTGACTGACTGTTCTTCCGGGCGTCCTGAGTTCAAATCCCAGCAACCACATGGTGGCTCACAGCCATCTGTAATGAGATCTGATGCCCTTTTCTGGTGGGGAAAAAAAAAAAAGCAGCCAATGCTTTTAACTGCTGACCCATTTCTCACCCTCAGCATGTGTCACTCTTAGTTTTTGTTTTCTAATTTAAGTTTTGTGCTTTGTCCTCTTGGAAAACTAGGCATGTTCTTTTTGACAACTCAATTGGCACAAGAATATTTAGTTGTTTTATTGAGACCAGAATATCAAAAAAAGGGCTTTCTTAATTTTCCTTTTCTCTACACTCTTGAGTTTTTCTGTCATGGTGAGCTCAAGAACAATAGGAACAGTCACTATGACTGCTGAGCTCTGAACATGGACTTTTTCAACCTAGAATCCTGATGGTAGAGGAAGACACCATCCATTCCTGTTGCCTTCTCATTTAATGGCAAGATGTTTCCTTGTTTAATGTGCTTAATTATATGGTCAAATTACTAGATAAGTCAGAATGGAAATAGACCCAGATCAGTAGGTGGTCTGGTAGTTTGTTTGTTTGTTTGTTTGTTTTAAACATTTATTTATTTTATGTAAATATACTGTCACTGTCTTCAGACACAGCAGAAGAGGGCACTGGATCCCATTACAGATGGTTGTGAGTCACCATCAGATAGTTGTTGTGGTCAGCAACTCTGGTTGCTGGGAATGAACTCAGGACCTTTAGAAGAGCAGTCAGTGCTCTTAACCACTGAGCCACTGTCCAGCCCAATCTGGTAGTTTTTTAAGCAGTCAGACATAGTTTATGCATCAGATTTACACTAGACAACTGCCACCTTTATCTCTTCCCATTTTTGACATTTATAGGGCTATCGAGTTATAGAAGAGAAACTTCCAGCTATCAGATCAGAAGAAGAAAAAGTCCGATTTGAAAGGCAAAAAGCCTGGTGCTGCTCAACATTGCCAGAGCCTGCAATATGTGGGATCAGTCGGATATGGGTGTTCAGCATGATGCGGCGGAAGAAGATAGCTTCTCGCATGATTGAATGCCTAAGGTAGCTTATGTAATTCTTCAAGTCATTTGCAGGAGTTTACCATTTCAACATAAAGATAGATACTTAGTTGTAACTGTGTAACTTTTATTTGTATTGTAAATTTTGTATAAGTATACTAGGGCAGTACATCCATTTTGTTTAATTTGAAGAGTAAAAAAGTTTGATAATAGATTAGACATTATTAAACCTCTGATTTTACTTATAACTGTAAAATTAGTCCAATATAACAGACATATTTCAACCTATGTTCTATTGGAGATTTTTAAACAGAGAGAAATGTGGATAGTGTTTGGGAAATGAGCTTTCAGAGAAAATTGTCTCTGAAAGAATTTTTGGGCCAGTGACATGGCTCTGCAGGTAAGGTATTGACCGAAAAAGCCTGCTGACCTGAGTTTAATCCCCACATAAAGGTAGGGTGGGACAGCCAACTCCAGAGAGTTGTATGAGCTCCAAATACATACTGTAGCATGAACATTCTCTCTCTGTCTCTGTCTCTTTTACACACACACACAATATGTTTTAAAAGTTTTTTTTTAAAGATTTATTTATTTATTATATGTAAGTACACTGTAGCTGTCCTCAGACACCCCAGATGAGGGAGTCAGATCTCGTTAAGGATGGTTGTGAGCCACCATGTGGTTGCTGGGATTTGTTGCTGGGATTTGAACTCTGCACCTTTGGAAGAGCAGTCGGGTGCTCTTACCCACTGAGCCATCTCACCAGCCCTTAAAAGTTTTTTAAAGTATTTTTATATTCTTTTCTGTCTCATTTTTCTGTTATTTGGATTCAGACTTTTCTTCCAATAAAATCCCTTAGATAAAAGATAAAGTGAAGAAGGTTAAAATTAATATAAGGGATTTGGGGTGCAGAGCAGATAGCTAGATGGTAGAGCATTTGTCCACCAAGTGTCAGGCCTCGGGTTCAATCTGTAGTCCTTAAAAATTGTTTTAGGTCAGTTTGTTTATTTATAGAACATCAGCTGTTTCCCATGGGAATGTGTTTGAAATAATCTATTACTGTTACAGGTGAAAGCCTAAGGATTCAAGGACTGTAGCTCCTTATTATGTATATGTTAATGGATAATAGCTCAGAGCTGTTCTTTACAAAGCCTGAAAACAAGCTAATTAAGTAAAAACAGTCCTAAGGGAGTGAGAGTATTTATTGTCCATCCTTTAAATTTTGCTGCTAGCTGTGTAGGTTGTTCTTGTATTATAATTATTCCAGTGATCGTGAATAAGCTCCCTGTTAAAAACCGTGTCCTTTCACTTAATAGTCCTTCTTACACAGATCTTCCATTTCTAGTGTATCACACTCTGAAAGTGTCACCAGCAGACTTGAGAGTTAAACCTTAAATCATCTATATGCCATTCACAGGGTTTTAATATATTCAGAACATACATAAGTTATCACATCGTCTAATTTTGGAGCATTTCTGCTCCCCACCCTCTCCATCCCCCAAACCAACTCATGCAGTGATTCATTTTCTCACATCTCTAGCTGCTGGCATCCACCAGTCTAATCTCTGTATGAATGTATCTGTCTATTCTGATCGTTTCATATAACATCAGACTTTCAAGCTTTGTCAGTGTGGTGGCATTTACCAGTCTGCTTGCTGGTTTTTGTGTGTTTGTGTGTATGTGTATGTATGTGTGTATGTATGTATGTATGTTTGTTTGTGCATGCACATATCTGTGGCGACAGAGGACAATCTCAGGTGCTATCTCCATCTTGGTTTTTTGAGACAGAATCTCTCACTGGCCTAGAACTCACCAAGAAGGCGAGGCTTGAATAGCCAGTGAATGTCAGGGATCTGCCTGTCTCCACCATGTAGTGCTAGGATCAGAAGAACATGAACCACCACATCTGGCTTCTTAAAATGTGGGTTCTGGTAATTGAACACAGGTCCTTGTCCTTGTACATTACCAACTAAGCTGTCTTCCCAACCCCATTTTAAAAACATTTTTATAAAATGCTTCTTTTTATGATTACCAAATAGTAGAATAAAATTATTCTTTCATCAGCTGTGCATTTGGTTTGTTTTGGTTATTGGCCATCAAAAATAATACTGCTATGACATACACAAGTGTTTGTATGAATATATATTATTTTGAGAGGTGTATACTTAGGTGTACAATTTTGAGGACCTTGTAGTACTAATAAGTTTCATGTTTTGAAGACCTTCCAAACTCTCTTTACAGTGCCTGCACCATTTTTACAGTCGCACCAGCAATATATAAGGGTTCTAAGTCCTACACTTCATCATTTTCAGAACAAAAACCTGTTGAGAGGCAGTGGATGTGTCTCAGTAGGTGAAGTTCTGTGTAAGCATGAGGACCTAAGTTCGGGTTTCCAGCACCTATGTAAAGGCAGGATGTGGTGGCATGTACCTATAATTCAGTGCTGGGGACCAGTGACATACTGATCCCAGGAGCTCTTGGCTACATTTTAGGCAAAACAGCAGGCTCTAGGTTTAGTGAGAGACTAAATCTCAAAAAAATAACATGGAAAGCTAAGCATGGTGGCACATACCTTTGCTACCAGCATTTGGGAAACATAGGCAGCTTAATCTTCTGTTAGTTTAAGGCTAACCTGTTCCACATAGTTAAGTTTCAATTCAACCATAGCTACACAGTGTGAGACCCTGTCATAACAACAGTAAAACTGAGGGTTGGGGCTGGAATGAGGGTTCAAAGGTTAAGAGTACACACACACACACACACACACACACACACCCTGTGTTCTCAAGTCTCTCTGTCTCTGTTTTTTTCTCTGACAGACACACATAAAGAAAAGAACCCATTCAAACTTATGTCAGCTTTTAAATTGGTTTATTTACATTTCTTTGTTGAGTTGCAATTTATTATTATGGATGGCTTGGTATCTGATTTGTAGATATTTTCCACCATTTTGTGTTTGTCTATTTATTTTTTTTGATAATGTGTAAAGGACCACAATAAAGTCCAGGCAGGCCTTAAAGGGCTTTTGTTTGTTTGTCTATCTTACTATGTTTTAAGTATCCCTTTCTGGCCTGGAACTTGCTGTGTGGATCAGGTTGACCTTGAACTCACAGAGATCTGTCTGCCTTACAGATGCTGGGATTAAAGGCCTAACTAAGCCTTTGGCCTCAGCTATGGTCATAAACTTTTGATCCTTTGCCTCACTTTCCAGATGCTAGGATGATAACACCATGCCTGGGTATGCCCTTTGACCACACACACACTTCTTATTTTGACGAGATCTTCATGTTCTTTTGTCTATCTTGTCATATTTTAAAAGCCATTATCTAATACGTGTCCCCAAAGATGTGTGTCTGTCCTTCTAAGAGTTGATAGTTTAGTTTTTACACCAAGGCTTTGGCTCTATTGGTTTTGTGATTGCATGAGAAGTGATAACCACACAGATAAGCTTTGGCATGCAGATGTCCTGCTGTCTCACTGTTCCTTACAGGAGCTATACTCAGCTTCTGAATGGTTGTTAGCCTGGGCATGCCTGCAAAGATTTCCTCTGGACTTGTGGTTTGTTTCATTGTTCTGTGTATCTGTGCTTACATCAGCATTACACATCTGGAAAGTTATAGTTTTATGTGGCATAGTTGGAAATAGTCCTTCAGCTTTGTTCTTTTTTCTTTAAAAAACAACAATTCTTTAGTATCCTTTTTATTTCTTTGTGAAGATCAGCTTGTCGGCTCCTCCAAGGAAGACCGCTATGGGTCAGTGTGTACAGTATCAATTGTATTGAGTCTTCTGCTATTTAAACTTGGGGTGTCTCTCTTTATTAGGTTTTTATTTAGACAATATTTTAGTTTGTAGCTTACAGTTCTTTTGGTAATTATCCTAAACATTGTGTTCAACTTGGTGTTATAGGATTGTTGTTTTCTAGGATCACATTTGGATTGCTAATTTCAAGTATATAGCTCATACAGTTCATCCCTGAATATCGATCTGGATTGTAACCTTTGAAATCAATCATTTACTAAATCTTAATAGGTCTTTTGGTAGTCTTTTGGATTTCCTATATACTAGATGACATCTTCTGCCCGAGAATGAGTTCTCCTGTTCGGTCAGGACACTTATTTCTTTTCCTGTTTATGATGGTTAGAACTGTCAGTGATGCTATTGAAAGGGCAAATACAGATTTACCTTTTTCCTGGTCTCTGAGAAACAGTTCAGTCTTTTACTGCTATACCCGGATTGAGTGAGAAATTATTCATCTCTTAGTTGTTGAGTACTTTATGACAAGATGTTGGGCAAATGTTTTATAATTGTTGCTTTTGTAAAATCTTACTATTTCAAACTGTAATATTTTAGATAAACAGGTATTTTATTTTTTAGAATAATATAGAATTGCTTAATGAATTTGTCTAAATGAATTTGATGGGTTCAGTTTCAATGAACAAAGATTAATTTTTCAATCTTCCCTATTTTCCCCCACCTCTCCTTTTTTTTTTTTAATAGGAGTAACTTTATTTATGGCTCATATTTGAGTAAAGAAGAAATTGCTTTCTCAGATCCCACTCCTGATGGAAAGCTGTTTGCAACACAGTACTGTGGCACTGGTCAGTTTCTGGTTTATAATTTTATCAATGGACAGAATACCACGTGATACAGATCTTACTTATTGTGCCAGAAGACATCTTTTGAAGAGAAAGAATTGGTTGCTGACTTTATCCAGGAACTAGGGCCATTTTTTTTTACAAATGAACTCAGGACTGGCAACAACCATATGGTTGTTCCATTTTCATAAAATTGGAAACAATGCAGTAATAGCTTATTATTGTTTTGTTTTTTTAAAGAAGATATTTTATTATCTTTTACAGAAATTTATGATTGTATTTTATCTATAGTTATTTAGACATGTTTACATGCAGCAGATAATTGTTCATAGTGGACTGAAGATTAATGCAAGGACTATGGTCTCATTGATAAGTATATTTTGAAGTTCTTAATATGGAAATATACCAGTGTAGCTTGGTACTGTATTTTTTTATATTGATCTGCTGATACCAGTTATAGGTTTAAAGATTGTATTTTCAAAATGAAAACCAATGCTTTTGAGTTACTATTCAAAGAGAGTACAGTATTACACACTTAAGAATTTGAAGTTACTAAAGTATACTCTAAGGAGATCCCACAGAAAAGGAGAGCTCCAAGTGAAAGGACTTGTATAATAGCAAGTGTCTCCATTGCTTATGTTTCTGACATGATGGTGGAAAGGGAAGGTCTCTCCCGTGTGGAGCCATAAATGACTAGAGTCACAAAGAACTACAGAATAGTTGTAAACTAAATGTGGACAGCTTGGTATCTGCATTGTTATTCCTCAGAAATACTGCACTGAGTATACGCCCTCGTTACTGGACTTCATCTTGATACTTGTCTGTCCTTCCCTCTACTTTTAAAGGGTTATATGTCGAAAAACTGCTGTGGCCTTTTATGACCTGTATATAATGTAGAATAAAATAATAAAATACTTGATAGCTTTTTCTAAGTGATAAATGTACCTGATACAATGTTATATTGAATGTTTGTACCCTTTCAGGGAGTTTCTTGGGTTTGGAACTGAAATAAGATTAAAACACAGGCTTCTTAAAGGTAGTTCTCCCTAGCTTGCAGATTTTTTCTGAGTATTTTAATATTAATTAAATTTAAAAGAAGCACAACACGAGCGTGAGTGCAGCACCACTGTGGTTTCAGTCAGATTGTCATGGGCTGAAATGATCATATCTCCACTGAAAACCTATTACAGTTTAGGGACTCATTATGATTAGCAGTCAGGTGTACATTTTACCCCTACCCCATGGATTTGTTCTTTATTATTTATGGAGTAGTATTGCACTGTACTCTTCATGGGTAGAATGGTTGGGGGGTATAATTATTTTCATTCTGTCTCAAAAGCAGTGATCCAACTTTTCCCTTCTCTGAAGATTTTACATTTTATTTACTGTGAATATGTGAGTACCCCATGTCTGCCTGGTGCCCTGTCACTGGATTTTCTGGAGGTAGATATACAAGAGGGTTGGGAGCTGCTCCCCATAGGGGTAGGGAACTGAGCTCTGGACTTATGCAAGAAGAGCAAGTACTCTTAATTACTGAGCTCTCTCCAGCCCAGATTTCCTCCTTCCAGCCCCAATCATCCTCATCTTCATCTCCATCACCTCCTCCTCATTATCTTTCTTTTGTTGAGACAGGGCTTCACTGTAGCCCTGGCTGGCTGTGAACTCAAGAGACCTGGTTGCTTTTGCCTCCTGAATGCTGGGATTAAAGGTTTATGCAGCTATTAACTTCTGTTCTTTCTCCTTCCTTCCTTCCTTCCTTCCTTCCTTCCTTCCTTCCTTCCTTCCTTCCTTCCTTCCTTCCTTCCTTCCTTCTC
>NC_034604.1:6674146-6711346 GCF_900095145.1 Mus pahari | reverse complement strand
CCCTCCCTCCCTCCCTCCCTCCCTCCCTTTTGTTCTTTAATTTATGTATATGTACATGTATGCTAGGAACTGAATGTGGGTTAACTACAAGAATGGTAAGTGCTCTTAATTGCTGAGTCATCTCTTCAGCCCCTGATCTGACTTTTGACATTATCAGTTTCCTTGAAATTAAGACTCTTCTAGTCATCTTCCTTCTCCTTATTTGCCTGATAAGTACCTTGATGTAAGCACGGTGAAATTTTTGGATAGTTTTAGTTCTCTGGTCTTGTTAACTTCATTAATACAGGTCCCATTTCCATGTGAGCCTTAACACTACTTGGATTAGCAGGTTGTGCTTGATGAAGACTGAAAGGGAGAACAGGATAAGTACTGATTGGTTGCTTTAAATGTTGTTGTTAGTGGGAAGGAAAATTACAGATACTTTTTACATTAGTAGTAGTAATAACAACAACAACAATAGTAATAACCCAACCCCTCAAATTTGACAGTCTAGGTATTTCTCTAAGAACAGTACCATTTGAGTATGTCAGACCCTCTGTTTAGTGCATCGTGAAAACTCAATTACACAAGGTTTCTGCCAGGCAGTGGTGGTGTGTACCTTTAATCCCAGCACTTGGGAGCCAGAGGCAGGCGGATTTCTGAGTTCGAGGCCAGCCTGGTCTACAAAGTGAGTTCCAGGACAGCCAGGGCTACACAGAGAAAAACCAAAACCAAAACCAAAAAAAAAAAAAAAGCACCACAGGTTTTTTTTTCTTTCTTTTTAAGATTTACTTTGTTTTAAAGTTTTTTTTAATTTATTTTTTACACTCCATATTTTATACATCCACCCACTGACTGTCCACATCCCTGTCCACATCCCTTACCTCCTCCCCACCCCCTGTCTCCACGTGGATGTCCCTACCACCCCCTACCCCACCTGACCTCCAAACTCCCCGGGACCTCTAGTCTCTTGAGAGTTAGGTGCATCATCTCTGAATGAACAGAGACCCGCCAATCCTCTACTGCATATCAGCTGGTGTATGCTGTGTCTGGTGGTCCAGTGTTTGCGAGATCTTGGGGGTCCAGATTAATTGAGACTGTTGGTGCTTATTTTTATGTGCATTAATGTTTTGCCTGCATGTATTTCGGTGAGGGTACCAGATCCTCTGGAAGACAGTTGTGAGATGCCATGTGGATGCTGTAAATTGAACCTGGCTTCTCTGCAAGAGCAGCCAGTGCTTCAAGCCACTGAGCCATCTCTCCAGCTCAAAATACGGTTTAAAAGAAGAGACACTGGAGTTTTTACAAGCAGCCTGTAAAAAATGTTGAAACACTGAACTCTAAACTCTTTTTTTTTTTGTTTTTGTTTTTGTTTTTTGTTTTTTCAAGACAGGGTTTCTCTGTATAGCCCTGGCTGACCTGGAGCTCACTCTGTAGACCAGGCTGGCCTCTAACTCAGAAATCCGCCTGCCTCTGCCTCCACAGTGCTGGGATTAAAGGCCTGCGCCACCATGCCAGGCCTAAACTCTTAATAAAGGGATGAAGGTGAAAAGATGGATGTGCACTGGAAAGACAAAGCATTGGTAGGTGTTTCTTACTACCGAGGTGCATCATGGCAAAGAGTTGGGGGTAAGCAGGAGTTTCTGTTTGCCTTTCAGCAGACTAGTTGAAAGCTAAGAGTGAAAATCAGGTTATGGATTGGGAGAATTTGATGGGGAAAGGCAGGCTCAGTTTTGGTCAAGGTTTAAGGTGGTTACAGACTTCCAAGTGGAATTAACACCTTCACAGTTGTATATGTGGAGCAGAGTTTGAGAGAGGTCTGTGCTGTTACTTGATGGGTGAGATGAGGTCATCTTGGGTAATAAAGGGAAAACTAGAGATCTGTGAGGAACGCCAGCATTTGGGAGTACTTGCAACGGCATAGACAAGGAAAAGAGATTTCTAAAAGAGTGATGGAAACCAAAGAGGGATCACATCACCACTGTCAAAACACGGCTGGGAAGGGAGTCTCCATGGTGCTAGAAAAAGAGCAGCATCTGTTAGAGGCAGTGACCACAGTCAGACTTCAGAAGAGAGTTGGATAATTGCTGCTTATATAAATTTCTGTTACTGGCCCTCAGATAGTTGTCTGTCCTTTCTGAAGCTATCGAGCATAGGAGCCATGGGTTTTGATGGGTTATGCCCTTACCTGTGTGGATGATTTCTCAAGCAAGAATTGAAGATCACACTTGATAATCTGTGGGTGTGAACTCAGTGCATTTACCAAGTGCTTGGATGTAAATTCAGACCAAAGTTTATTGGTTCTTGTTTGCCTGGCCTGGTTGCCCAGTTATGTGGAAACACAGCTTCAGTTTACTAAGACTTAAGATTGCTGAGTCAATTACTACAGCAGTGATGGACACATACATTTTCCTCATAGCTTCCAAGGAAACAGCCTCAGAAACTCAGTAGTTGGCATGTTGTTACACTTTCCAGGGCAGTTATTTTGGCAGATATGAAAGCCTGCTTCCTCTCTGCCTGTCACTAGACTTGAAAATATTTATTGCTGCTTTGATGGCTTTTGGCCTAGATGAGTGGTTTTGTTTCAAATTCCGTTATTATAAATGCTCTTTATATATTAGAGCTAAAAAGCTTTTTTCTCCCCTAAGAGTAGGTAAGAGTAGATGGACTTTATAAATAAATAAATCTAAGATTAATAGTAAAACCCATAATTGAGGATTCACCAAAGTAAATACAGTTGCTTTCTATATAGGTCTGTTATCTGTAATTGTTTAGCAGTCTACAGTTTTCTAGTAGAGGTTTTGGTGGACATAGTTGCTTTAGATAAGTTAGACCTTTCATTCAGCTATTACTTAGGATTGTTTTTTTGTTTGTTTGTTTTTGTTTTTGATTATTGTGCCCAAATAGAATTTTAGAGCCATACAAGGCATGGTGACAGAACTTCCAGACTTTTCTTGGATATTGCCAGTTATGGAACTCATTTCACCTTTTAACATTTGGGAAAATTGGTTTAAAGAAAACAAACTTTTCATAGCTGAGGAGTGGGAGGGAATTTTAATACATTCACCAAATGAAAGAACAAGAACATACTGTAGACATAAGTTAAGACAGCTTAGAGTCATAAACAAAATGTGAGGTAGACTGACTAGTGAGTGAAATTCACCAAGTTTTGGTTAAATAAATTTTACAGTAACAGTAACACAGATGCCCCTTTCTAACAATCATAAGAAGCAGTTGCATGAATTACAGCCAAAACTCGACTACAGCATTTCTAAGTTTTTAGTTTACATTCAATATTAACCTGTGTGAACTGTCACACATGCCAAGGTTCAACAGGTCTGCAGGTAAGTTACCAGGTTTGCCCTACCTCAATGTCCTCAGGGATGGAAGAAGGTAAAATCAAACACACCAAGACATGAATTAACAAGTCATGGTGGCCTGGGCTTGTGCAATTTCATCCTTAAAGAGGACCTAGCATTCTCTAAAGAATTATACTAATTTAGGTAATTTTAAAAGATCCGAATTTAATGAAGTTAGGCTTTGGAGACAAAGAGGCAGGTGAATCGAGCTTTCCGAACTATTGGAAAGATGGCCTTTTGGTTTTATTCTGGCATTTCTCTTGAACAGAGTTGAATAGTATTTACAGTTCATGATCACTTGAATTTCTAGATTGCAGCCCTAACATGGAGTACTTGCATTAAAGTATCTTAGTTCAAAAAGAATAAACCAATAAGAACTCCTAAGAGGCCTCTGCCCCTCATAAAATTGTTGTGGAATTATTTCAAGTATTTTATTCACCTTACATAGTGTTATTGGAATATTGCACAATCAGTGGCTTTCTTTGTATTACCTGCATTGGATCTTTTCAGCAAAGCAAGAACAAGTATCGAATTCATATCTAATTCAGACTTCCCTGGAAAGTACCTCTTTGCTGAAATTCTGCTGTACTAAAGCTAAGGAGTAAGCATTTTCAATAAGGCAAGGTCCTCTTTGAAGGACAATTAAAAATGGGGTTAAAAGCAATTATCCTTTTAAAATACATTTAAAACATACGTAGCTATATTAAAACCAAGAGATCTGCAGACCATTTTCATTTAATACCATCTTCTGACTAGCTGTAACTTCTTGTTATCCCTGGATAACCAAATCCATCATCTAACACTCCGGTAATGCAGGCTCATTAGGGCTCTTAGTAGTCTCTGGTCCTAAGACAGATTCAAGTAAAAGTGACTCTTTTAACTGGAGATAAAATCATACACGTGGGCTGAGAAAAATCCACAAACTAGAACAATTTCAGTGTAAACTTCCAATAGATTATTGTAGAATATTTTCTCAAGATGTTTCTGATTAAAATATTTGGTTAGAAATACATAGAAACTTATGCCTCCTACTGTTGATATTAATCATATACTACCCGCTAACTTTAATGATTCCAAAAGACTCTTCATGGAATCTTCTTTACTCTGGGAAATTGTCACTGATAAAATTATAAGGAAAAATTGTCTATGGTTCTCTTTTCTGTTCCACTCATTTTATGTGTCAGTGCACCACAGCAGTTACTCACTGAGTTGTTTAAAGGATGTTAAGCCCAAGCTGATGAAACCAGCTAGTTAGATTCCACAATAGAATCCCAGCATGATATGTGGGTTTCCAGGTGCCAACTGCTCACTTTCAACCAACACAATGGTGTGGCATAACTGCAGAGTGCATCACTGTATGCTTAAAGACTGGAAAAGACTGGAAGTGGGGAAAACAAAGGAGTTAAGCTCAGAGAACCTTCATAAATGCACACAGTGTCTTCTCTGCATTTACTGACTTTTTTTTTTGTTCAGTTTAAATAGTAAACTTTTTAACTCCTGTGGAAATTTTGCCAAAGGTTTCAATACATATAAGATTATAAATTTTAAACTAACACTGCACAGAAAAAGACAAGCTACTTCTTTTTAAATACAAATATCTTCTACATTCTATCATTTCAGACCCCTGAGTAATACTGTACCAAAGTACAGATCTGAAGAGAAACTTGAGGATTCAGGCCTCAAATGTTAATCTTCATTCATTCCACACCAGTGGTGTGTCTCATATAACACATTCAGGTTGGTTAATGCTGACAGTCCCCTGGCCCCTAACAGTATGGTAGAAAAAACAATGCGGACTCCACATTTGTTCTCCAGAATATATCCTCAGGCTCCCACCGGTAGAGCACACACTAAGTAACTGCATAACTGCCCACTGTAGTGTTGACCTGAACCTGGGTCCTGTCAGCAGAACTGAAGGAGGACAGTGCCCCCAAAGACCCTGGTCACATTTGGGGAGTTCTTTGGAGAAGAGATAAATATGTTGCACTTTGCTCCACAGTGATTGTACTTTAAAGGAAAAAAATCCCCTATAATTGTTTGTCCCACCCCCTTAGGGGTATGTTTGTTGTTTTTGGTCTCTTCAAAACCTCAAACATGACGTCCAGTTAGAAAGTAGAGAGGCTTGTCATCACTGCTATTAGCAGTTTGAAACTCATCCCGGAGGCGGAACTGCCACTCGTCCTCTAACTCTAAGCGAACAATTGTTTGCCGTAAGGAGCTTCTGTCTTGGCAGATGACACACAGGGTAGCACCTTGAGGGAGGAAGTGGATTACATTGATGAGAATATAACTGCCTTGGGAGCCAACATACAAGCAGAGAAGTCATCTTTATTTATTTACTGTACAAGTGTTCTTTGCATATAGGCCTGCATGTTAGAAGAGGGCATCAGATCCCTTTATAGATTCTTGCTGTCTGCCATGTGGTTGCTGGAAATTGAACTCGGGTCCTCTGGAAGAGCAGCCAGTCAGTACTCTTAACCCTGAGCCATCTCTCCAGCCCCTAGATAATTCGTTTTATCTCAAGTAGTTTTGCAAAAGTTTCAAGGAACATGAAGTGATTATAGAGGGAGATTTTTTTTCAGCCACAGACCTTCCCTCCTATAGTGTCTGATGAACCCAGTGTAGAACAGGGTTTCTCAACCTTAGCACTTTGTTGTGTGTCGGGTGCTCTTCTGTGCCTTGTGGAATATTTAGCATATCCCTAGCTTCCTGCCCACTGTTTGCCAAATACACCCCCCTCCCCATACACATACAGCGACAACCAAAAATCTCTTGAGGTACATCCCCTTCTACTTGAGAACCACTCTGCTACATACACACAACAAAAACTCGATTTTGATTGTACAGTGTTCAGAATGTCACTTTTATTACTGGCCTTGGTTCATCTTGTCAAGATTATTTGTAATGCTGGATTTATAGATTATTCGTAGGTAAATTGTACCTTTTCATGATGCATACCTATTAAGACAACTTTAATTTCTGTGCCAGAGTGTCTAGGAAGTACAATTATGTAATTTTTCTGCAGTTGATTTCTGATCCAATCAAATGATTTTACACTGTATATACTGCTTATAAACATGCATATGTAGAATCAATCTAGCTTCTGTCTTAACTAGGTGTCAGAAGCGTGTGTTTGTAGAGTAAATAACAGTAAAGGCCTGTTTAAGAAGTCACAGGGGCTGGAGAGATGGCTCAGTGGTTAAAAGCCTTTCTGCCTCTTTCAGAAGTCCTGAGTTCAATTCCCAGCACCCACATCAGATGGCTTACAACCTTAAGTTCCAAGGTGTCTGACACCATTTGGCCTCTGCAGGCACTTGCACACATACCGACATATAAAAATTGTCTTTTAAAGTCATGGATTTTATTTTTCACCTGAACTTAATTTAGTCTTATGATAACAGCATGGCCTTCCCCAATAACATTAGTAGTCCTGGTTTTCAAAATATCCAGTTTACTGGCCAAAACTTTGCTTGCTTGTGTGGCATTCAACTCTTGATTATTGTGTGTGTGTGTGTGTGTGTGTGTGAGAGAGAGAGAGAGAGAGAGAGAGAGAGAGAGAGAGAGAGAGAGAGAGAGAGAGAGAGAGAGAGATATTACCATTTACATTCAGGACACTTAGTTGACTTACCTTTTAGAAACTTGAATTTCTTGAGAAGATCAGCACCTACAAAAGAGTCACAGAGGTACAAGAGGAGTCCACTGAAAAACACCCCTTCACAGTTGACGTTGCTGGAGTGGGGTCTGGAGCTGACATAGCATATGGCTACCTGAAAGTAGTAAGCAGAAAAAGCAATGGCATTTCAAAGGCAAATAAAGGGCTGTACTTTCGGTAAGAAATGCAGTGCCTTCCTCTGCAGCTTGGGGTGCCAAGTGAAGGAATGAAATCTTTCTCAGTGAGGTGGTTATTCAAGCTTTGTGCTTACTATTTAGTATTCACGTATCTTTCACTCTCTCAAGACAGGTGTTTTTNTCTTTTTTTTNCNCNCCCCCCCCCCCCCCCCCCCCCCCCCCTTTTTTTTTTTTTTTTTTTTTTATTTATAGTCCTGACTATCCTAGAACTTGCTCTGTGGACCGGGCTGGCCTTGAACTCACAGAGATCTGCCTGTCTCTGCCCCCCAAGTGTTGGAATTAAAGGCATGGGCCACCATTGCCCAGTGATCTTCCATATTTTTAAGTATCTAATTTACGATAGTAAATCATTATTCAACAAATATTAAGAAAAGTGTGTGTGTGTGTGTGTGTGTGTGTGTGTGTGTGTGTGTGTGTGTGTGTTTAAAACCCTACATTTGGGGCTAGAGAGTTGGCTCAGTGGTTTAGAGCACTGACTTTTTTCAGAAGCCCCAGATTTTTTTAAAAAAGATTTATTTATGTGAGCGCACTGTAGCTGTGAGGGCATGTGATCCCATTACTGATGGTTGTGAGCCACCATGTGGTTGCTGGGAGTTGAACTCAGGACTTCTGAAAGAGCAGTCAGTACTCTTAACTGCTGTGCCATCTCTCCAGGCCAGAGCCCCAGATTTGTTTCCCAGTATCCACATGGCTGCTCACAATCACCTGTGACTTTAGATTTTTAAAAGAGATTTATTATAAGGATATTTGAAGATAACGTTATTGAAGATAACAAAATATACTCTCAAGATAATCCCCAGGAAAAACTTAGTTGTAGAAAGCTAGAGGTACAGTGGCAGTTAAAATACTAGACTAAAACTAGGGAATGGAAAAAGACAACAGCTCTGAAGGTCTCACAGAGCTTGTGCTTACTTGTTCAATAATCACTGGGCTCTTACATACGCTGAGAGACTGTGTACCTGACAAGAACTGGATCTAAATTCACATTATCACAACATGGTCTGATCGGTGTCAACAAGTAGAGATAGCAGCTGCTTCTGTCCAAGTCATCAAGGCAGGCTCTTCAGAGCTATTGACACCAGAGCTAACCATGTCACTGGCTAGTTCTGTTCCTGTGGGACCCCTTGAATCATATTGTTATTAGCTCTCTTAGAACCATCCTAAGTTTTCAGTGGGACTGAGAAGGGGAAGAGACGGATATGGCACCCAGGAGTAGACAGTCCCACCTTTACCTCCTGTCCAATGTTAAGGTAGCAGTCAATGGCCAGCACAGGACTCTTGAAGTTATGGATGGCTTTAGGGAAGAGTTTATATGAGGCATGTTGAAGGAACTTCTCCAGGAGGAACTGTGCAGGGGCTGCCAGTAGTGTGTGTTCACTGTCAGGAGCACAGACATACTGAAGGGGCAAGATGGGGACTAAGTTCTCTGAAACCTGAAATCAGATGGTCATGGGAAACGTGCCTGTCAGTGAATGAAATGTTTTAAGATCACAATGGATTGCATCCTAATAACTTCCATATACATTACCTCCAAAGAATACCTGAAATTATACAGTACTGAACCCTACATGAATGTTTATACACACAAACACTATAATTTCTAAATTAGGCACAAAATATGTGTGTGGTCCCTTGACTCAAAGCATACTTTCAGACCATGGCTGACAATGCTAAGCCCCAGATAAAGGAGGACTCCTATGGGCTGGAGAGCAGGCTCAGTGGTTAGGAGCATTAGCCGTTCTTGCAAAGGATCAAGGTTCCTGACAACCACATGGTAGCTCATAACCATCATAACTCCAGATCTAAAGGATCTAATATCCTTTTATGGCCTCCAAAGGAATCAGGTACATGTACATGCATACATGTATGCAGTAGATTCATAAATACAAAATGTATCATATAAGAACTAGCAACTAAAGAGGGATTGCTGTATTAATAGCAGTCACCTGATGGATTCAGATTTCTCATTTTGTTCTGTATTTCTTCATTCACCCACTTCAGGAATAGTATAATATTCTTTAAGTTACAGCAAGAATTTCTGGAATATTTCTGTATTTAATTAATACTTTATAATGTTTGGGCTTTTCTCAGCTCCAGCAAAGTAGTTGACAAACTGTAGTAATCAGCTAGCATTAAGACTCCCTGGAAAGGGTATAGACAATGCTCTTTTTTAAAGCTTTGAGCTGTAATATTTTCTTTAAAAGACAAGCATTTTATTGTATTTTTCTCCTGTGTTACATAGGAGTTACCACAATATAAAGACTTCTGTCTTGAAAGTAAAGCTTTGCAGTTGGATGCACTCCTTTAGTCTCAGCGCTTGGGAGGCAGAGACAGGCAGATGTCTGAATTGGAGGCCAGTCTGGTCTACATAGTTTGAGGACAGCTATGTAGAAACCTGTCTCGAAAAAAACTCAAACCCAGTTAATAAGTAAACAAGCAAGCATGCAGGCTTTGATGCAATCTTTAAGGCTTAACTCTGGAACAATTTTGTTGAATTACCAAAAGTGAAGTTTTTGTTCTAGCTGAGCCCTCGCTGACAAATGACAAATGAAGCTGCACATTGAGGCCCCCCAGAGTTACTTCCCTGTCCACATGCCAGTACTTTAGTGACAAAGCTATTTATAAGAAAACACTTGTGCTTCTTTTCAACAGTTGCATCAAACTTTGTAAGACTTACCATGAGCTTTGGTTTAATGATAAAGTCCCTTTGCCCTCCAACCTGAACGTGTTTCTTCATGAGACTGAAGTTATTAAAGCGGCAGATGAGGAGGCCACTACTGTTTGTTCTCAGGTTAAAGTCAACATCTTCACAGAAATACCTAAATCATAACCACAGTGATAGGTTTCTTTGACTTTCTGCCACATCTCAACTACGATAACTACACAGAAAAATGAGTGACAGATATGAGGGGAGGGCCCAAAACATGGACCTTATCCTCAGGAAGCTGGCCCTCACTCTACTGATTTGAGCATTATTACTTTAAGGAAGGAGGAAAGAATTTTGTCTGTTATGCCACAGGTTTTAGGGAACCTATCAGAAACAGGATTATACATCCTGTGTGCTCCAGCAGGAAAGCCAGAGGTCTTGTGGTTTTAAAATTCTGGTTACATACTAGATGAAGCAGTAGGTATTCTAATAGCTACAGGTTGAGGTTGGATATAAAGAGTGAGGGAGGCAGAGGCAGGTGGATTTCTGAGTTCAAGGCCAGCCTGGTCTACAAAGTGAGTTCCAGGATAGCCAGGGCTATACAGAGAAACCCTTTCTCCAAAAACAAACAAAAAAAAGAGTGACTTTGTAGTCTCCAATACCATTCCTTGGCCATTTGAGGTTTCTCAGGAATATGGTATGATTAATTAAAGGGTCCTGCCTTCTGCCTTCTCCCCATGGAGTTGTGGGCCTTACAACACTGGAGTGTTGTATTACAACACTGTATTTTCCTTCCTAGTTCTGAAGATGAATATGGGCTAATATTAGACATTCACAGGTCTACACATTGACCAGTATTGATTTAATGAATTTTGTTTCTACTTGAATTCTTGATAAATAATCAGATGGCTAACCTGTGTTTTCTGTTTTTACATAACAGTATCAAAGGTCTAGGTCATGCTAGGTCTCTGCAGTGCCAGCACTCAGTAGGATCACAAGTGTGAGGCCAGCCTGGACCACATAAGGAGTTCTGGGCTTATTGTCCAAGGCACAATGAAAACAACATAGAGGTTGAAGTGGGCAACACCCTCTGATGGATAACCAGGATGACCTGCGTCCAGGAGCCTGACCTACCTGTTGAAGTCATACTGTACATTCTGAGTTAGGTCTATATTGAGGAGAATGAAATCATGCACATGGCATCTTGAGAATGGGGTCTTTAGGCTCTGTGAAGTCAGCTTGCTGTTCCATTTCTGTATGCCCAGGATTGCGTAGTGGATAATTTTTGGTGTGGCTTCAATATGCTGCAAGACACTCTTCAGGGACACATTCTTACTGGAAATTCCTGCTTCTGTGGGCTGGCTATAAAATGTAAAGTTAGTTTATGAAGAACCAACACAATTGTATCTTAATATATATATTAAATCCTGTAAAGGATATAATAAGATAATTTACATTAAGTCCAGTCATACTGCCTGTCATGAGAAGCTGGCCCTTGGTGGTGGGTCTTATCACCTTGGGCAAAAAAAGGATATAATCTAGTTCATGTTTCAAAGTAAATAATGAACTTGAGTTGCCAAAGACATGACCAGGGGTTAAAAGTACAGAAACATCCAGTTCTGATAATTACATATAATAAAGAAGTAGGCCAGCCTGGTCTACAGAGTGAGTTCCAGGACAGCCAGGGCTACACAGAGAAACCCTGTCTTCAAAAACAAAACAAAACAAAACAAAACAAAAAAAAAAAAAGAAAGAATTCTATGCATACTTCACTGATTTCAAGTCCACAGAAGAAATGGTGGGAAATCAGTGTTTTGTTAAGGATACTGTTGAGTTTTAGCAGCAATTTAACAAATTTGTCACTATTTAGCAAGAAAGTCACCACTGCTCTAGGAAAACCACTGATGGGCTTAGAGGTGACATAACTTCCTTTATTCACCTCAGTAGGTAAGCAGAGTTGGGTCTTACTTACATGTCAGGGTCTGTATAAATGAATCACAGTAACAGAACGGATTTTGCAGCTAAGGAATACCAGGATGTGGAAAAGGCCCAGAAGTTTAATGACATATTTTCTTAAAAATAAAAATTTCAGGCTGGAGAGATGGCTCAGCGGTTAAGAGTGCTGACTGCTTTTCCAGAGGTCCTGAATTCAATTCCCAGCAACCACATGGTGGCTCACAACCATCTGTAATGGGATCCAATGCTCTCTGCAACAGTGTTCTCACATACATGAAATAAATAAATAAATAAATCTTTAAAAAACAATTCTACGGAACCAGAGAGCTAGTGAGAGTAGTTCCATGATCCACTTTGCTCAGGAAAACCGTATCTCTTAATTTTTTCTAAATATATCTTGTCTAGATCATTGTGTCATAACCCTCCTGTCCCCCCAACTTCTTGGAAGTATCCCTACCTGGTTTGCTCCTGACCACTGTGCATGTTCCACAGGACACAAGAGTCATCCATCACAACAATGAACGGCCAGACACACTGCCGCTTGACTCCCAGTTCCTCCAGGCGATTCCTTTCCAGCTCTAGGTTGTGATATGACAGCTCCTTAATGAGGAACCTAGCAGCACCTGGAAGGCAGTGCAACCACAGCTCTCCATCCTCCGCTCCGACTAGTCACATTACCTCCACTGGCATTACTGTTTACACAGGGGTGGGGCATGCTGGAGAGAAGGTGCCGAGAAGGCTAGTGTGGTACCTAGCACCCAAGTCAGGCAGCTCTAGGGAGATCTGATGCTTTTTGCTTCTATGGGTACCTGCACCTGTGCACAGATGCATAATTTTTAAAAATTCTCCAAAAAGCCTTGGGAAAATATATTGATCCTTGAAACCCATTACTAGAGATTCAATTGTGTAAGTAGTGAAGGCCAGAAACAAATCTGATGGCGTATGACTTGTCCTCTGAAGAATATACTTCAAAGTTGTACTTCCCTGGTATGACAGAGGAGACACCTCAGACAGCAGATGAAGTGGTGACAAGTGACAAGGAGCTTACTCTTAGAGCAGCTACTCACAACCTGCCTCACAGTAAGCCAGAGCTATGGAGGTTGGCGACAGCATCTATGAAATCAAGAAATGGGCACCCATTCTAGATCTGCATTTTGCAAAAAATAGGGCAGTACAGTTGATGTGTGGTACAGAGCAAGGAGACAGACCAGAGACAAGCTGCCTGGGGAATGAATGAATTCCACTGAGCTTTGGCTTTCTTACCTCTAGGAAGTAATGACAGTGTTACTGCAGTCAGGATGGTGCCTAGCATACAGCAAGAACTATAAGGAAGGTTAATGATAATTAAGATGAATTAGCTAAGATTTTTTTTAATGAAACAAAATACAGATTATAATGAAAAAGGCTAGTCAATGTTTGGAAGAACCCTAAATAGGACTAGATCAAGGTAATACTAGAATTTAGGAACATCTACCTCTCAAGAGTCTGTGAAATACTTTGCATTTTCAACAGAATATGGATCACATAGGAAAAATTGACAGCTAACATGGCAGTCAGGTGTGAATGACCAAAGATTTTCCAGCTATGATCAGAAACAAGAAAATGATGCCTACTACTTAACAGTAGTAGAAGCCCTAGCCAGAACAATTAGGCAAGAGAAGGAAAATGAACTGAATAAGGAAACAGTAACATGATGTTCCCTGGTATCACATATGGAGAAAATGCTCAGAAAACTTAGGACTAATGAGATAATTCAGCAATTTAAAAGGAACAGTCTAAGGAATTTAGTTTTTTATTGCATGAAAAAGAGTAAAATACTTAGGAATACACCTAACCAGGAAGGCAAAAGGCAGTACAGTGAAACACTTGTAGAGAACCATACTTCCTAAAGATCAACAATTAATGCATTTACTAAAATGTTTTCATAGATGTAGGAAAAATTAGTCTTAATGGAATCTGAGGGCATTTCAAATTGCACCCAGGTCTTATTGATGTAGGCAATGATTTTGTTTTCAAATAGCAGCTCAAAGTATGAAAATAGATAAATAAAATAAAAGCTTATATCAAACTAAGATATAAGCTTTTGAAGCCAAATCAGCTGTGTTGAGACATCCTACAAAATAAGAGACAGCACAGAGTGGGAAAAAATACTTGCAAACCACTGACACAACAAGGGGTTAATATATAAGGAACTCAAAAAGCTGAGTAGCAAATAATTCAGTTAGAAAGTGGGCTGGCTTGGAAAGACTGCATAACTTTACTCTTAGCACCTGAGAAACCTAGACAAGAGAATCACCAGTTCAAGACTAGCAAGACCACTCCAAATAACCCACAACCATAAATGCTCAATATCACCAATCATCAAGGAATGCAACTCAAAGCTATAGTGATGGCATCTCACCTCAGAATGGCCATCTCTAAAATGTATCATTAAAATGACATGGATGCTCATGAGGGTGCAGAGGAAAAGGATACATGCTGATGGAGGAGCTATCACAGAAAATGTGCAGTATCCTAAAGCGACTGAGACTGGAAGTACCATTTGATCCAGCAAGTCCACTGGGTGGTGTATTTCCAAGAGAGAGAGAACTATTATATCTAAGAGACACTTGTAGTCTCATGTCTGCTCACATCTTCAATAATGGGATCAACCTAAATTCCCATAGATAAAGACAATATGAGAATACAGGATATTTTGGGGCCATAAAAAGAATGGAATCCTAAGTCTGCCAATTAGTCTGCCTATCTGAATGTGTTTCTTAACTTCTGAAAATCTGGCAATAGTGATACCATATTGTGAGCCTGAAGGACAACTAAATTCTTTCATGTCCCTGAAAATGGCTACAATATTGGGATGTTGAAAATCATTTTTATAAACTTCCAATTAAAATTTCATTGTAACTAGCTTTAAGAATTTAATCTTGGGGCCGGAGAGATGACTCAGCAGGTAAGAGCACAGACTGTTCTTCCAAAGGTCCTGCGTTCAAATCCCAGCAACCACATGGTGGCTCACAAACACCCATGATGAGATCTGATGCCCTCTTCTGGTGCGTCTGAAGTCAGCTACAGTGTACTTATATATAATAATAAATCTTTTTTTTAAAAAAAGAATTTAATCTTGAAAACAGTAAACAGCATATAGATTTTTTTTTATAGGACGGAGGCAAAGAATCTCAGGCTAAGGATTTTATCAAGTACTTAAAATGCAAGAAATGAACAACAAAAAAATGGCTTGTAAAAAAAAAAAAGTAGACTGGAGAGATGGCTCAGTGGTTAAGAGCACTAGTTGTTCTTCCTGAGGACCTAGGTTCAATTCTCAGCACCCACAAGGCAGCTCACACTTGTCTATACAACTCCAGTTCCAGAGCTTGCAACACTCTCACACAGACATAAATGCAGGTAAAATACCAAACAAATTTAAAAATGGAAGCCAGGTAGTAGTGGCACGCGCCTTAATGCCAGCCCTTGGAAGCAGAGGAAGGAGGATTTCTGAGTGACCAAGGACAGCCTGGTTTACAGAGCAAGTTGCCATCTTGACAAACGAAACAAAAAACCAACAACAAAAAGGAGTCTTGACTCTGTACACTTGCAGAAGCATGGATGAAGTGGGAGGTCTTTATATAAGTGAATCCAGCCAGAAAGAGAAGAACTTAGTGGAAGAAGGTCAGTAATGGCTGGGAGGTGTGGGAGGAAGGGCTGGGAAGCAGTCCAGTAAAAATCACTAAACAGGAGGGGTTAGTTTCCTGTAGCACAATGGATTAACTTGGTTTAAAACAACACATGATACATTTCCAAGTGACTGTAAGAATACAAAACTCCCAACACATAAAAGTGATTCCTAAAGAAAGAGCTTATACTCTTGATTTGATTATTATATATTATATACATTATTATAGCTCATACAAGTTTGCAAACGTGTAAATTTTGTTAAAGTTTCAGGTCTTATACTTCTTCCTTTCAAAACTTCAAGTCTTATGCTAGTGACATAAAGACAGATATATAGTCCAGAAATAAACATATATGACAAGGGTGCCAATGCCATTCAATGCAGATCTCTTTTCGACAGCAGTGCTGGAACTGCCACGTGAAAAAATGAAGCTGTGTCCTTACTGCATGAGAAATTAATTAAAATGCTTTAGTGACCAAAGTAAAAGTCAGCATTATAGAGCATTTAGAAGGAAACAAAGTAGAGAGTAATGACAGGGAAATTGGCAGTGGTCTGTGTGTGGGGACAACATCCACCAAGGGAAATAGACAAACAGGACTCCATCCAAACTAAGACCTTCAGGACATCAAGGACACTGTTAACATTGGAATGGGTAAAGATATGACATTTGCTGAGTTAATTTTGAACTGTAAATTATCAGAGTGATCCAGGTGAAGAGATGAGGACTTTGGAAGACATTTTCCCAAAGACACAGCCTAAACACATGGGTGTGCTCAGCAACCATGCTTTGTGGCACACGTTGTGGTATCAACGACTCGGGTGACTGAGGCAGGAAATCACTTAGAGCATTTGAGAGGCCTGAACTTCAGTGCCCAGCACTGAGGTGAGAGGAAGATGACAGTCACAAATCATTACATAACTGTAAATTAAAATCCCAGGTAAGTACCACCTCAGACACCGGCAGAAACAAGTGGGGAGAACTTAAATACTGCAACACAGGACGCGCCCCAAGTACAGCTCTCAAACACTGGTCCAGTCAGTGGTCCTGGGTATGGGAGATGAAGGTGCCCTAGACGCCCCAGTGCTCACATTCAACACGTGATGCTTCTTTCTGGGAGAGCATCTCGATGTTCTTTTGCCTGTGGAAAAGCAGGGCTGAACCTGCCTGACACTTGCACTGTGTCACAGGTAGACGTCTTGACAAGACTAGAACTTGCCTTATGCCCCTAGCAGGACACGGTGGAGGGACCCTTTAAATCATTACCACCCACGCTAAGAACATGTCTCTTCTCATGGATACATTTGGCCCTAGAATGTCCTGCCCAGAAATATTGGGAGTCTACACTAAGAAGACTCCCCAACCCTTCTCAGGGTGTTCAGTATTCCAGTGATTTAGTCCTTATTAGTCTTCAGAAGTTAAACAGTATGGAAAACTGAGCAAAAAAAATGTTAAGGTTTGTAAAATTCCAGAACAAGAGAGAAGGAAGAACCCAGAGTTAAAAGATGTCTGGCCACAGGGCAGGGCAGTTCTCAAAATGAACTCTGGAAGGTAATAGAGTTCAGTTTGTTTTTTTAGCCCTTCTCCCACTCCAAGGGGGCTCTTACCCACGCCTGCGTTATTGAACATGCCAGGAAGCACTAGCATGATGTGGTTGGGCCAGTATTTTCTGTATAGTGGCATCTCATATTCTTTGACTACCAGGAGGTGAAGGTGGCTGATGCCCTCCATGGCGTGGAAAAGGTTTAGGAGTCCATGCTCGTGGCGACCACTGGAAGGAGTGAAAATAGGACTCTTGACTGCATTTAGATTCTGTGGAAAGGAAAAAATGAGACAAAATGGGAAAATAAACCCTTAGTTGCTGGCAACTCAGAGACCCTCCACCCAGGGTCCAAAACTTTACACCCACCTTGTCAGAAACCAGGGGCAGCCGCATGCTTTCCAGCTGTCTGCCCTGCTTGCTGAAGACAAAATGACTCTCTTTGGATTTGGGGATGATGAAATAGAGCTGAACTTCTTCTCCCAGCATAGAAGAAGAGAACGTGAATGCGTGAAGGGTGGAATCAGACATCTAGATTTGCAAAGAAAAGAGGGAGGTCAGTATGGGTTTCCAAACATCCAGGTCATTCTTTTAGATGTTTGACATGAATAAGTGCCACCAGACATTCTGGCTGTGAGGAGCAACGTGTACAAGGCTTTATCATCTGCCAGCTGTCCCTGGTGCAGGAGTCAACTATGCAGCCCCAAAAAAGACTCTCCAAGGGTAAGTGACATTGGCACTGCCTGTATTGCACATACCCTTAGGAGAGATGCTCCGTCTTGAAGACAAACATCTCCGGGTTTCCCTGCTGTATATCTTCTCCAGACACCAGTCACAAGACAGTTCTGCTCTGTGAGGCACTCTGAACACTTTAAGTGTCAGCTCTTAGATAGTAGGGCTAGACTTAGAAACATGTCTGTGACACCAACAAATGTTCATCAGCACTTAAAATCCAAGTAGGTTTCCTAATAGTTTTAACCTAAATATTATATTTCAGGAAAATTAATACAGTCCCCCCCCCAAGTTCTAGTTTGTTCTAAATCTCAAGTGTGGAGATATATTATTTGTATTGTAATCACACAGAAATGTCAAGAGGGGTTTTCATGCAGAAAATTTCCTAACACCTATAATTTATAGGCCAAAGCACTTGTGTCTTCAATATCCTACAAAGAATTGTGACTAGGGCCAGTGGATGGTTCATGAGGAAAGGGTCTGGTGGTCTGGGTTTGAGCTCCACAGTCCACAATGGTGTAGTGAGGGAACCAGCTCCTGGATGCATGCCTGTACACACACACACACACACACACACACACACACACACACACACACACGCCTGTACACACACTTGCATGCATGCCTGTACACACATGCATGCACATGCATTCACAATTAAAAAAATCGTCAGCAGACTAGTAACCCACCAAGAAAACAATGGGATAAACAGGTAAACAGTTAACTTGTAACCTGGTTTTCAGTGCATTCTTTCTAGTGTCTATTGAATTTCAGAATATGCTTTTAAGAGGCTGGGGGAGGGCATGGTCCTGAGAACCAGGTTTGGGGAATTTGCTCAGCACAGCCTTGAAGCAACGGAGTCTTGGGTGCTCAGTACCAACACTAAAAGCTCCAGGAGAGAAAAGGGGAAATGGGAAAACAACATGGAACTGTTTCCTCCTCCTGTGCATAAAGATGCACTAGGCAAAAAGATGCTTAAGGGGTTGGGAGCGCTAGAATATGCATTATCATTTGCAAGGCCCTGGGATATGCGTATACCTAATACCCAAAATATGAGAAAATAAAACCAGGCATGGTGGGTATGCCTGTAATTCCATTCAGTGTGCTGGAGGATTGTGAGTTTGAGGCCAGCCTGAACAGTGAGCTCCTGTACCAGGAGGAAGATGAGGGAAGAGGTAAGTGCTGAGTGACAATCGGAGTTTCTCTGGGACCTGAAGCCAGGAGTGTCAGGTTTCACCCTACCCTCTACCTCACAGACAGGGTCCACAGTGGGCAGGCAAGGGCAGAGGCTGTACCTGGGAGGTGGGGGTGAAGGCCATGTACTGCTGGCACTGTTCGCAGTGGTGGAAGGTGTTATAGGCCGCGTACTGGGTTAGCATCATCGACATGGTTTCTCGTTGCCGAGGCTCCTCAGCTTTGCACTCCTTTATTACTTCTGCGTATAAAGGGAGAAGGGGCGTTATTTCCATGACTCACACGTGAAGCTTGGAAAGAAATGCTCATTTCTCATAAGGACGTTTCAGAGGACTATGTAACTGAGCCCTAACAAGCAAGTTTAAAAATCAAGGTGGATGTATGTGCCTGTTCATGTGTAAGAGTGAAAAACAGAATTATTATGCTCTTCTCAAAGGAGCGGACTGTCTCCCTGGCCCACCTCAATTCTTGATTTAGAGTTCCCTTGACCTCCACAGACTGGCTCTGTGTGTACTGACCTTGTTTGATCCCAGCCAGCTTCTCACTGTAGACCAGGCTCATCAGACTGTACTTGGGATCGTGTACACTGACGTCGAAAGGCATTTTGCTGAAGGTCTCGATGTCAGGCCAGGGCTCCCCCTCTGACTGGGTCAGTTCGCTGATATCACTGTGATCTAGGGCAGGGCAGGGCATAGGACAGATGGGCCCACGTCCTTCCCTCCTCACCACCACCCTGAACAGGTATATTTACCTGTTCAAGTAAATAACTGCATCACCTCCATCTTGAAGCACAAAGTCCAGGGAAACATTTCTGAGAAGGGACCTCTCTTATCCCAGAGTAGAAGGAACCCAAACGACTCCTTCAGACTTTTCATCTCACTAGCCCTGAATTAGTTTCTCTATGTCCAGTTCACAAACTCCTGTGCCATTAAATCCAAAGTCTGCCAATTCTCCTTAAAAACATACTTACGTTATGATGGTCAAAATTCTCAACTTTAGCTGTGGGGTTTGAAGGCGCTGATGTCCTGGATAATTTGGTTATTGTTGTTTCTCAATAGTGGGGGCAGCTTCACACAACCCAGGCAAGCACTGAGCCATGGCCCCAGACTTTCTATAAAAATCTTGGTTGTCAATTTGACCACATCTGAAATCCACTAAAACTCGTGTAGCGCAGCATACCTGTGAAGGATCTTCTTGGCTGGACCATTTGAAGTCAGAAGACCCACTTTAAATCCGGGCCACACCAGTCGGCAGTGTACATCCAATGACATGGAAGAAGGGATCTTTTCCTTTTTGTCTGCTTGCTCTCACTCTCACTAGCAAGCTCTTCTATCCTACTGCTAAGGCAGTTACTACCTACATTTTTGGAATTCCAATGTAGGCCAAATACCAACAGTGATATCCATCCTGGTGGACTGAGTAACTGTCAAATTCTTGGCCTTTCTGTCAGGAGAGAGCCATTGTTTCACCGGGCAGACCACAGCCTGTAAGCACTCTCTAATCTATCCCATTTTAATATAAATAGACTTAACACCATCAGTTCTGTACTTCTAGAGAACCCTGATTAATGCTCATTCTCATGAGGGTGACCAGGTTCAGCTTGGATCTGTGCTAGAGCCCAGGCAAGCCTTGATGCTGTCTGTCTTCTGCCTTAGCTGATTCCAGCCTGGATGGACACTGGGCCTGAAGCAGCCGAAGCCCCAGTGGGTGTGGTTCACTAGAACCCCTGAGTGCTTCATCCTCCAGGGCACGCTTGTTCCCTCCCTTCCCCCACAGGACCACAAGAGCAGTGAAGACAAAATCTTTACCCAGGTGCCAGCCTTTGAGCACTTCCAGAGCTTGAATCCTGGTCCCACCCCTTAGTAATCACCCCTCTAGGCACAAACTTAACCCCTCAAAGTGCCAGATTCTTGTGGGTCTCAGAAACATTAGGGATGGGAGAACCAAGGTGCTAAGACAGTGGTAGACACACAGTATATATACAATAGATGATATTCATTATTATTATTTTTTTTTTCGAGACAGGGTTTCTCTGCATAGCCCTGGCTGTCCTGGAATTCACTCCATAGACCAGGCTGGCCTCGAACTCAGAAATCTGCCTGCCTCTGCCTCCCGAGTGCTAGGATTAAAGGCGTGAGCCACCATGCCCAGCATGATATTCATTATTAATGTGTAAGTCAAAATGTAGCTGAGGCTATCTCACTAGGTCCAGATGCTTTGCAGTCAGCTCAGTGACCTGAGTAGAGGAACCACGTGGCAGAAAGAGAAAATGGACACCCCAAGGTTGTCCTCTCACCTCAACACATGCCAGTGGCCATGCACCCCTCCCCCCCCCGCACGCACAGTAATATGTAATAATTTTATAACATAGCATGAACTGCTTTGGGGAAAAGCCCAAGGTTAGAGTGTAGCTATTATCCTTTTAATATAAATGACATTTGATTTTTGCCCAGAGTTATACCTTGAGTTGCAGTTGGCATTTTATTTGCAGTCTAAGCATGCTGGATGGGAAGTGACAGAGAATGTCTTGGCAGACCAGGGTGCGATCACATGACTTCTGTAGCACATCTTGAGTAAAATCAAAGGCCATGATACCAGGGAGTGCAGGGCAGAGCTGGCAAGAGCCGAAGGGTTTACCTGTCTAGGCAGTGAACCTACCTACCTGCCTACCAAAACTCTGACACACAGCTTGCTGCACACTGGAGAGGCCCCAGAGCTGAGAGCCACAGTTCAGTTGGAATTACTTGCTGGGCATCTTGTCTCCGGCCTCATGACAGTTGTGCAGCTTAGATGCCCTGGATACCCACGGGAAGCAACCCCGGCTCTTGGGTCTCAGGCCTTGGTCAGCCTGTCAAGCCTCACCTGTGTTGATCTCTTCCTCATTGTACACGTCTACCTCCAGCAGCCGGATGAGCATTCGGAAAAGGATCCTAAGGAACTGTAGATAGGAGCCGGTCTTTCCCACCTGGTGTAGGTGTTATTGAGGACCGGTGGAGGAAGGAGAAAGAAAAGATTCCTTTCACACTTTGGCTCTTCAGCTAAGGTCTGAAGAGGTCTACTGCCACCCCCGTCACCCCCCAGGATGTCCCTTACAACCAAGACAGGGTCCACCCTGTTCTATCCATACCTGGGGGGGCCCAGTGAGCAGCAGCCGCCTCGGGTGCAAGGTTCGGGCTCCCGAGATGGGGTCTGGCTGGTTGCTGTAGTCGGCGTGGTGCTGCCGAGCTGAGGTCCACTGGCGGTAATAAAGGGACTGCTCCTCGCTGCTCATGTCTTTGTGCAGGCCTGGCCGCAGGGCGCTCACCCAGGCCACATCAGCATGGGGCAGCAAGGACGCGGAGGATGGCAACCTGCCGCCCTTCTGGGATCCCAGCAGGCTGTACGCGGCTTTGGATAAGATGACCACGGGGGGCAGGGCTGTGTGCAGGCCCCGGGGCTGCCTGGACCACGCAAGAGCCTGGACACTCGAGGATGAGGACGAAGAAGGCTTGGAGGTGGTGCTACTGGCCATCGGAGGGCCCAAGGAGTCACACTCCTGCTTCAGGATCTCCCCAACCATGGCAGTGCTGGCGGAGACCCCTTCATCCAGCCGAATGCTGCTGGTGGGGGTGAGAAGCTGCTGCTGGGGTTTGCCAGCCGTGCTAGAAGAACTCACCCCGTTCTCCATGATGGAACCTGGAAGAGGACAATGGAACTCATCCTATTCTCACCCCTCCCTGATGTCAAGGTCACTACTGAGGCTCTACACCTCAAAGCCAAGACAAAACACAAAAGCCCAAACCCACCCACCCACCACCACCAAAACCTTTGGAACTGCAGACACAGTGATGGACAGTTCTTTCTGCCTCAGTTTCCCAGTGCTCCCTCCTGCTCCCTTGCCCTGGGTTGTGGGTGGAGTTGGCCAATGGGAGACAACGGCTAGTTGGGTCTATTTCCCCTGGTTCCTTCCCAAATTGTCCCCCTGGATGACAACTTTCTCCAGGAAGCCAGGCGGGGTTCACTGGGTCACTGGGTCACTGGGTCATTGGGCACTAGTACTTTGCTGCCTGTTGTTCCTTTCCTGGAGCCTTCCCCGTGGTTTGGAAGTAGTCCCTTTGTGAAGGTGTTCTCCCAGCTCCGCTCTCAGATGGTACTGGACTCACAGGCTCCACAGTTAAGTAATTTTCAGTGACACTTGCCGCCTTGGTAGCTGAGAGCCTTACACGTCAGACTTCCCTGGTCTGTAGCCATTTCCCAAACCAAGGCAGGCATGTTCTCTTTACAGGAGGGCGTTAGACCCGCTCCAGATGAGGAGCTGAGTCTCCAGCGCCTTTACTTGGTTAACTTTATGTAACCCTTTCTGTAGTGAATGACCTTCCTAATATTCATGGCTGAAGATCCTGTCTGACCTCAGATGGGTGCTGTCCAGCCTTGCAGTGAGACCTGACAGATTAACCATGAACTGCAGCTGTTAAAGTAAATCTCTCAGGCCTGGAGAGATGGTGCAGCAGTTAAGGGCACTGATTGCTCTTCCACAGGTCCTGAGTTCAATTCCCAGCAACCATATGGTGGCTCACAACCATCTGTAATGGAATCTGATGCCCTCTTCCAGTGTGTCTGAAGCTACAGTGTACTCATATAAATAAAATAAATCTTTTTTTTTTTTTTAAAGTAAATGTCTCTTGGGCTGGAGAGATGGCTCAGCAGTTAAGAGCATATACTGCTCTTCAGAGACCCCAAGTTTAAGTCCCAGCAGCCATGTCAGGTGACTCACAAAGGCCTGTAACTCCAGAGGATCCAGTGCCTACGGTCTCTGTGGGCCCTGCATCCTTGTGCACCCATCCCCCCAACACACACACACACACACACACAGACAGACAGACAGACACACAAACAGACAGACATACACACATATATACACACACAGACACACACATATACATACACACACAGACATATACACATACACACATGCACACACACGCACACACACACAGAAACACACAGACACACACGAAGACACCTATTGAAAAGAATAAAATTACTTTTCTAAGCCGCAAGGCTCCTTACTGCCCCGTGACTGTGAGGACTTGAGCTGGTGAGACCAGTGCCCTACTCCACATTGTTTGTATGAAACTGTGCTCTCTACTCCATTTCGAGGGAGACTGACTGCCTCCGCCTGCATGGGCTGAGAAACCGTGTCATCTGAGGGCTACCCATCCAGCACCAAATGACCAATGACTCATTCCTGGAAGCAGGAAGGGAGCCACCCTGTAAGTTTACTGAGACTGCGGGGGACATGAGTATATTTAAATCCTATAGAACTTATTGGACACACTAGACCAAGGAAAGCTCCCTCTCCTGACCCCTATAAAGTGACAGACACCTAACAAAGTGATGGCATGGTCCCAGGACCAAGTCATCTGCTGCTCTTACAGCTTAGGCTGAGCTCCCTGCTATTGCCAGAGCCTGCCTGTCTGCCTGGTCCCTATCAGGACCTGGATTTAACCTAGCCTTTCTTAGTTCCTGATCCATCTCCTGCTTTGAGCCCTGCTTCAGCCTTTCATCTAGCAGTTGAAAGCTGCTGCTTCACTTGGAACCTGACACAGCTCCCCCACCCCACCCCCACCCCCCGGCTTTCCACTGGTTTGGCTTGTTTTTCTCCGCCCACTTTTGAACCCTCCTGACCTCTGCTGCAGCCTCTTTAAGCTGCTTTCATTCTGACCCATTTATATACATCTGTAGATACATTCATGTATACATCTATTCATCCATCCATGCATACATTATATGCTGTGTGATATGAGAGTTAATATTAGTAATTAATATTGGATTAAAGAACCTGTATTCACCTCAGCCAGGCTTCTAATGAAGGCGGATTATATGATAAATCGCAGTCACTGTAGTCACTAAATCCTGTGAGTTTATTACCAAATTCTGACATTGTGGAAGGACACATATGTGTCTGTTGGCATAGTGTACACGCAACATCAGGCACTCGGCAGAGCCTGTCTCCCACTCTCAGCCTCAGCAGCTTTGTGGGAGCTTGGGGGCTAAGGTCTGTAGGGTCTGAGTTTTTGGGGTTGAACAAGGCTTTGTCATGAGACTTTTGTGGGTTTATCAGACCAAGTCGGGACACTGTTGGTGAGTGGGGCAGACAATGGAGGAGGGATGTAACTGAAAAGCCACTGAGGTGAGTGACACCTCAGCTTCTATGAGCACTTCTGTGCTTGCAGAAGACTGGGGCTCAGCTCCAGCACCCACATGACAACTCACAACTGTTAATAATTCCAGTTCCAGGGGACTTGATGCCCTCTTTGACCTCATGAACACCGGGCATTCAGGTGGTATAGGTACATACGGGTAGGCAACAATACTCACATAAGATAATTTTTAAATCTTTTTGAAAGAGAGCCACTAGGAAGGGAACAGCTTCCCCCACCCACTCATTTCCCTTCTCCTCACTCATCCCCCCCCCTCCATTTCCCTTCCAGGTCTCATATTCCCAAGATGCCAGAGATGATGTTTCCCCTCATTCTGTTACCTGTGCAGTTCTCTGGCTTTTTCTGATCTGGTTTCAGGGAAACCAGGGCCTACAGTGGTGGGGTTGAGGAAGGACAGGACGGGGTGAAGCCTGCTGAGGGTGAGTAGCTGGGTATACCTAGAGAAGGGCCGGTCTCATGTCCCTTCAGGCTACTAGAGATAGGAGGGCCCACAGGCATGGAGCCATCTGACAGCTGCTGACAGACTCAAATGGAGACCGGCACTGCTTGGGCACGAGCATGCACATGCTTGCACACGCATGTCTAGGTAATAACCACGAGCATGTGCATGCTTGCACACGCATGTCTAGATAATAACCTGATCTCCGTGCTAATTCAGAGAGTGGGTGGGGTGTTTCACTTCAGCCTCTTCCTTGTACTTTGATATATCATCTGATTTTTCTACATTAAACTTTATTACTTTCATAATAAAATAATTGGAAATAGGGTCTCATTTGCTGTATAACAATTTACGGAAAAGAAAATTTATACCAGGCTCTGCTGTCAAAACTAGTAGCCACTGAAAAGCCTACAGTATAGAACCACCTGACAAGAAGTACTTAAGGTAACCAGTCGTCCACCCACCGTCCGTCCACCTAAGCGCTGGTGCCAGACACTAAGCAAACCTCATATGAACGTAGAGCCCCCATCTCTAGACTGGTGTGAGCTCTGGAGTAACTGGAAGGAGATGGGGAGGCATCGGGAGCAGGCTGTGAGGCAAGCTGATTATGGCTTTTGCCTGTCACTAAACTCACGGTTAAACCCAGAGAAAGCTGTACCCCTTCAGCTCTCCTGCTTTGCAAGCACCCTCTGAGCAGCTGGAATCTGGAGAGGAGGTACTGCCATTGCTTGGTAGAGCAGTACCCAGCTCTACCTTGTGGAGAAAGAGTTCTGACCTGAGGTTCCTGTGACAGCGCTGCTGTTGCTCTGTGGCCTTTCCAAATCGATGAGCAGCTCCTCAGAATCATTCTCACTGGTGGGGACCCTCTCAGCCTCCTTTGCACTGAGGTCCAGGGCAGCAGCAGGCCCCCGGATGACCTCTTTGGAGACATAGCAGCATGCCAGGCCCACCTCCTGCTCCAAGGCCGTTCGAGTTAAATAGCTTGAGTCGATTAATCGCAGGTCACAGTACTTTAAGGATCTGTATAGAATGAACCATATTGGTGGCATGTCTCTCTAACACAGAATACTTAAGCATGCCTGAAGGTCCTGTGATTCGTGGGACAACGAAGACCACAGGTTTCAGTATTGGCTAAGTCAGCTCTAAATCTCAGCTCTGTGACCTCCCACCTAGCCATATTTCCCTGTGCTTCACTTCCCCTGTGTCCCTGAAGTATAAAAGAGAGAGGACAGGGACTAGAGATGTAGTTCAGTGACAGAAGATGTGTGCAGCATGTACGAGGGAGGCCCTGTGTCAGCTCCAGTGTCACTAAAGAGCAAAGTCCAAAGGATACGCATCAAAGGCTGGCTTGTAAGGTTGATGTGGAAGAGATACAGTACAAGCATTTAGTGTGGGTGACACACACAATAAACAGTTGACGCTTTTATTGCTATTGCCCTCCAGTCTATAGCCCTAGGTCCTCCAGAAAGTTTGGAGCATCAGATTAACAAAGACAAAGTGCTTTAAACTCTATCAGTTAATCTACCCATCCATCCATCCATCCATCCATCCATCCATCCATCCATCCATCCATCCATCTAGCATATCTATATCTGTCTGTCTGTCTGTCTGTCTGCCTATCTCCTGCCTTTCTTCTTTAGCTCTGCGGTATAACCATTTTTCCTCTGTGGCTTGGCCCCATTCCAGAACTGGTAGTTCTGGGAATCTGAAAGAAAACGAATGAGGCTCTATTTGGTTTTGTCCCTGCATGAAACAGTTACTGCCAGACAACTGAAATTGGTTCATCAATCAATCGGCAGTTCAGCCGTGGCCCCATGGAGCTGCAGAATCAGTGATTCAGGTCTCACCTGGGAAAAGTTTCTCCAAGGGGGTCTTTGCCAGTTAATATCACTATGCAGGGCAGACCTTCCAAGTCTTGATATGTCCGAGGGATCCACTCTTCCTGATCATTTCCTCTCCAGGTCTATAGAAGAGATACAGAAGAAATCATTAAAACTCCTCATTCAAATTTGTATATTTTATAAAGGTTTCTGGATACAGGCTTTAGACACACCAAGCTACCTAATGATCCTTATTAAGTGTGTAAACCACTCATATTGGAATGCTTCTTTTTATTCTTGTGATAGGGTTTTGATGTTTGAGATGGGGTTTCATTTAGCCTAGACTAGCCTCACCTCTCCTATGTAGCTGAGGATGACTTTGAACCCCTTATCTTGTCTCTATTTCCTAAATGAACACAGGCATGGCCGCCACATCCACCTCTGCATTTGCAACCTTCAAGGCATGACTATGAGAGCATGGACTTCAGTTTTCACCTCGATAATATGGAAAGGTGTTGGTATACCTCATGCATCAGCTCCACAAGCTGGAAAAACACCAGAGCATCCTACTGGTGATGTAAAACTGGCTATACTTGCTGGCTCAGACAAACTCTCGGGATTCTGTGATGAGAAAGGCCAGTTTCAGTTGTTAGGGACCTGAGAAAGACTCTTAAAACTCATCCAAAACATTTTAATCAAGCAAACAATGAGGCCAGCCCCAATTCTGGTGGTTAAATTTCTCTTTCTTCCTTTATCGACTGTCCTAGAGGTGCAGGTCTGTAATCCTAGTCACTCAAGAGACAGAGAGAAGCTCCCAAGTTCAAGGCCACCCCTAATGAGATGTGTATGAAAATGAAAGGCAGAGAGGACTAGGGGATATAACTAAGTGGTAGAACTTGCCCAGACACAGAACTGTAGGCTCAGTTCCCCACCCGACCTGACAAGTAAGGAGTGGCATGTGGCCACCAGAGTCTGGAAGACTGCCCCCACTGGATCAGAAGCAAACCCTTACTGAAGAGGAATGCCATCTGCTCCTGAGTTCACCATGTACCTACAAAGCACCCATTCTTCACTCATTACCAGGAACACTTATCCACGCAGATCCTTTAATAACTTGGACATCAGTCGTGAAAACATGACTGTACAATGCATGAGGAAAACCCACTTTTGAAAGATGTTCAAGGATGAAGGTTCTGTACCTGTTTGTTTTGGCTTTGTCTGAGATGGGGTCTTGCATGCCCTAGGCTTTAAACTTGATGTGAAGTTGAGGATAAACTTGGACATGTGATTCTCCTGCCTCTGCCTCCCAAGGGCTGAGGACACAGTTGTGTGTCACAACAACTGGTTTTGTGAGGTGCTGGGGATCAAATAAAGGACTTCATGTGTGCCAGGCACGCCAACAGCTAAGGTACAGCCTCAGTACCCAGATGTTTCCAGTTTAGAACAGAAAGAAAATGGGCCAATTCAAGTAGATAGGTTTCAAAGATTATTATTTATTACTTGTACAGAATGTAGGAAGGCTTTATGTCGACTTTCCAGCACGGCTTAACTGGCACTTCTGATAATGCTTAGCACAGAAGGACTAAGAAGCTGTTGTTCAGGGTGTATTGGCTCATCCCTTCAATCCTAGCACTCAAGGGGCAGAGACAAGTGGATCTCTGAGTTCAGTGGAGTGTTCCTGGATATATGCAGCAGACTCCAGGTCTGTCCCATGCCCAGGAGTAGTTGGCTGACACAAAACAGGAGCTCCAACTCCAGGGGATCTGTCTTCTTCTGACCTCTGTGGGCACCCATATCCACATCACACACACTTTGGGACCCTGGCATGGCAGCATATGCCTGTAACGGTGTTGCTCATGGGGAGGAGGAAGAAGAGGAGGAGGAGGAGAGGAAGAGGAGGAGGATGATGATGAGGAGGAAGGCTAGGCTTCAAGGTCATGCTCAGCTACATAGTACATCAGGGCCAGCCTCAGCTACTTGAGACCTTGCCTCCAAACAAACACCTCCTTCAGAAGGACATCAGTTCCATCCCTCTGCACCCAAGGGGACAAGGAATTGCCCCACTCAGAGTAGACAATCCTGGAACAGGAATAATTTTACTCAGCGATCTTCACACTGTGTTTATGTTCTTCCTGACAATAGGAATTCCCCTGAAAGTATTTTAGAGTCTGGAACCCACCATTAAATCATGATCCCACCAGGGTAAAGAGGCCAGGATAGCAATAGGATAGAATGGTAAGATGTCTTACCACTTGGGGAGGTTTTCCACTGAGTGTGAAACACATCTCACGTTTACTCTTGACAAATAGCATCCAGTCCACCCACTGTGCCATGCTTTCCCACCAGCCTGCCCCTCGTGAGGAGTGATAGTGACTTCCATGGATCTGATCTACTCTGGCCTTTGAATTATTTTTTCCAAGGCACTTAAGCTAACACAAGACTGGACAGCAAATGAGTTTTGGCTCAATACTGGGTTTACTATCTAGGTAACTGTACACGAGTTTCATATGCTTGTTGAGCGTGGTGACTGATTTATTTAAGGTTAAAAGTTTAATCTGTCCACAGTTAAAATTTTAATATCTGTCATCTCTGGCCAATTAACCGCAATGTATAATAGGATAAAGAGGGTTAAATATAAGAATGAGGCTATATAATGGGAGCAGTGTTGCATTTTACCCAAGACTGAAGGTAAAAGGTACTCCGTGCCTTCTGAGAGTGTCAAGGAGTCTAGGAGCATAAAGGAACAGGTGACCCAGTTGGCACCGGTCAAGAGGCGGTCCTGCTTACATGAGCATCCCTGTAGGAGTGTGTATTTTCACTCTCACACAGATAGTACAAGAGAGCAGAGGGGAAAAAGAGGTTTTGAGAATCTGGGACTCTTATGCACCTGGTATCTAAGTTACTCATACAAATGAAGGGACTTTCACTGCCTTGGGAAATAATCACTAGGAAGCCCTTCACGTAAGGCACACCCTCAGATAGCAGTCCTCACCCAGGGTGCACACACAGCCCAGTGTCCCCTTCCCTATGCACTGCCAATAACCCCGGCACTCCATGACGGACAGCTTTATTGTGTTTTCTAGACAGTGGCCCAAAGGGACAGGTTTTTTACAACCTACTGAAATATAATCATCTTCTTTTCTTTCCCTTCCCCCCCCCCCAGGCAGGATTTCTCTGTGTAGCCCTGTCTGCCTGTCTGTCCTCGAACTTGCTCTGCAGACCAGGCTGGCATTGAACTCAGAGACATGCCTGCCTCTGTCTCCCAAGTGCTGGAATTAAAGGTGTGTGCTACGACTGGCATACACTGACCTTCTGAACAAATGACTCACGACTGTCAGGAGCTATATATGGAGAGTGAGGGCCAACCCAAGGACCACCCTGCAGTCCTAGCAGAGCTCAGTAGCAGTTGTGGATTCTCCAGAGTGCTGCTATGCACGTGCCCATTGCTTCTAGTTCCTTAGTGTTTTCAGACTGCCTCAAGCCCTTGTCTCAGGGACTCACTTTCAGGAGGGCTGCAAGGCACTGCTATTCACCATATGAATTTTCTACAACGTGGCCTTTGACCATAATTTAATTTTTCTTCATCACTAAAACCTTAATGACACACATCTACTCACAAGGAAGTCCAGGTAGAAAGTCCACCTGATTTCTTGTCACAACCGGTTTTTAGATGACAGAAGCTGCCTCAGTGATGGCAAGGACGAGTGCTAATAATCCTTTACCTACTGTGCAGCCTCCAGCTGATACATAGATTAGATGCACAGAAAAGAATTAGTGAGAAACACATGGCAGTGGGCTAGAGGCATCCCCACCCAGGTCGGGAACAATGGGACAAACTGGTCCTCGCAGTTTTTGCACCTGTGCTTAGAGAGCGTGGAGACCGACTGCAAATGCATAGGAAAAGGGATCTGATGAGACCTGTAGAAACTGGTGTCAATTAAGAAAATCCAGTGCATCCTTTAGTTTAGCCTTAGCCCGGTCAGGGAGGTCAAAGTCACACGTGCAAAACTTACTCAGAAGCTGGGCGTGGTGGCACATGCCTTTAATCCCAGCACTCGGGAGGCAGAGGCAGGCGGATTTCTGAGTTCGAGGCCAGCCTGGTCTACAAAGTGAGTTCCAGGACAGCCAGGGCTACACAGAGAAACCCTGTCTCGAAAAACCAAAAACCAAAACAAAACAAAACAAAAACCTTACATCTACCCAAGAGTCCTAGAAAACAGAAACAAACAGTATGCCTGCCCGTTGCTAACCTTTAATCGTGTCACAAAGTGAGTTGCAACAGTGAGTTCGGAGGCGGGGTTCCCCAGGATGATCTCAAAGCGGTACTGCAGACCCAGCTTGTCTCGCACTTCCTGCAGCCTCTCCTTGGCCAGCATGGCCAGCTGCACCGAAGGCACTCTGATGACGAGCATGTGTCCCCTCCCACTTTTGTTCTTTCCTGGGGAGGTGATAAGGTCATCCATAATGCTGAGCGTTTCTGGTGTGCTGTGGTCTCGGAGGGACGCCATGGTGGTGAGAGCCATCAAGGCCTCTGAGTACTGCTGGATGAGAAGATAGCAGCGCACGACCATGCTGTGCAGCCGGGGGTACCTACAGACAGAATGCAAGGAGTTAGCGATCAGCGGACGGCCAGCAGGAACAGCAAGGCTTGCGCAGTAAAATACAGGTGGAAAACAGCAGGAAGGGGCTAATGTGCAGAATAACTTTGGATCCCACATTACTAGAAGTGGCTCCTCCTGTAATGCGTGTAATGTTGGGACAGGTAAAGGAAATTAGAGTTTGAGGGGTGGCCTAGTCACGCTACCGTCTCAAAGTACCACGTGGCCAGCACTGGGACCAGGAAGCTAGAACTGCCAGACCACAGACGCAAGCCTCAGGGCTGAGCAGCTTCCCCCACCCCTCCCCAGCAATTCAGATGCTCATTTAATATGGAGCAAGGTTAATTGTGCACGAGTCACAATCCTCATGCTGTTGCAGGAGGCATGCCAGTTCAGCTCTTTGATATCTGACTACAGTAAAGGAAACTGAGACACCGTTCTCATTATTCTTGGCGTTTCAGACATAACAAGAAAAGAAAAACACACAAAAAAAGATAACTACAGTTGGAGTGTTGGAGTGCTAGAACGAGCCTGTAACACGTAAGCCAAGGCAGGAGGGTCGAGAAGTTAAGCTCAGTCTGGGCTACATATGTGAAGATTCCAGTTTAATGGGATGCTATTAAAAAGGAAAAACAGCAAAAAACCAAAACAACAAAAACAAAAAACAAAAAACAAAACCCAACACATGAATTATTGCTAATTTGAGCTTTACAGGTAGCAGAAATATATCTTCCCATTAAAATGTTAGTAAGTGGAGCAGTGGTGGCACATGCCTTAAATCCCAGCAAGGAAGGTGAATCTCTGTGAGTTCAATGCCCTCCTAATCTACAGAGCAAGTTCCAGGACAGTCAGGGATACACAGAGGAACCCTGTCTCATAAAAACAAAACAAAATGAAACAAACAAACAAACAAACCCCCAAAACAAAAACAAAAAAGTGAGTTGTTACAGGGGAAATTGGAGCTAGCTGGAGAAAGAGCACCCCCTAGTGGAGACCCTTTTGTTACCAGAGACTGTTTGGTTAAGGGAGCTTGGGAATCTGAGCATTTATGGTCTCCCCTAGCTAGGCTGCCAGGTGGCAGTCACACTGGTCATGATGGCTGTTCAGGCGAGGTAGAAAATAGATGTGTTATTTTGGTGCTCTTCACCTGGAAGGCAGACTTGATGACCAAAGGGCACAGGCCACACTGGCTGCTGAGAAAGTAGGCACTGGCAGGGCAGGGCTGTGCAGGGTTTGGCTGAGGTGCTGAGCCTGGCAGAGCACCGAGGAGGAGCCTGGCCCCTTTCTTCTTGGCCACTAGTTGGTAGCTCAGGGTAGGCACGTGTGTTCTACTTCCTAATTCTCCTTAAAGTTGAACAAATGTTCACAAGCTTGCCTAGAAAAGCCCAGGGTCAAATACCAGTGAGGGCTATCAAATGAGCACCATGGCTTTGAAGAGTTTTAGAGGGAATAGAAAAGGTGACCACTACTCTAGCCTTTCCAGCTTTCACTGGGATGAGTGTGGCTACTGAGAGAAATTCAGCTACTTGTTCTCGATCACTGACTGGAGGCAGACTGGTCTGGACTGTATTCATGTCTCTGTCATGTCTTCTTGTACTGTAGGGTTTACTAGGCTGAGAACAGCACAGAACGCCACAGCTGGGATAGTCCTGGGCGAGTGCTAAGTCATAGACACCATTAGCTTGGGCAGAATGCTGGAGGGAAAGAAACCACAGGTGAACTATAGTTAAAGCTTAGGGTTACTTTACTGGCAACGGTTTTGTTTTTTAAAGATTTATTTATTTCATGTACACTGTCACTGCCTTCAGACACACAAGAAGATGGAATAGGACCTCATTACAGACGGCTGTGAGCCACCATGTGGTTTCTGGGGATTGAACTCAGGACCTCTGGAAGAGCAAGCAGTGCTCTTAACTGCTGAGCCATCTCTCCAGCCCAGGCAATGTTTTTAAAAGCCAAAAACATTAACTTTAAAGCACAGAAATTTACACTCCATACTTTGACAAAATTATGACTTAATGGTGAAGTTTCCCTCATCTGTTTGCATTAAATTATGATTGTGGTTTTGTATGACATAATCTTTTTAAAAAAGATTTATTTATTGTTATATGTAAGTACACTGTAGCTGTCTTCAGATGCACCAGAAGAGGACGTCGGATGGTGGTGAGCCACCATGTGGTTGCTGGGATTTGAACTCAGAAGAGCAGTTGGTGTTCTTAACCACTGAGCCATCTCTCCAGCCCCCATGACATCATCTTTAATGTCAGTCAATGGGAGCATCTTTTCAAACACAAGCCATGCACTCCTGAGACACTGGGCTGAAAGACAAGCTCTAAGCAGGGGAAGGATCTGGGTAGGAAAGTAAAACGGTGTCCCAGGGAGGACAGTTAATGACACAGGGGTGGTGTCTGTCGCTGAAGGCTATAACAGCTGTGAGTGCTGGCTCCACTCTGAGCTTGCTCCCTTCCCTACACAGCGGTATCCTGCTGATCTGGGTATATCCACTTATCTTTATTTTTTATTTCTCTTTTCTTAAAACATTTTCAAGATGATGAGGCAGACTGGTGAAGAGCTGACTCTACCCAACCCGTTCAGTATTAAGAACCTAGAGCTACTAGGAGGTCTGATTTACCTCCCCGCCCATCTGGGACAGTCACATAGAGGGATGTTACCCTCCCTTTGGGTCTATCAATCAGGCTCTGAGAAAACAAACACAAGACATCCCTAGAGCCGAGGAATAAGGAAGGCTGACACGGTAGGGAGAATTATCCCTAAAATAAAACAAATAAGACTCTCAGCCTTGCAGGTCAGGACCACAGGGTGGGTCCCAAGGAGACAACATGTTCAAATGTTTTCCATTACTTTAGCTATGATGTTCCATATGTAGCCACAGTTTCTCAAGGGTATCTTGCAGGGACCTGTTTAAGGATCCTTGCTCGCCCACAGTGAGCAGGTGAAGGGGAACAAAGCCTGAGGTATAATGTCTGGAAACACACAGATTCCCCTCTGCAGTGAAGCTGCCCAGGAGACAATCTGGGATGTGACAAATGGCACCGGCCCTTCCTGTAGGATGCCCTGCCCTTGTTCTTCTTGGAGGGCCATCTGAAGCCTGTGGTAGTAGAAGGCCACCTTGAGAAAGATATTTTTATGTGGCTTCTCAGTGTCACTTGCATGAACATCACCAAACTCACTGTGAAATGGCCAGACAAGGGCAGCCTTCCTTACCTCTCCAAGAGGGTGCTCACCATCTTCTCAAAGGTCTCATCGCATCTCAGGAGTGGGCTGGTAATCCCCCACTGCAGAGACTTGCTGTACTCATCTAAGCCAAAGTACAGCTTCTCGCAGCCTGCGTCCTCCTGATCGAAAACAGCAGAGCAGTAAAGACAGGTTTGGTGGGGGGCAAAGGGATGCAGCCCTGGAGCTTGACACCAGCACTGTATTTTCCTGGAACCTCAAGTATCATTAGTGGCATGTTGACACGTTTCATTTAGGAAACTACCCCTAGGTTTGTTTTCTTTTTCCTTTTGTTCAGATACACACAGCAGACAACTCCTTTTCTAGCTAGAAGTAGCTCTCTTTTCTGACATATCCATAGCACTTCGGAAGAAACTGAAAACCTCAAAGTTTGGGTGCTATTTAAATGTGGTGATCCCTTTTACAAGTGAAAATTAGTTTTCAAACAGAGTTTAAAAATACAGTGCACTATGAACATCCCACCTCATTAGACAGAACACAGCACCAATCCTCCTCCTTCTTGCTCATTCAGTTGTCACTATGCAAGTTAAATAATGATTTGGGGATGTGACACAAGGATGTCCCAGAGGATCCTGGGACCTGCAACAAGTGGCTGACTTTCAAGTAAGAAGGCCCAGAATAGTAAATGAGTTTTGGTATCTTTGTTTGCTTGGTTTTTGTTTGTTTGCTTTTTATTTTTGTTTTTGTTTTCTTTTTGAGACAGGGCTCTCTGTGCAGCCTCCCCTGTCCTGGAACTCACTCTGTAGACCAGGTTGACCTTGAACTCAGAAATCCACCTGCCTCTGCCTCCTGAGTGCTGGGATTTAAGGCATGTGCCACCACCTGGCTCTTTCTTCAGTTTTTATTTTTTTCATTTTTTCCTTGTGCCCGTGCATTTTATTTTCACATTTTTATTTGTTATGAATTTAATTTTCTTTCTCTTGTTTATTTTATAAAGAAAACAAGGCTGATACTAAAGTTATAATAACATAAAAATAAATTAAAGGAAGAAGATGAGGGTAGTAGAAATTAGAATGGACCAGGGATAAAGTTAGCAACCCTGGAAATGCATGTCAGGAATTTATGCATAACTTCTTAGAAGTGGCTGTAATACTGAACTTTTCTTTTGATGCAGTATCTCATGTAGCCCAGGCTGGCCTTGAACTTGATATATAGCTGAAGGTGATCTTGAGTTTCTGATCCTCCTGCCTCTGTCTCACAAGTGCTGGCACCACGGGTATGCGTCGCCATGCGTCGCCATGCCTGGCTAAACGCAGTGATGGGAATCAAACCCAGGGCTTCATGCCCACTAAGTAAGCATTCTGCCAACTTTATTATATCTCCATCCCCGGAGATAAATAACCTATTTTATGCAAATTTGTGATTTATAAAGTCTATAAAATAAATGTAGGGGGAGCTAGTGAGGTGGCTCTTGCAGAGAACCCCAGTTCAGTTTCTAGCACCCATCTGGTGGTTCACTACTGCCTGTAACTGAAGTTCCAGGGTTTCTGATGCCCTCTTCTGGTCTCTGTGTGCACCTGCATGCATGTGTACATACTAACAAGCACACACATAAATATATAGAGAAATAGAAATTATAAACATCTTTGAAAAACTATAAGGGACTATTAATTGGAAGTATTTAATTTTTAACACTCTTTCAAACAAGTCAGGCCCGGTTGCTGGCACAGGGTCTTACTTGAGAGCATCCTTTGCCAAGGACGAGAGGATCTCTTGGACTCCAGAGGCTTGGCATAGGCTGAATGACATCAGCTGCAAAGGACATGCTCTTTTTCTTTTTTGGTGGACTTGTGTTTTTCACTGCTCACTTTGGGAGAAAAAACCCTGCCCATTTCCTCTTCCATCTCGTCTGGACTGCAAGCATAGTCATGCAGAAGGACTGTGCTGTGTGTGCTTAGTTCTTCCTCTGCAGAAGGACTGTGCTGTGTGTGCTTAGTTCTTCCTCTGCAGAAGGACTGTGCTGT
>NC_034604.1:6654086-6674116 GCF_900095145.1 Mus pahari | reverse complement strand
TTCCTCTGCAGAAGGACTGTGCTGTGTGTGCTTAGTTCTTCCTCTGCAGAAGGACTGTGCTGTGTGTGCTTAGTTCTTCCTCTGCAGAAGGACTGCGCTGTGTGTGCTTAGCTCTTCCTCTACAGAAGGACTGCGCTGTGTGTGCTTAGTTCTTCCTCTGCAGAAGGACTGCGCTGTGTGTGCTTAGCTCTTCCTCTGCAGAAGGACTGTGCTGTGTGTGCTTAGCTCTTCCTCTGCAGAAGGACTGCGCTGTGTGTGCTTAGCTCTTCCTCTGCAGAAGGACTGTGCTGTGTGTGCTTAGTTCTTCCTCTGCAGAAGGACTGTGCTGTGTGTGCTTAGCTCTTCCTCTGCAGAAGGACTGTGCTGTGTGTGCTTAGTTCTTCCTCTGCAGAAGGACTGTGCTGTGTGTGCTTAGTTCTTCCTCTACAGAAGGACTGTGCTGTGTGTGCTTAGTTCTTCCTCTACAGAAGGACTGTGCTGTGTGTGCTTAGTTCTTCATGTCTCCTCAACCCGCGTGCTGCTTTGTTTGGGGAGAACAGAATCAGGGCTGAGATGGTAGCTCAGCACACAGAGGTTCTCAGCACTGAGTCACCTGAGCTCAGTCCCAGTATGTGCTCTGTGCTTCCGTGCAGCTGTTAGCCCTTTGGGTGTTCTATGAAAGGTGTACACAGGCCTACAAGTGCTGACAATGGTTTTTGAATTAAAGTACTTTAATTTCTCTCCCTGTGTCGGAACAGCCAAAGGAAGTGGATGGTGAAGATTCCTACATGTTGCTGGGTGGACTGAATGTGATGGAGTACATTTTCCTTCCTCTCTGTTGACCTAAGTTTCCCAAGGATGACTTATTTTAAAATTATTATTATTATTATTATTATTATTATTATTATTATTATTAGCCATGCCGTGGCCATGCCTTTAATTCCAGCACTTTGGAGGCAAAAACCAGGCAGATTTCTGAGTTCAAACTTAGCCTGGCTTACAGAACAAATTCCAGGACAGCTAGAACTATAAAGAAAAAGCCTGTCTCTAAAAACAACACAGCAAATTATTTTTTAAGGTGGAGTCTGGGCTCAAATAATCCTCCTGCCTCAGCTCCCCAAGTAGTTGGGATGATAGCATATGCCTGTCATGTCTGATTATAAGGATCATTTTTAAATTAGATATTTTCTTCATTTACATTTCAAATGCTATCCCCAAAGCCCTCTATACTCTGCCCCTGCCCTGCTCTCCAACCCACCCACTCCCACTTCCTGGCCCTGGTGTTCCCCTGTACTGGGGCATATGATCTTCGCAATACCAAGGGCCTCTCCTCCCATTGACAGCCGACTAGGCCATCCTCTGCTATATATGCAACTAGAGACACAGCTCTGGGGGGTACTGGTTAGTTCATATCGTTGTTCCTCCTATAGGGTTTCAGACCCCTTTAGCTCCTTGGATACTTTCTCTAGCTTCTTCATTAGGGGCCCTGTGATCCATCCAATAGATGGCTGTGGGCATCCACTTCTGTATTTTCCAGGCATTGGCATAGCCTCACAAGAGAGAGCTATGGCAGGGTCCTGTCAGCAAAATCTTTCTGGCATATGCAATAGTGTCTGGGTTTGGTGTATATGGGATAGAACCCTGGGTGGGGCAGTCTCTGGATGGTCTTTCCTTCCGTCTTAGCTCCGAACTTTGTCTCTGTAACAAGGATCATCTTTTAAAACTTACATTTTAAAGATGATCTTATTGTTCTGTGAGTCGGCTGTGCATGGGGTGTTGTTAGCACATGCCAGGGGCCACGTGGAGGTCAAAACAAAAATGCCTCTCCTTTTACCTTTCTGTGGGCCCCAGGGCTCAAACCCAGGTTGTTAGGCCTGTGCATCAAGCTCTGCCACCTCTTGAGCATCTCTGTAGATTGAGTTTTTAACCTTTTATTTCTAAAGTATAATTACAACTCTCTCTCCCTGGCTGCCTTTAACAAACTCCCGGAATCACGAGTATGGGCATCACTAGAGATCTAACTACTCCTTTGAAAACATGGCCCCAGTGCCATAATTACACCTAAAGTATTCACCATAACCACAGGGATGACTCAAGGACAATCACATAAGACCCATTTCTTATCACAAAATAATAATAATAATAATGGAGAGAAACAAGCCTTTCTCTCCATTGCAGGAGTGAGTTTCCCTGTGGCCAAATGTCATAGCAAGGGGATACATACTGGAGAACTGTTTTGTTAAAGTAAAAAAAATATATATTTTAAAAAGTATTTTTATCTTTAATTGATGTACAGTAATTATACATACTTGTGGCATTCAGGTACATAATGTATATAATGTACACTGATACTGTGAGAGCAGTTGGCATAGTTATCTCTTTGTGTTGAGAACGTTCAATATTTTCTTAGGTGTTCTGAAATAGTCAATTAATTCTTTTCAATCATGGTTCTCTTGTTGCACTACAGAACAGGGGAAGTTCTTCTTCTTGTCTAACTGCACTGTGTGCCTATTAGTCACCCTCTCTGTGTCCTTCCCAACCTCCATCTGTTAGGTCCTGCTAACCACTGCCCTACAATCTGTTTCTTTAAGATGCTCTTTTCGGCTCCCAGATGTAAGTGAGAACATGCAGTGTTTGATTTTCCGTGCCCGCTGATCTCACTCTGTACAGTGTTCTCTTGTCTCATCCACTGCAAATGGCAGACTTGCATTCATGCTTGTGTGCAACAATATTCCATTGTCTACGTGCACTCCGTTCATTCCTTGGTAGACAGCTGCACTGACTTTGTGTTGCTTTCTGTGAACTGCGAGGATGACGTCATGAGAGTGCTGACGTCCAGCCCTCCCCAGAGCTACCCTCCAGTGACACTGCAGGATCCCCAGGACCACATGGTACCACTAGGTTCAAGATACTTTTCCCTTGTATCTGTTCAACTGGCAATCCCACTGGGTGTACAATGAGGCCACATTCTTGTCAGGGGGAGGGTGGTAGCAGAGCTTGACAAGTCAGTGATTGGATGTAGTTGGCACCAAAACCATAGCAAAGCCACAACTTGGAGTGGTCTCGGTGTGATGTGGTCACAGTGGGAGAGTTTTCACAGAGGGCACCGCTGAAGGCAAGGTCCCAGCGTTACAGCAGTGTGAAATGTACAGGGCTCATAAGTAGTTATTCATGTATAAGACATGTCTGTACTTTCTGACTGAAACACACTTATTTTTAAGTACCCAGAGCTTTTAATATCTCTACACAAGAGATCCACAATACACTGGCTAAGGTCGATCATTTTTATGAAACTTATTTCTTTGATAATATATTTACCACACAGCTTACAGGCTGTAGAAAATATTGTTAGATATTAGGAACTAGAACCAAAACCATGGGGCTGGAGAGATGGCTCAGCAGCTAAGCAGTGACTGCTCTTCCAGAGGTCCTGAGTTCAGTTCCCAGCAATGACATGGTGGCTCACAACTATCTGTAATGGGATCCAATGCCCTCTTCTGGTGTGTCTGAAGACAGTGTACTCACATACATAAAATAGATCTTTAAAAAAAACATTTAGAAAGCCGGGCGTGGTGGCGCATGCCTTTAATCCCAGCACTCGGGAGGCAGAGGCAGGCAGATTTCTGAGTTCGAGGCCAGCCTGGTCTACAGAGTGAGTTCCAGGACATCCAGGGCTACACAGAGAAACCCTGTCTCGAAAAACCAAACCAAACCAAACCAAACCAGACAAAACCAAACAAAAAACAACCAACCAACCAAAAAACCATTTAGAACCCAAACCATAAAGAACCATCTGATAGACACAGTGTTGAGAAGACTACCCTTAGCAGACAGTCCTGCTGATGATGGTTTTGCTCTGGTTTCTACCAGAAGATAAAGAACCCACCAAAATGAAACTCTAGTTGTTGGAAGGGGAGGGTAAGTATCAGGGACACAGATCATACTCTAAGTCTACCCAAGAAAACAAGACATCCAGGCCTCGGGTAAAGTTAATCTTACTTTTTCTTCTTCAGTACAAGGATTGAATTGGGAGCCTCATACCTGCTCAGCAAGGGCTCCGTGGATGGGCTAGCACCCACAGGAACTGAAATTTCACTAGCACTTTGAAATTAATCATTTAAAGTCACACAGGCAGTTCAGGGTATCAGTGATGATCTGGTGTAATATTACTCGTTCATTTATTTGGAAATAGGGCAATACTCTTTTTATAAGCCAGGCTGACCCTGAACTGGCAGTCTCCCTGGGATACAGGGATACAACATTACATCTGGATACTAAAATCTATATAGTATGGTTAGTTCCTTATCTACAGCATGCATACATTCCTAAAGAGTAGCCGCCCAATGAACTTGCTGTAGCTCACCATTCACCAGTGTCAGTGTCATAGTAATTGCAATTAGCACATGAAGGCATAGTGTCCTTAATCCCAGCCCTCAGAAGAATCAGGCGATGCTGTTAGGATCAGAAAGGGCAAAATAGCAAGATCCCATTTCAAAAAACTGTGATCAGATGAAAAATGAAGCATTGTGTTGAGTATGTCTTGGTGTGTGTGCTGGGCTTTGCCAGGCCATGGCCAGGTTTATTTCCAGGCTCTGCTTCCCGGGGGAACTGCAGATGGCTGCAGGAAGACTCACCATCGCATCCAGTTGTATCCAGTGGACCTCGTTGCTGGAGCTGATTCGAGACTGCTGGGTCTGCAGGGTGTATGGGAAGGAGCTCACCTGGAGCACCAGCAGGTTGAAAGCTTCTAGAACTTCTCTGCAATTAATAACTCGATCAGCCAAGCCGTGGGTTGGCTCACCATGTGACAGAGAGCCTGAAATCACGCTGTGGAAACAGGAAAAGTCATGTCAGAGCTTGCTTCCTCACCCAGTCGCCTGGATGCAGAGGCAGGGCAGCGTGGCGGTGACACCAGACCTATTTTATCCGAGAGGGACAGATCCAATCAGAATGTGATTTGGGGTTGGGTGTGGTGGTACACATCTGTAATAAGGAAGTATAGGAGAATCTGGGGCAGCCAAGATTAAGAGTTCAAGGCCACCTTGGGCTATATAATGAGATTTTTGTCTCATAAAACATACAATTCGAAAGACAAAAAGAAATTATGTTCTTATTTATATTCTTATTTTTATATTACCCCTTCCAGACAGATGTTGGGGACTCTTCCCTTCCTGGCTTTTCAATTTGTTCCTAAGCTATTCTGAGTGTGACCTCAGTCATGCAGTTGAAAGCTTCTAGCCCTGCCATGGCCTGTATCCACAGCTTCCTCAGCCCCACCTCAGCCTGGGAGGAGGGATAGGAAGACGGTTGAGATGGGGCCTGGGAGTCAGAAAGTCACATCATTAAAGTTGTCACAGTTCTGTTCAGTTTGGATATGCCAGGTTATCATGCATATTTTATCCTATTCTATTTTCATTTTCTTGTGTGTGTGTGTGTGTGTGTGTGTGTGTGTGTGTTCAGTCTCAGGAGCTCACATGGTGGAAGAGAGAACTGATTCCCATAGGTGTCCTCCGACATCTACATATGCATGAGTGCTACATGAATGTACATGAATAAAATAAATCAATAATGACAAAAAATGAAAACCAACATAAATTGGACAGCAGAGTTTCAGGGGCAAGGAATGACTGGGAATAAGTTACCCATGGGAAGACACGGACTGTGAGATTTCAGCGCCTTCACACCATGACTAAAGGGTTCCTTAGGTAACAGTTACTGCCGAGGAAGAAATGCTAGATCTGCTCCCACTGAGGCAATCACCTCGTTAGCTCCACATGGGCGTTGTCATGAACCAGCACAAACAGTGTGTATGGGTTCTGCTTCACCCTCCTCATGAAAACTTCGAACTTGCTTTGGATCTCATTGTCCAGGCGAACAACATATCTCTCTGCCCTCTGATGAGCCAGCCCGCTTTCCTCCAGGCCCAGGTCTACAAGGACACCTGCCAAGAGGAAAAAAGTTGCTCTTTTTACACATTTTTGTGTAACACACACACACACACACACACACACACACACAGAGTTCAGTGTTGACCAATACTAGGCACTAACCACACAGAGTTTTAAAGAGAAAACCTTTTATTCTTTCTCATATTCTGCTGAGTTTAGAGGAGGAAGTGCCAGACTTCCCTTTCGCTGGAGCATTCCATTCCATGTCTCACAGCCTGATATAAAGAACAGGAAATACATTTCTGCTGCTTTTGTGTTTTGAGACAGGGTTTCAGGAGCCCACACGGCCTCCCAGGATTAGACAGTGAAGGCTTAGAGGCCTGCACCACCACACCCCCTTAGAGCACAGACCCAGGAATGCTCTGCTTCTTGGAGTAAATGCTGTTGAATACTTAAGACCCATTTTATTTAACTCCCTTTTGTGGGTAAAGTGCTAATGTCTACCTTAGGCTGATAAGAAAAAAAACAAAAACAAAAACAAAAACTAAGCTTTGGTTTGCAGATATTGAATAAATTAATATAACATAAAAATCTAATTTTTCCAAATTTAGCATAGAAAAGGAAAACACATATCCAGGGCTTTACAGATGCCAGGCAAGTACTCTTCCACTGAATTACATTGTCAGACCCCACTGAAAACATTTTCATACAGGGATACACATACACACAGAGCATGGGAGGCCCGCAATGTATAAAACAAACACAATTACCCATGATTACCATATTCTCAAGAAGTCAGACATCGTGTGACTTTAGTATGGTTCAGTAGCTCTGTCTATAACTAAGTTTGACATACAAACATCTAGGTGTGCAAAGCTGCTGTTCACAACCCACCCTCCTTTGAAATGAAGAGATTTTTTATGAGTTATACTGATTTAACTTTACCCTTTTAACAAAAATGACACCAACCAGTTAACAACTACATGCAGTTATCATCGACAAAGTATAATAACAGTCTTAAGTGAAACAGGAGGCAAAGGTGGAAAACTTTTTATTTTATTTTATGAAATTTATTTTATTATTTTATTTTATTTTATGAAAGTACCAGAAAATGAAAAAATAAAACTAATCTTAATTCAAGATTTTCCCCAGCTGGCCTGGAACTCACAGAAGTCTGCCTGCCTTTGCTTGCCGAGTGCTGGGATTAGGGCACGATCCTACATTTTTTTTTCAAATTTGATTTTTATTTGTATGTATGTATACCTGTATGTGGCTGTATGCATGTGAATGCTGTGCCTGTGGAGACAAGAAGAGGGCGCTGGCTCTCTTGGAACTTGAGCCACCATGTGGGTAGTGGGAAGTGAATCCTGGGGTCCTTAGTCTGAGCAGCCAGTGGTCTTAACCACTGAGTTAAGAACCTCTAGTTCTGGAGGAGCCTTGTCTTGGAGATTACTAATCAAGAAAATGCACAACAGGCCAATCTAGTGGGGAATTATCTCAATTGAGATTTCCTCTTTCCCAAATTACTCTAGCTGGTGTCATGTTGACAGGAAACTAGCCAGCACATAATTCTTTTACCTCTTTTTAGGGAAAACAAATGAAAACAAACAAGTAAAACCCAAACTGTAAAAGTTGGCTAAAATCTTGTTATTTGCTTTCAGAGTCCATTGAATCTGTAGTCCCTTTTGTCTGGGTGGCCCTACCCTGCCTCCCTTCTGTCCTCTCACTGAGGAGAATTATTTAATCTGAGTTGGAGAGTCTATGAAAGCATGCACTACAGGGATGTTTGGGTTGCAGGGGAGAGAGCCCATGACCTGAAGAAGAACAGCATTCTAGATACACAAATGGCATCTGACTACAGTCTTGTCTGCTTGTACACTCAAGGCCTCTACTCTCAACTAATGGTAATTTCTCAAATGTGTTTCCAATGTCCTAATTTGAGTTTTCAAGAGGAATTCTAAATTTTAACTATTACGGCTACAGCATTTGCAAGGAAAGAAGGGTGAGGCCAGAGACCCCATTGAGTGAAACGGACTTTGCAAGTGAGGGCAGAAAATGAAGAGACCTTTCTCACCATAAAACGAAATAATTGGCTGGGCAGTGGTGGCCCGGCCTTTAATCCCAGCACTTGGGAGGCAGAGGCAGGCGGATCTCTGAGTTCGAGGCCAGCCTGGTCTACAGAGTGAGTTCCAGTACAGCCAAGGATACACAGAGAAACCATGTCTCAAAAAAAAAAAAAAAAAAAAAAAAAAAAAAAAAAAACCCAACAAACAAAAAAACCCCCCCCCCCCAATGAAATACTTGATTATGGAGATAACTGGAAAGATGAACCCTTCACTTAGAGCAGTCAGCACTTTAATTATGTGGCAAAGGAATTTGTAGTCTGCATTTGGGCTCCATTGCATTTGGGCTCCAGCATCTAGCAGGGACAAGGGTGTGCTGCTTGGCGGGTGGCTGCAGAGAAGGGCCTACAAGGAACTGAAGGTTCCCAACGTACGGTACTGTCTAGGTAAGTCACACACTTAGAGATGAGTAGGCATGTCAATTTCTGTTTGAACAGGGGAATCTCCAGTGTGTGTCTTCTTTCTGGGTCAGAGTTGCTTTCCAAGACTTTTGGTCTCTGAGATACTTGTAACCATATATATATGTGTGTGTGTGTGTGTGTGTGTGTGTGTGTGTATCCTGATAAAGTTTTAAGTAATCAGTGAAGGAAAGAAAAGTTGATAGGACTGAGAAGGTATGTTTTAGAAATGAAAATCTTTGTTCTACCACTTGGGTTAGTCCCCACATTGGGATCTATTCCTGAAAGCTTTGTGCCTCTTTCAACCAGATGATCTACTTGTCATCAACTAACAGCTCCAGCTTCTTCATAACCATGTGTGTGTGCAATCCCTGCATTAGAGTCATTGACCTTATCAGTTTAAAACTTCCATCGAGGCTGCCACTACACCCGCTCCCATCTGCTGGACAGGTCACCTGCACAAACCAGGGAGCCCCAGCTATGCACACAGTCACTGGTATTGACCCATCCACCTTGAGTTTAGAATGGCTTGGGTTTTTTTTTTTTTTTTTTTTTTTTGAGACAGGGTTTCTCTGTGTAGCCCTGGCTGTCCTGGACTGACAGAACATGGAGTTTCCTCAATTGTCAGAATTTCTGATTACTGGGAGAACCTGAAGTCTTAACCCATTTCTTTTCTCTTTTGCATTGTTTTCTTTTTTCCTTCTCTCTCTCTGTCCTTCTTCCTTCATCTCCTCTTTCCTTAATCAGAATGCCAGTCAAGAGACCACTTGCTTCACCCAGTGTGGGTCTGCAACAATTTCCTTCTGTTTTCAGCCACACCCGAACTGTGAAGGACACGCCCTTCCTGAGTGTCCTGACCATTCTTCCTGTCTGGCACTCTTTCCAGAGGGCTGGCTGCTGAAATGTTCTCTTTCCAGAACTAGGCAGATGGAATCAGGAGGACAATGATGGACATCAGTTCTTCCTCCCTCCATTCAGACACGAGTTACACACCTTGCTTGGTGCCAGACCTGAGAGGCCCCATGAGGCTTTAGGCATTCAAAAATGAAAAGCAGGTTTTCTCTGAGGGTTGCCTTCTGCGGCCCCAGGCAAGTTCATCTCTTCATTTTCACGGTGGAATGGGAGGAAACTGGGTCCGACGATTTCTGGGGAACTTTTTCTTTAATGGTTATGATAGTTACATGGTGTTTTAATAAGTAATTTCTTACTCTTAGAAAGTTTTTATACACACATATACATACACACATGATTATATGTATACACACACACACACACACACACACACACACACATATTTCCTATTAACTAGTATGTGTTCCAAAAAATATGAGGGTACTTAAATATGATGGCACATTTTAGCATAGTTATAATAAGAAATACTGTGCACTTGTTAAGAATGTTACTTAAAAAAGCTTTTCCTAGGTACGCTGCACATCAATAGCAAGGACACATACAGGAAGGAAGGAGGCACAACACTAGGCAGTAAGTAGGTGCTAACAACAGCATTGTTATAGTGGTAACCTCGAGTGTGAGATTACAAATGGTTAATTTTGTGGGAATTGAACCCAGAGTCTCAAGCAGGCTGTGTACCCTGCTAAACCTTAACCTCTGTGTACAAATGTTTCCATTTTGTTACTTTCATTTTTCAGAATAATATCATAGGGCCAGAACGATGACTCAGATGGTAAAACTGCTTGGTACCCTGAGTTTGATACCTAGATCTTACAGTGGCAAGAGAAAACTGACTTCCCAAAGTTGTTCTTTGACTTCTACATATGCTCCATGTTACATTCAAAACACACGCATGCACACATGTGCACACACTCTACATACCACAATCATATTTTTCTTATAATTAAAAAAGAATGCTATTAGGTATATAAAAGTAATTATTACTATAATAATTTTATCTGCATTTTTTAAAGATATAAATCTTATTTATTTATTATATGTAAGTACACTGTAGCTGTCTTCAGACACTCCAGAAGAGGGAGTCAGATCTTGTTAAGGATGGTTGTGAGCCACCATGTGGTTGCTGGGATTTGAACTCTGCACCTTTGTAAGAGCAGTCGGGGTACTCTTACCCGCTGAGCCATCTCACCAGCCCCCATTTTATCTGCATTTTAAAAGATTTTCTGGAAGTCTATATAAAGCTTGACAGACACTGTCTATGGATGTAGAAACCACAAGCTAAAATTTTAGAACTTTGAATTTATTAAATTTTATGTTTTCAAATATAATGAAATAAAAATTTTTAAGTAAGTTTTTGTGCCAAAGCTAGGAGTGAATAATATCAAAATTGTAATTTGCTACTGGGTGGCACATGCCTTTAACTCCAGTGATTGGGAGGCAGAGGTAAACAATTCTCTGAGTTTCAGGCCAGCATGAATTTCAGGGAGGCCAGGACTACAGAGAGAAACCCTGTCTCAAAAAAAAAAAAAAAAAACAAAAACAAAACAAACAAAAAAAACTAAACAAAAAAACTAAACAACAGCAACTACACAAAAGTAATTTGCCATGAGTTTTTCCAAATCTGCCTATAACACTGACCCCACCCCCATTATAAACCTATCTAACTGGTCAGATTTTAGTGAGTAATGGCAATCTTAAAATATGAAATAAAAAAGGAAAAACCAAAAACAAACCCCTTGAGCTCAGAGAGGAGGATGGGTAGCCCTGCACAGACAGGGAAAGTGCAAGTCACTGAGAGGTTATTCCAGGAAAAGGCTCTGCACAGGAAGCTGGCTCTGAACAGGTGCTATGACGTGTTTGCTGAAGCACGACTTGGGATATCAGATCACAGACCGAGGGAGGCTGCAAACGCCAGACGGTGTAGGTGAACCGCCTACAAAAGAAGGCATTCCCTCCGGGTATGGAAAAGAAAATCCGCAGGCAGGAATAGGTCAGCTGACTTGGCTCTATGCAAGCCCACCCGTCTGTCACCCACGGTGGAGGGGAAGAAAGAGGACACAGCTGAGGGAGCCTTGCGTTCCCGCTGGCCTCTGTGAGCCTCAGGGAACGCCTCTGCCCACTTCCTGCTCATTTCCAAAGGTCACTGCCTAGTGTGACATTCAGAGACTTAGAGGCAGATTACTCTGAGGCCTCCTGAGGCTGTGAAGAGCACTTCCCATGAGTCAGTCACAGCCAGATAGGTGAACACATGTGGGCAGAGTTCATACACAGCCATGCCGCTCAGAGTGTGGCCCTCTGACCAGCAGCATTCAGGAGCTTGGATGAAATACAGTCTGGGGGTGCCCCTGACTACTGAGGGACTTCCTGCAAGTCTCTACAAAGTTTGATAGACACTGTTTATAGGTGTGGAATCCATAAAGCTACATTCTTAGAAATTTGAATTTATTAAATTTTCTCTTTTCAAATATAATTCTTTAATGTGACAAAAAGATCCAGCTTCCATCTAAAACCTGTGTCTTTCCCCCAGATAAGATAACCAGAGGGAATCTGATACTTAAATTTCTCTCTCTCTCTTTTTTTAAAAAGATCTATTTATTATTATATCTAAGTACACTGTAGCTGTCTTCAGATGCACCAGAAGAGGGCATCAGATCTCATTACAAATGGTTGTGAACCACCATGTGGTTGCTGGGATTTGAACTCAGGACTTTCAGAAGAACAGTTGGTGCTCTTAACCACTGAGCCACCTCTTCAGCTCTAAATTTTTCTTTTAAAATCTGGTTTATGCCAGGCAGTGGTGGCGCACACCTTTAATCCCAGCACTTGGGAGGCAGAGGCAGACAGATCTCTGAGTTCAAGGCCTGCCTGGTCTACAAAACAATTGTCAGGACAGCCAGAACCACACAGAGAAACCCTGTTTCAAAGAACCAACCAACCAACCAACCAACCAACCAACCGAACAAACAAAAGAAACAATAAAAACCCGGTTTACATGAAAACCAGCATTTGCTTAGCTGTCCCAATTTTCTAAACTCTATAGCTTTTTATATACTCTAAGCAAATTTTATTTCATGAAGAGATTATATTTACCACAGACTTGTAAAATCTTTCTACCATTTCTGTCTTCTAGAGGGAAATGTATTTGAATTTGGTCTCTATGTTTTTGGAGATAATTTTAACTTGGCTTCTTGCTGATAAAGTGGAAGGTGGCGTCTGTGTTGAAAATGTTCTGGCAACCTGCTAAGTGTCTGAGAACTCTGAGAACTGACCTGCCCCAACCTAGGAAGAATTCAAGAGGTTCTGACCCAGCATCCCGGACAGGCTGGACTTCCCTAAACAGTGAATGACCAGACTGCAGTCCCACCTGTGACACCACGGATTTACAGCCTCCACAAACACACAAATCAATTTTAGTCTTGGTCTCTAACGGGAAAAGGTCTAGGAGAAAGCTTACAGATAAATTAAATGTTCATTCAAACGCTCTTGTGATTTTTTTTACTACTGAAAGACGTTTTTAAAATGTCTTTTAAATGTTTGGACTAGGCGAGAGGAAGGGATCAAGGGAAGCTCCTAGAAAGGCTCACTCTCACCTGATTGTCGAACACGCTGGAGAGTTTGCTGGACCAGAACCTCTGACCTTGGGACGATGATGATGAAGTCCACTTTGCTAAAGTGGCCGAGGTCCAGGCTCTGGCTGCCACTGTCTGCGATCGCACACACCTGGGATAAGAGTCTTCTGGCAACAGTGAGCTGTGGTTGATAAATTTGGAAGGTTTCATTATCTACATCTAAAATTAAAGAAAGTTATAAGAACAATATTAATTTAGTTCTTCAGCAAGTGCTATGAATCCATTTGGAGACATAAAACACAAGGGCAAATCAATGTTTCCCAACCACGAACTCCAACTTGCTATTCTCCTTTGATACTGGGCTTTATGGATTTGCCTATTTTCCCCCTAAAATCTGACTGAGAAGATATGCTCAAGAATGGGCTAGGACAGTTTTACAAGCAAATGACTTAAAAACTTTGGGATTGTCTTACAACACTTTTGCTAATAGTGGAAACAGACTACGATGTCACAGCTGGACCAGGACTCAGCAGCAGAAAGGGGACAGTCAACCCTTTAGGCCTCTCAGCATTGCCCAGGCCCGTCTAGGGAGGGAGTCAACGCCATAGCTATAATTCTATAGGATTCCTTTGAGCTTTTCTGGATGAAACCACAGTAAACATTTCTTCTTCATAAGCAAGTCAGCTGCAACATGACCTGAAATTCCATCTCTATGACTAGACAACACAGGCTAGAGACACAACCTTCACTTTTCTTCCTATTTGGCTTGGCTCTGCCAGCATTTGTGACCTGGCAGGCCTAGGACATGTAGTCATTACCGGTGCTCACACCAGGACTACCCAAAGAGACCTACCTGCCCTGTGACACAGGCAGCTGGTCTCTTAGTAGGTGATGTACTGCCAGACACTGTCCAGATACTCTATGCATGTCAGTAATCCTTTCTTACAAGTTCTCACCAAGCCATCAATCCCTGTGTACACCCCCTCTCCCCACAGACAACAAAACCCCTGGGCAGGCAGCTGCCACACCTCTTAAAAGGGTTGCATTCTATCAGGGACATATGTTGGCAGTTTGACTGAAACACAATCTCAAGGGCTTAATTAACTAGTGCTAATGAAAATTGTCTAAACTGAGGTGTAAGTGAGGCATCCAGTACTTACAGTACCCTAGCTACTCTGGACACAGAGGGCTTCTTGACGGCAGAAAGAACTGACTGCAGAGCTCGATGCTATGAGTTTAAACAGCAGAGCTGGGAGAGCAGCTTAGCAGCGGGGCACACCTCTAGATGTGTATGTAAGGAGAGCAGCTTAGCAGCAGGGCACACCTCTAGATGTGTATGTAAGGCTTGAGTTTGATTTACAGGGTCAGAAAAGAAAAACTAATGCTAGTGCAAATAATTTGAAAGTTTTTTTTAAAAAAATTACAGTTATGTTTTTTTTTTTTTTTTGGTTTTTCAAGACAGGGTTTCTCTGTATAGCCCTGGCTGTCCTGGAACTCACTTTGTAGACCAGGCTGGCCTCGAACTAAGAAATCCACCTGTCTCTGCCTCCCAAGTGCTGGGATTAAAGGCGTGCGCCACCACGCCCGGCTGAAAGTTTTTAAAAATTATTCATGAGTGTTTCACTTGCATGTATGCTTGTGTACCATCTGCATGCCTAGTGCCCAAGAAGGACAGAAGAACACACCAGATCCCCTGGAACTGGTGCTATAGACACTTGTAAGTAACCATGTAGTTGCTGGGAATTGAACTGGGGTCCTCTGGAAGAGCAGCCAGTGCTCTTAACCATTGAGCCATCTCTCCAGCCCCTAGGCAACTTTCCCCTATTCCCCCCACATGGACTACAATTGAGAGGTTGAAGAGATGTCTCAGCAGTTGAGAGAAAACATTGCTTCCACAGAAAAACAGGATTTGATTTGTAGCACCCATGTCTACAACCTTGGAGGATCCAACATGGTCTTCTGATCCTCGTGGGCACCTGAACATACCCAGCACTCACACAAACGCACACATACACATAAGTAAAAAATAAAAATAAAAAAATCTACCAATGAAACAAACCTGTCTTCCAACATAAATAAGTTATTAGTTCCTCAGTTCGTAGGCTGACTGGAACTAAATGTATATATAGATTTGTATGTATAATCCAACTTAGCAAACTCTGAGGTTTAATGAAATATAAAACAACAGGTTTCTTTTGTAAATTTTTTTATTATAACTTTTAGTGTTGGTGTATGTGTGTGCATGTGCCTGTGTGCCATAGCACACATGTGGAGGTGATAAGAGCGTGCAGGAATTGGCTATCTCTTTCTACCATGTGAGTGAGCCCTGGGGTTTGAACTCAAGCCATCAGATTTGGTGGTAGCTGTTTTTACCCATGGAGCCATCTTGCTGGTTTCAAGCAACATTTATTTTTATTTTACTTATTTATTCATTTGGATCTTTTGAGACCGTGTCTCACTGTGTAGCCCTGGCTGTCCTGGAATTCACTATGTAAACCAGGCTGGCTTTGAACTCACAAAGGTCAGCCTGCCTCTGTCAGGGAGTGCTGGGATTAAAGGTATGCACCACCATGCCTGCTGACATTTCTTTTTAAACTAAAAAAATATTATTTTTGAAAAATGTGTCTAGAGTTTTGGTAGCATATACATGTCTGGTTCCCTCAGAGGCCAAAGGAGGCACTGGATCCCCCTGGGTCCCCTGGATCCTCTGGACGGGAGTCATAGATGGTTGTGGGTTCTGAAATGAAACCCTGGTTCTCTGAAAATCAGCTGGGGCCCTTAACTCCTGAGCTTTTTCTCCAGTTCCTTCAAGCAACATTTTGTTTGTTTGGCTGGTTTTTGGTTTTTCAAGGCAGGGTTTCAGGGTTTCTCTATGTAGCCCTGGCTGTCCTGGAACTTACTCTATAGACCAGGCTGGCCTCGAACTTGCTGCCAGGATGAAAGATGTGTGTGCTACCACCACCCTGCTTCAAATAACCTTTCTTAAATAGGGAACCAAGGATGTACTTAGAGAGCAATATGTACTCTGAGAATTAAGAAGTATTTGATTAACTAATTCTTATTTTTACACATGTATGAGTAATGCAGTGGTGTGTGTGATTACATGTGTGGAGGTCAAAGCAGTTGGCTCTCTCCTTGCACTTTTATGCAGGTTCTAGGATCTAACTCAGGTCCCTGGCTTGGGCTGCCAGCAACCTTTACCTGCTGAGCAAATTCTAAACTTATTAACAATTCAAAACAGTTCCTATAAACTCATTTTAGAATGTCTGAATGAATGACTGCTACATTTCCAGATACAGCCTAGAAGTCAAGACACTTTGTGGACCATATTCACATTTGTTGGACAAGGAGGTAAGATCTGCTTCCTCTCCCCTGGCCACCATGGGGCTCTGACTTGCAGGGCAGATGATGTGTAGGTAACATTTTTCTGTTGCCTGGAAGGCCTCCTATTCTATGGGCCTGAAATTTTACAAGTAAGGGAAAAGATGAGAGACACAGTCCTGCACAGCTGCAGTCTAGATGCCTCATGAAGTTCTCTGAAGCTCCCCGCAAGCATGGCAATTCTCTGCGAACGACTCAGGAAAGAACACCGGGGGCCCAGCCAGTGGTGCCTGTCATCCCAGAAGTTTGGAGGTGGAGGTTAGAGGATCAAGAGTTCAAGACTAGACTCAGCTACAAAATGCGTTTGAAGCCAGTCTGGGCTAATAAAACCCTGTCTCAACACACACACACACACACACACACACACACACACACACACACACACACACACACAATAAAATAAAATAAAACTGAGGATTCCTAAAATCACTCCTGGCAAAAGAGGAACTTCCTGAGGCTAAAAGATATTACCAAATGCAACTAAACAAGAGTCTTTCAGGGAAAGGGCTCTTTCTAAGGAGAGGGTTGCACAGCAAAATACTGTCAATCAGAACTCAATTTACCAGTCAGAAAACAATGAAAAGCCTGCTGTAGTCTATGCCTTGAGGGTTCTTAAAAACCCCCAAGGGTTCTTGTTTTTTAAGCTTCTACAATATCTGTCCCTCAGCCTCAGGCCACTTTACCCAGGTGTGGTGTGGGAATCATAGCAGCAGCCTCCTGAGGGGACACACACTCATTAAGGTCACCATTGAAAGGAGTGACCACACTGTCTCCTCTTCTTTGTTGCATTTTTTCAAGCAGCTTGTCCAGGTCATCCCCTATACCAAAAGAAGGTAAATTTAAGAAGACTGTAGTGAGCAGCGCGCTGAGCGGTTATCATCACTATCCAATTGACGCAGCTGGGCTGGGTTCTCATCACAAGCTTTAAATCGACCCAGAGTGATGTCAGAATTCCTACATGGCCACTTCTGTTGTGGCATTTGTATGGTAAGAGCTTTTCTAGATGATATATACCCTTGTAGGTGCATGTTTACAACCAACACACTTCCACCAGTGTCCCCCTTTTGGCTGGCTTTATGTACAATAGCAGGCAGAATGTACTGCTCTGGTTCTATCTGACATAGGAAAAAAACTTAGATCCAGGGAGAGAAAGAGAAAATAGCCCAAGCAACAAAGTTACAGTTGAGCTGAGGCTTTAATCCTAGTATCCTTGTGTCTTCCTCTAGACCGCACAAGCTTCCTGTGGTGTTAGTCACCAGGAGTAAGGATTAAACCACTGCAAGGAAAGTTCTACCAGAAAACTTAAGCCCCACCTTCCTGACAGGCTAAGATCTAAATCCAATCACACACTAGGGCTGGCAGGGTGGCCCGGTCTCACCACCACTCACCTAATGATGTTGTTTTGAAATGTGATGCCAGGAAGCTGACCTTTCCTGTGATGAGCTCATAACTAATTTCTTTCAAAAACTCACTTGTGGTAAGCATGCTCTCTGCCAGGGCCCGGGACTGATGCTGACCTGAAGGACAGAGAACAAAGCTGTAACTCATCACTGGAACTAATGCTTGCTGCAACACTAATTATGATGGACACAGAGACCACAGAAGTCTAAAACTACAGGGACTTGATTAAGAAGGTCATGGCATGTTGAAAGATGTGCATACGAAACATCAATTTGAAGATTGTCTATAGCAGCAGCAGTAGCAACAACAACAAAATCTTCATAACATGATGCCAGGTGATTGAGGGGAAAATAGCATATTTTATGTTTGTAACTGTAAAAACATAGACATGCAGGTATTTAAAGGCAAGAGAAGTCCATAGAAAATGTAACGGTGTATTTACATGGTTGTTATAAGTACTTGCCTTAAAAACTTACTCAGAATTACTTTTAGAATTAAAAATATTAATGATCACAGCCAAGAAAAGCTTTCTAAAGTCCTGATATAGTGGTGGGAAAACAGTTTGGCCAGTGCACGTTGGTGAGTAATGTTGAGATTTGATCTTTTTGGTAGGAAGCAATGAGAGCCATTCAGTGAAGAGAGGAGAAATGAAAGTCTGAGTGCTGGCCCTATGAGAGTTAGCACAGAGCACATTTAGTCGTTGCTCTACTCTCTGAAGGTTTCCTAGGTATGGTAAAGTAGGCGCTTCAGTGTGGAGAGTTCCTGGGAAATATAACTGACTTACACAGGTGCTTTGTCACATGACAGAATGGTTAAGACTTGAAAAACCTTTTACAATTAACTTGCTTTTATTCCTATGTGTAGTGTGTGTGTGTGTGTGTGTGTGTGTGTGTGTGTGCGTGCGTGCATATATTTATGTATCACAACGCACTTGGTATCATTAAAATCGGAATAGGGTGTTGGATCCCTCAGGACTGGAGTTATAGACAGCTATGAGCTGCCATGTGGATGCTGGGAATTAAACCCAGGGCTTCTGCAAGAGCAGCTAATGCTTTTAACTGCAGAGCCACCTTTCCAGCCCCAACACTTATAAAAACTTTTAAGGACAGAAGTTACAAGTGATGAGAGTATCTGCTTTAAAAGAGTGTCTCCAGAACCAGGTGCCAGGGGCACCAGCCACACTGAGGGCTTTGACTTCAGGAAGAAAGGAAAGTTAAAACTGGGAGAGAAACCCAAACCCCAGTCATTAATCAGAGAGTAATTCTGTGGATGCTGAAAATACCAATTGCTATTTTTCAAATACAGATGACAGAATGAATGCATTAAACAAGTGATAAATCAAATAAACAAAGCCCCCAACCCACTCACCTAATACCACCACACAAAATTCATTTCCTCTGATTTTTGAGGCACAAATTGCCACGACGTAATCTGGCAGCCTCTGATAGTGTTTCATTTCACTGAGAAGCCTCAGCGTTTCTGAAATGCCTTCTGCTAGAGAGTTCTGGGTCACAATCACGTGAACCAGGTCCTGAGACACACTGGCAGCTAATCTAGCAAGCCAGGGGAGCTGTGCTGGTGACATGGGTGCACACGGAGTACCCAAAGGCAGGGCTCGCTCTCTCACAGAAAATTCCTGCATAGCATTCAGCATGATCTGCTCAAATTCTTCCCTGAGAGGTATCTGGTCAGGACCTATATTAATGAGAATTACAGTTAGAATTTAGACAATCAGAGAAGACAAAATTGAGACCAGAGAGAAGTAAAAGGGAAGTTTGCAATGGTGTGTGGTTAGTATGGGCTGTGGCTTGGGACCACTGTAAGACGTAAGTGCTTACTTGCTAGCTGGAGTATGGTGGGTTTAAATGAACTGTGGGATGCTAGGTGCTATGTGTTTTGTCTAGAGCTCTAGCTCTGTTCTCCTGTACTCTAGTGATGGTCTCTTTCAAGGAGGATTTGCAAAGATACAAAACCCATTCTGTTGCATGCCCTGAGAAACAATCATTTTCAAACCTTGGCACTATGAATTCTGATGACTAACAAATAAGACAACACACTGATGTGTAATCAATTTTAGGTTCTATTCATTTCTCGTTTTATGCATGGATACTTTAAAAGTATTTTAATGGATTATCTCCATCTAATTTTGACATTATCCACAGGGAAATGAATCATTTTTTCACCGTCCCCAACTCTTCCCGGGCAGAGAATGTTCGGTCATCTCATTCTCTCCCGCACTCTGGATTGTCAAAGATGACATGTGGCCTCTTTCCCCAGCCATAGTTGAGTAAGCTTATACTGATGACCTGTGGCCCCTGAAATTGGAGGGATTTCGTTTTTATTCTCTTTAGAAACTTAACCAGTTTTTTTTTTTTTTTT
>NC_034604.1:6638613-6653596 GCF_900095145.1 Mus pahari | reverse complement strand
CTGGGGGTACTGGTTAGTTCATATTGTTGTTCCTCCTATGGGGCTGCAAACCCCTTCAGCTCCTTGGGTACTTTCTCTAGCTCCTTCACTGGGGACCATGTGCTCCATCCAATGGATGGCTGTGAACATCCACTTCTGCATTTGTCAGTCCACTCAGAGCCACTCAGGAGACAGCTATATCAGGCTCCTGTCAGCAAGCTCTTGTTGGCATCCACAATAGTGTCTGGGTTTGGTGGTTGTTTATGGGATGGATCCCCAGGTAGGGCGGTCTCTGGATGGTTATTCCTACAGTCTCTGCTTCCCACTTTGTCTCTATAACTCCTTCCATGGGTATTTTGTTCCCCCTTCTAAGAAGGAATGAAGTATCCACAGTTTGGTTTTCCTTCTTCTTGAGTTTCATGTGTTTTACAAATTGTATCTTTGGTATTCTGAACTTCTGGGCTAATATCCACTTATCGGTGAGGACATATCATGTGTGTTCTTTTGTGATTGGGTTACTTCACTTAGAATGATATACTCCAGATCCACCCTGTCTAAGAATTTCATAAAGTCATTGTTTTTAATAACTGCATAGTACTCTATTGTGTAAATGTATCACATTTTCTGTATCCATTCCCCTGTTGAGGGACATCTGGGTTCTTTCCAGCTTCTGGCTATTATAAATAAGGCTGCTATGAACATAGTGGAGCATGTGTCCTTATTACAAGTTGGAGCATCTTGTGGGTATATGCCCAGGAGTGGTATTGCTGGATCTTCCAGTAGTACTATATCCAATTTTCTGAGGAACCACCAGACTGATTTCCAGAGTGGTTGTATCAGCTTGCAATCCCACCGGCAATGGAGGCGCGTTCCTCTTTCTTCACATCCTCGCCAGCATCTGCTGTCACCTTAGTTTTTGATCTTAGCCATTCTGACTGGTGTGAGGTGGACTCTCAGGGTTGTTTGGATTTGAATTTTCCTGATGATTAAGGATGTTGAACATTTTTTAGGTGCTTTACAGCCATTCTGTATTCCTCAGTTGAGAATTCTTTGTTTAGCTCTGTACCCCATTTTTTAATAGGGTTATTTGGTTTTCTGGAGTCTAACTTCTTGAGTTCTTTATATATACTGGATATTAGCACCCTACCGGATTTAGGATTGTAAAGATCTTTTCCCAATCTATTGCTTGCTGTTTTGTCTTACTGACAGTGTCCTTTGCCTTACAGAAGCTTTGCAATTTTATGAGGTCCCATTTGTCCATTCTTGATCTTACAGCACAAGCTATTGCTCTTCTGTTCAGGAAATTTCCCCCCGTGCCCATATCTTCCAGGCTCTTCCCCACTTTCACCTCTATAAGTTTCAGTGTGTCTGGTTTTATGTGGAGTGCCTTGATCCACTTAGATTTGAGCTTTATACAATTCATATTCTTCTACATGATAACCGCCAGTTGAGCCAGCACCATTTGTTGAAGATGCTGTCTCCTTTCCACTGGATGGCTTTAGCTCCTTTGTCAAAGATCAAGTGACCATAGGTGTGTGGGTTCATTTCTGGATCTTCAATTCTATTCCATTGATTTACCTGTGTGTCACTGTACTAGTATCATGCAGTTTTTAATCACAATTGCTCTGTAGTACAGCTTGAGGTCAGGAATGGTGATTCCACCAGAGGTTCTTTTACTGTTGAGAATAGTTTTTGCAATCCTATGTTTTTTTTTTTGTCATTCCAGGTGAATTTGCAAATTGTCCTTTCTAACTCTGTGAAGAATTGAGTTGGGATCAGACTCTTTAGTATCTGTGATCTGAGGCTAAGCACTGGCTTTAGAACGCTAGGCTACAGCACAGAGATAAGGCTATAGTCTGTCTGGAAGGAGGGGGCACAGAGAGTCAGAAACCATCCCTTCCTCTGAGGTGAGTCAAGTGCTCTCCTAGCCCTGTTTTAAAGACAAGTGGGATTATATAAAATATAACACAGTCTGAAAATAAGTAATTTATAGTGGAGAGGCCACTTTTGCAGAACTGTTGAGGGTCAGGGAGAAGAAAATGGGAACCTCATAGATAGGTGCTTGTTTTCTGTACATAGAAACAAAAAGAAAACTAATGCTTACAGTGTGCTAGCTTCAGGAGTTAGAGCATAGCTGGCACTATGGTGAGTGAACTCTGGGTTGATCCTAGGACTCCACCCACCTAGCCTAAAATGTTGGTTTCTCATGTCCTTCTTGACTCTTGACACTTGTTAGGTGGAAGTGAATGGTGGGATTTTTGGCTTTTTTTTTTTAAGATCAGCTGCTAGCCATTCTACTCTGCTTTTCATTAACCTTTAACAAATGAGAATCACGGTTTGTAGCCATGGCATTCATATTGTGTAGTGAGCTCAAAGTGGCTAAGTTTGAACGAAAAACCGAAGGGAAAGTGATCATCTTTATAATCCTCTTCCACCCGAGCACATGACAAATGAAAAGCAGGCCTGGTCTCCATTTCCTGTTGTCATCCATTGAAAACCTGAAGGGCTCAGAGGCCCAGTTTATAGCTGCATGAGGCCTAGGGCAGACCAGGAGCCAGCAACATATTCTCGTGGGATATATAATGAATCCATGCAAAGGCACCGGGGAGAAAATAAAGCGGCATCATTCTTTGTTATCTTAAAATTCATTTGTAAAGTTTTGATTGAATTACTGTTAAGAAAAAAATTGGGGGGGGCATTCACTTCAGAAGAGAGATGATCTTTTAGAGCAACATATGTGCCCCCTTCTCTGTCTCTACCACTCTCCGTCCTGACTGGATTCTAAGAGCCTTTCCTCCACCTCTTCCAAGCTCAGTAATGGTAATTTTCCCTTTGAGAGCTCTCTCCCAGATCATCAGCTCTGATGGCTTCTTAGATGGACCCACCACAATAGGAAGCAGCATTTCCACCGTCTGGAGCCCACCTAAACGTGCTGATCCCATTATGTATTCCAAAGGGCTTTTACCTTGTGAAATAACACAGAAAATTTTAAAGTGACTGTTATAGAAAGGCTCTTTCTTTCTGAAGAATCTTGCTTTTTCTTTTCCTCTCCCTGTCAGTACTTGGAGATACAAAGTATTAAAGCTGTTATTTTAGAAGTTTGGATATTTAAAAAATGTCTATAATCTATGCATGTGTGAAAATATTCTTGCTGCCTCTTAAACTTATAGGGACAGAATAAAGTTTTTTCAAGAACACCAGAACAACTTGTTGGAGGACAGAGAAGTACACACTTAGGTGAAAGGAAGGAAGGGAAGGACGGAGGGAGGGAAAGACGGAGGGAAGAAGGGAGGGAGGAAGGAGGGAGGGAGGGAGGAAGGATGGAGGGAGGGAGGAAGGATGGAGGGAGGGAGGATGGGTGAGGTATTTATGCTGTATACCAGCAGAACTAATGACTGGAAGTAAAATTCTGGAGAGAATTGATCCTAAAGCGAAAAAAAGAAGCTTATTTAATTAAATCAGAAATCTATAAGTTAGGAGGTTTTAATAACTGGCAAGAAGATATTATATTTTTTGTCATATAGTTTATTTAACTCACTAGGACTCTGGTTTCTCTGATGATGTGATCCGTCTGCTTTGCTTGACTAAAAGTGCTGGTCTACATAGCATTGCCTTCCCTGATTTGGGGAGCATCTAAAGGCGACTTTCATGTCTTAGAAGGCAGCCCACAGTCCAGAGTATGTAGCAATTAAATGTATGACATCAAATGAGTCAGAATGAGGTAAGTTAAATAACTTTACTAGTTACCAACAAGTAAAGTTTTCAAATTACAGAGCAGGTTTCATGGAAAAATGGGCTTTAAAAAACCCCTGCTAGGGCAAAACCCACATCTAAGAGTTTCCTGGGAAATTCAGGGTCCTTGCCAGAGTTGATACATAACATTGGAAGTACCTGGCTTCTGGAAACTTTTGATTTTTAAATACTATAACAGGGTTTTGTGGTTTCTTAACACCACAGTATTTTGTAACATTAAAAAAAAAAAAAAACCTCATGAGTAATACAAAAGTTTTTATATGAAAATTTGCACCTCAAACATTGTCCTAAGCAAATCAATGGTGTGAAATCCCAGAGTGAATTAGGCTGCATATTTGATGGCTCACTGCAGTTTGCAAAATAAAAGAGATTTCAATGGAAATGTGGCTGAGCCCCTGTGTTGTCAGGACACCTGCATACACTCATTGTAGGTTCAGAGGAAGTGAAGGGTTCATGACCTTTGTGGTCCCTTACCCTAAGGCCTTGCTCCTCAAGGGGGACCCCTAGCAAACCCCCTAAGGTTCTGCTTCTACTCGCCTTAGGAGGTTAGGAAGCACCATAAGACTAGACACTAGAGGGAGCAATTTGTCTCTTTTATGACAAGAAAAGGGAAAGGCAAAAGAGAGGAAAGGAAAAGGTTAGAAGACTGGGTAGACGGAAAGGAACTTAGAAACAAAAGAAAGAAACTATGAGCCAGGTAGGCAGATGGATGGAAACAGACACAGTACATTCTGAAAAGCAATTTCAAAGATTCCCAGTCCATGACTCTGGAGAACAACTTACCTAATCGTACAAGGTACTGTATAGTCAGAAGGATCATGTTCTCCACACTCAGGAGATGGGTGCTAGTTAACCCTAATTGTTCCAGATCTTTGTTTTCCAATTGTGGAATCTTGTAGCAATTCACCAGCAGAGGACTCACAACAATGTCACCAACATTTCCATAGAAATAGGGTAAAGTGCCATAGCCTGCCCCAAAAGACACAAGTCAGTTAGCTCAGCGTTTCCGTGTTCCAGTCAGGCACACCAGCTCAGTGAGACACGAGGGCATTTAGGCATTTTCTGCGCTCTGAGACGGCCACCTTTGGGGATTCACCTCCGTGTTTACCATTCTGTACACACTGAGATGAGCCACTCTGGTTACACGATGTGTTTCTCACAGGGGGACACTACTCACCTTACAGTTCTGTCTCGGAAGATCAATGTGTTGATAAATAGTTCTTTATCAACTTTCTTTCCAGATGAGAAAACAAAGGAAAGGGAAGCTAAACTTGTTGGTAAACCTTACATTCCACCGATCGGTTGGTTGCAAGTGCCTACTTGTTTTACAACATCGGTGTTTGCTTTTTGTTTGTTTGTTTTTGTCAGATTTTTACATGTATGTGTAGTCTGCCTGCATGTGTGGTCTCTGTGTGTCTGGTATCCATGGAGTTCAGAATACAGCGCTGGGTCCCCTGAGACTGGAGTAAGGATAGTTGTGAGCTATTGCACGGGTGCTTGGAGCTGACCCTGGGTCCTCTGCAAGAGTAGCAAGCACTCTCAACAAGTAATGCATTATTTTAGCCTCCCTACTGGTGTTTTCTGTTAATTTTTCTGAATGTCAGGGATGTTTCAAAACACCCTAGGATAGAAATATGTTGAAATTAAAGGTACCTCACCCTGCTCCCATGGTATAGGAAAGAAAACTAACTCTCTCTCTCTCTCTCTCTCTCTCTCTCTCTCTCTCTCTCTCTTGCTTTGCTTTCCTTTATTTTTCTTATGAGACACGGCCCCACTCAGGAGCCCTGGGTGGAATTCAGTATGTACACAAGGTTATAGCCTTGAATGCATAAAGATCGCCATGCCTCTACCTTCCATGCTGTAAAAGTGTGTGACACCACAGATGGCCTCTGCGAGACTTTCTAAAAGCCAAATACTAAAGGAACAAAGAGGCCCACATTCTTCCTCTTTTTAAGGCTTAGCTACATTGTGTTTGTTGATGCTAAGAACCTCCTAAGTCACATGGAATTTAAACCACTGGGATTCCCAATACCCTCAGACCCATAATCAGCAGACAGGGTGACTGATAAAGGACAGGGCCTGGGGCTAGAGAGATGGCCCAGTAGTTATGAGCACCGCCTGCTCTTCTAGAGGCCCTGAATTCAATTCCCAGCAACCACACGGTGGCTTATAGCCATCTAGAACGGGGTCTGATGCCCTCTTCTGGTGTGTTTGAAGACTGTTACAATGTACTCATATACATAAAAAAATGTTTTTTTTTGTTTTATTTTGTTTGTTTGTTTTAAAAGAACAGAGCCTGAAGGAAAAACACCCAAGTCAACAGAGTCAGGCCAACCACAGAGCAAAGAGTGATTCGTGTTAATAAAACCCACCTGCTTTATCACGGAAAGAAAACAGGCAGTCTCCTGGCCTAGACCTGCCTGACAAGGCCTTCAGATATGGGTATGAAAGGTACTCAACTCAGTTTAGAGTGTAAGAACTGGAATCTTAGAATTTAGACCCCGAACCAACCATCATTTCACTGTAGTCAGCAGCCAGGGAGGGTCAGACTCCACAGACACACTGTCTCACAGAGATGGCACCCTGGCCCAGACCTAGGCCCCAGGCGTTCCTGTTCCTGGCTTTCAGAAGTGAGGTCTGTCAGTTGGCTTTTCTTTGAGGTTTGGCTTCCTTTGACTGGACTGTCACCCTTCCTCAACAGGTCCACTTCGAGCAGGCCCTCTCTCCCAAGACTTCTAAAAGCTCTTGGCTGTGGACCTCTGCCAGCTCTCACATTCCAATGTGTCACAGTGGTGTGTAGTGATAGTTGTTTACTGACTCTAATAAAGGGTCAGACTCCCCCATTGGATAGAGAGAGATTCTTGAAGGCAAATGCCTTATTTTCAACTTTAAATCATGTGTTCAATACAGCATAAAGGGGCTAGCCAAGGAAAACTGATACAGTCAATAAAGGCAGACAAATATACTCGTGAGAGTGTAAAGAAGCCCACAGAGCAAGGACTGGAGACAAAGAAGTCTAGATGTGGAATTCCTCCACCGTACCTATCAGGATCACTGGTCTAACTCCTGAGATACTCAGCAAGTTTTCAGGAACAATCACAGTTTCCCCTGCAAGGACAGGCCGAGGCTGGAGAATTCCAGTTAATGGGGTCTGTGGAACTGGGGTAGACAAAAGGGGCTCTGGAAAGAAAAAGATTGTTTGACAAGAAAGATTAGGCATGGGGCTAACTGAAGAACTTCAGAAATCACTACAGTTTTAATACTTTAAAGAGATGGTTTAGAAGTCCAATAGTTTTTGTTTTTTAATTTAACATATATATTACAGAAAATTAGAATAAAACAGAAAAAAAAAAACCAAATCAACCATAATCACATCACTGTAGATGACCACTGAGTATTCTGGTAGATTTAGCTTTGTATTTCATATTTACCAACCCCAAGTAACCAAGGATATGGATTTCCATAATAAAGCTGGAGACATAAACATGACAGAGACACTAATAATTACCTGTAAGTAACTGTAACACATTCCATAGTTCTTTGCATATATGAGATTTCTATGGAGTCTTCAAAACTACTTAAGCAAATTAGAAATTGTAAAGATCCTTACCTAGTTTTTAGGGTTGGAGCACTTGTCACTGTCTACTTGGTGGACAATTATGTGCGCACATAGCTGAGGACAATTTTGTACACCGTCTGGAGACTATGAAGGAGAGCCAAGTGGCTCTTTGTAGTATAGCTACAGACTAAACCATGAGGCCAGTGTAATCAAGAAGTAGGACACAGAGAACAAATCACAGCACGTCAACTCTAGCACCAGCCTGACAAAGCGAGTCCACATGCGCCCTGTGTAGTAGTAGCATCAGTCCCCATGCAACACATGGCCCATCAATTACACGGTTAAAACTAAGGTCAGTTGTGACAGTACATGAACTTACAGGGAAGGAGTATGCTATGGAGACATAATATTAGTTACTACCAAGACCCTTACACACCACTGCTAATGACAATGATTGATTCAGGGTGCTTATCTTCAGAGGATACGGGCAGGAAAAGAACTTATTGCTGCTAATTAAAGAGAAATGTTTAAGCACATCATCAGTTAAAATCTCACCAGTTCTTGAAAGAGGACGAACTGTAGGAACTGGCACAACTAGGGCAGACTGGGAGACAGGTGATCCGGGATACCATCCGCGGTGCCGTTTCTTTGGTGGGCCAGAAATGAACATGTTAGCTGAAAACAAAAAGGAAACTCAGCTTTGTCCTCAGCAATGGGGAAGAAAGAAAAAATACCAAGTGTTCCAAGGACCTTTCCTTTGATCTACATGGAGGTCTGAGTTACTCTCCTAAGGACAATGGTAGAGAAAAAGCTACACTAATAAGTGTAACCATATATTTTGTAGTTTACAATGGGAAACAGTTTACTTCACTTGATTCTATTGACATCCCTGTTAAGTTGTGGGACAAATCTACTGGGTAAATGGAGAAAAAGTGTTTAATGTCATATAGCTCTTTAGTACAGAGTTCTGTACTTCAGTAAGTAAAAGACAGATCTGAGTTTTCAAAAATATAATTTTGATTAAACACTTATTTCTCAACTAGGTTCTTCCATGTGGAATCACCAACTCATTTAACAGCTATTATTCACATCAATCATGAAATTTCAAAATGTTGCCTTTTAAGCAAAGGGAAGATTACAGTGCATATTCAGATAATTAATTATTCAAAAATCTGTAGCACTGGGCTAAAGAGATGGTTCAGATGGTCAAGTGCCACCCGAACATGAGCCCCCGAGAACAATCTTCAGAATCCATATAAGAAAGCCAGGCATATGCCTTTAAAAATCAATACTGAAAAGAAGGTCCTGTGGCTCTCTGACTGTGGAGTCTGGGTTCACTGAGAGATCCTGTCTCTAAGGATAATGTAGAGAGCTATAGAGGAAGACAACTAATGTAGACTTTGGAGCTTCACACCCATGTACATATGCACCCCCATTACACACACACACACACACACACACACACACACACACACACACACACACCTTGACCTATGGATGTGTAGGTAGGTCTTGGTGACAAAGAGTAGTTCCCGGGGCGAGATGGAGTGGAACTGGATGAGCTGCTCTTGCCTCCATAACCACTGGTCCCATTTGCTGCTTCTGTAGAACAGAGAGGCAACAGATCAGAACAGAGGACTGGAGGACACTGAAGTGGCAGACATCTGGCAAACCTCACTCTTGAGCATTCCAGGAAAATTCAGATAGGACAGCCTAGTTGCATAAAACCAGCTATAACCATCAGAACAATTGCCTTCACTGAATAAATGTCAGTCATGTCAATGACTATAATAAATTAAAAAATTAGATGTGCCAGGAATAATTTCCTGGGACCCTGAGAAATCTTTTAGAATTCTTTTTAAAGAAGTCTTTGGAGACAGTAGGGAAAAATAAGGGAAAACTTGATGGAATTTTAACTCAACCTCATAGAAAATTTCAAACATATAAAAGGAGAGAACCGTATGATGCCTACTATATGCCCACTGCCCAAGTCCAGCATTTATCTCATGTAGCCTGTCTGGTTTCCTCTGCATGGACTCACAAGTATTCTGGTTAATCAGAAGCAACATAGTCACCATGTAATTTCATTGATAAGCACCTCTATAGATACTGCTAAATGAACTTTTAAAAATATATCTGCAATAAATTATACTTAACAGTGATTAGTAAATATCATCAAAGCAGAAATAGTTTAGAGAAATGGCTTTTCAAACTGCAATTCAAAAAAGAACTCTATGTTTGAATTAGGTGACATATACTGAATGCTTTTTTGAAAATAAGATTTACTTTTTATTTAAATTTTGTGTGTGTATCCCTGCATGTGAGTGCATGTAGAGAAAGGCTGGATACTCTGAAACTGAAATTACAAGCAGTTGTGAGCCACCTGGCGTGGTGCTAGGACCTGAACGTAGGTCCCTGCAAAGAGTAGTGTACGCTCTTAACCACTGGGCCGTCTCTCCAGCTATTTTAGGTTCTTTTTAATCTATATTAGTTTCATTTTTCCAAAACATATTTCTTGTGATTTTTTTTCTTTTGAAAAACCTTGAATTCCCCATTTTGTGGAGTTTGCTGACTCAGTGTTCCTAGTATTACTGAACATCCTGTGTCCACTGTATTTCCAATAATCCAATTGTTAGAGGCCCAGTCAAATTCATATCCAATTCTTTTCAAAACAATCTTAAAAGCAGCTGTAAATGTCGACCAGAAGGCAAAGAGTGAACAGCTTTCTCTCTTCTGGGAATATTAGTGGGGATTCAGAAGTTGTCGGCCTAATTCTTTTTTCTTTTTAAAATTTCATCTATAGGGTCCAAGTGTAGTGACATATTCCTTTAATCCTTTTTCTTTTTAAAATTTCATCTATAGGGTCCAAGTGTAGTGACATATTCCTTTAATCCCCACACTCAAGAGGCAGAGGCAGGCAGATCTATAAGTCTGAGGCCAACTTGGACTACAAAGAGAGTTTCAGAATAGCCAGGGCTGTTACACAGAGAAACCCTGTCTTAAAAACAATAAATAAATAAATAAATAAATAAATAAATAAATAAATAAGCAAGCAAGCAAGCAAATCTTCAATTTTTACTTTTAATCATGTGTATGCGTGTGTGTTTTTGTGTAGGTTCATGCACATTCATGTGATAACTACAGAGGCTAGAGGACGCCATCAGGTCCCGTAGTACTGGAGTTATAAGCAGTTTGAGCTGCCTGAGAACCAAACCCCCATACTTTGCCAGAAGCAGCATGCATTCTTAACTGCTTAGCATAATTCTTGCATTATGAAGTCAACTGGATAATTGTAGTAACTAAGATGCCTACTGATCTATTCATTATTTTTTCCTCACCATTTTGAAAACTTGACTTTAGTTTGTTCATATCTAACTAGGAAATAAATTCTTCAAGAGCTTCTGAGTTGGAAAGAAAACAAGGTGGGTTTTGTAAATTGTGATGGCCAACCTTCGGAACGACAGAAACATGATCAGCTCTCTGTCTCTTTCTGTCTTACCATTTATTCTTCTGAAGCACTGGATTCTTCTACGGTTCTATCGTTCATTCTCAGCCTTCTCTTCCTTTCATGGCTAATATTAACCTTGATGGTTTTACCTACAGGTTGTAGCTCTCCTCTATAGCACACATCAGTGAATAATGAATAGCCCCATTCATTCAGACTCCATATGTTCACACAATCTTCTCCTAGAGAATCTGTCCCTCCTTCCATAGTTCCTCTCAGGTGACGGCATCGTTAGCTCAGAAAGATGGGTGTTGGCTGAGATGCACCATCCTCAGGCCCACATTAGCCTGCCAGGCCCATCTGACTTCATTTCCTGAGGGCTCTCATTTTGCCTTCTCTTTCCTAACCGGTTACCACTCTGGCCGGGGACCTCGGCATCTCTCACTTAAACTAGAAAGATGACCTTGCAGCAGCATTTCTACCCCTTGTCTCTTACATGTTACTGCCCAAATAATCTGGTTTGAATTCTAGAACAGGTCATTTCTCTGTTCCATAAGTGTAAGGTAAACTCCATGCTCCTCAGCCGCAGTCCTGTGGCTCCGTTTTCACCTACCAACCATTCACTGCCTGTCACTTTAGGTTGTACATGTTTTTTTTTTTTTTTTAAGATCTATTAATTGTATTTTATTTTATTTTATTTTATTTATATGAGTACACCATAGCTCTCTTCAGACATACCAGAAGAGGGCATCAGATCCCATTATAGATGGTTGTGACATTATATATAGTTGCTGGGAATTGAACTCAGGACCTCTGGAAGAGCAGTCAGTGCTCTTAACCGCTGAGCCATCTTTCCAGCTCTGTGTTGTACATTTTATATTTCAAGTTCAATATTTAAGAAAGTTCTTGCACACGTAATTTTCCTCCTTTCCTTCTTCCAGGAGCTCTCTCTCCTGTGTGTGTGTGTGTGTGTGTGTGTGTGTGTGTGTGTGTGTAGCACATTCTTTGTATGTAGCTCAGGCTAACCTCTTCTCAGCCTCCTAAGAGCTGGGATTAGAGGTGTGTATTACTGCACTAGCTCCCCGTTTCTTTCTGTCATGTGTTTCTGCTGAATATGAACTGTCTTTTCCCCATTCCTTTGGACAACACTCCTTCCTCATTTTTAAGACTAATCTCCTCTAAGGATCCACCCACAATTATTCCTGAAATGCTGGCTACAACACACCATTAGCTGTACTGGATTATGAGACACTATTTGTTTTTATAACCTCAATGGCTAGTCACAGCAGAAGCATAAGAAATGTTTGTTGAGCAGAATCTAACTCTGGTTATCGTCTCTATGTCATTCTGACTCTTGGTTGGAACACCCCGAGAGCAGAGCTCTGTCTAGCTCTGCATTATTTTAGGCAACTCCATGGCCTGTCTTCAACCGGCAGCTACAAGTAACGTGAGCATCTGCTTTCAAATATTTGTCAATGAAATTTCACACAAGTCTTTTGGTATTTACGAAAAAAGAAAGGAAGGAGGGAAGGAAAACATCACCTGCAACAAAAGGCTTTCCTACACCCTGCAAAGATAAAGGCAGTGGTTTCACAACATTCTTATTCCGGGTCAGGTCCTGTGCTCCACTTAAATTGATTGCAGAATTAGCTGGACTGAGAGCCGGCGAATCTTAAAATGAGAGAGGTTGTTTAAATTAGCGAGCATTTATATCTGCAGGAAAAATGTTAACTTGGCATGGGTGAGCTGAGAAAAACAGGAAAGAGGATTTAGTTCTTTCCTGGACCTACTCAGATGCTTTCGGAAGAATCTCTATGCTTGCAGGTTTAACTCATTTTTATTTAAAATACATATACTAGGATTTAGTATATGTTAGGTGCCACTATAAGTACTTCAAATATATTAGTTCCCTTGATCCATGTAATACTTTTGTACTTTAGATCATGGTAGGTAGTCAAACTCAGACAACCTGTCATTGGCATATCTACATCCATATCCAAACTATGCCCACAGTTCCTTCAAAAACACATTTTAATGAAATATATCTATCAATGTACAAATAAGTTTCTTATGTGTGTGTATGTGATTGAACTTCTGTACATATATGTGTCTATGAATACATATGTGCAGAAGTATGTGTATGTATGTGTATATATGAAAGACAGAGGTCATGTCAAGCATCTTTTTCAATTGCTCGCCACTTTGGTTTTTGAGACAGGGTTTTACTGAACCTGGGGCTCATTGATGTAGCAAAACTGGCTAGCTACTGAGCCTCAGGGATCCCTGGTCTCACTCCTCAGCACTGGACTGACAAGTACTGTGCTGTTCTGTCTGTAATCCAAGCATGTGTGAGGATGACCATGACTCGCATGTTCAAGGTTAGCCTGGGATAGATGGGAACTCAAAAACAAACAAACAAACAACCCAAAAAAAACCCCCAAAAACCAACAATCAAAAAACAGGAGTGGGTTTCCCTGTGGCCTAGCTTTCAGAGAATCAGAAGATGCTAAGCAGGCTGCTATGGGAGAAAACTCATGAAGAATCGCACGCAACCCTGAAAGTTTCAATGTTGAGTAGCATGATGAGATATGTCACAGGTGCAGTAGCAACATGAATCTTACAGGGATAGCCAACTGCTTTCTAAGTGGATTTAAGGCCTGCTCCACAGGAAGAAACAATGCCTGGTGCTGTAAACCTGACAGAGGTCCATGGCTGCGGAGCTCATCAGGCCTACTCGTGAACCTAGTAATATTGTTTTGGTTAATAGACATAGAATCAGAATGGCCTCTCCACTTGTGTCTCCCTACCCACAGCTCAGTGCAATTCTCAGGCACCATTGATGAACCTTCTTTGTGGAGTGGACAGTAGATCACACAGAAACTCACAACTGTTTAAAGTGCAGAAAATGAGTGTCTGTGGAGTCACAAATGTGTCAGTCATAAACAGAAACTCACAACTGTTTAAAGTGCAGAAAATGAGTGTCTGTGGAGTCACAAATGTGTCAGTCATAAATGGGACAGCCATTTCCCATGCCTCTCCCCAAGGCTCAGGGAATATCAAGGGAGCAAGGATGGAAAGATTATAGGAACAAGAGTTTGGGAGAGCTGGGGTGAAGTAGTGTCTTCTAGAGATGACACAGTCAGAACTCAAAGCAGCTCCAGCCACACAGACCTGGCTGGATTCCAGCATGGATGGAGAGGGGCTCATGTGCTCCCACCTCTAGCTGAGGAACTATGGGCCTCCATACTACGGGGGATGGCTTCAAATTCACGAGTACAATGAGCAGAGCAAATAGGACTCAGTGGCTCAATAAGCAAAAAAGAAGGACATGAAATTGGAGGAACAAGCGGGGTAGGGAGAGCACCCAAGGGGTGGGGAGAGGCAGAGTCGGGAGTGAATATGATTAAAATGCATTTTATGCATACACTGAATCCTCCAAGAAGCAATGAAAATATGATATTTTAAAAGGGTGTGGAAGTGAGTGACAAGGCTCAGTAGATAAAGTGGTCAGTGAGAAACACAAAGGCCTGAGTTCAGATCCCCAGGACACATGCAAATAGCTGAACTTGTTGACATACACATAAGGTACAGTACATTGTTATAAAGCATGTAATATCTAAGTTTATTGATTATACTTAATGTGCCTATTCAGTATTAAATTTTATGTTTATAAAAGTACTAAAATTATAACAACAAATAAATTGCTCAGAAGAGGTAAAAAGTTATATTGTGAAATGTTAAAGAAAACTCCCAGCACTTAGGAGGCAGAGACAGGCGGATTTCTGAGTTCAAGGCCAGCCTGGTCTAGAGAGTGAGTTCCAAGACAGCCAGGGCTACACAGAGAAACTCTGTCTTGGAAAAAAAAAAAGAAAAGAAAACTAAGTAAATGAAAAGATATCATGTGTTCATGGGTCAGGAGACTTAGTAAGATGGCACTACTGCCCAAGCATTAAATGTAAAAGCTAAACGAGATCCCTCTCAGAAAATGCAGAAATGGTGCTCATAATCTTGGCATTATGTAAGTATTTCTTAGGTATGAGTCAAGGACATAAGCAATAAAAGAAAAAGAGATAGGTTTCATCAGAAGCCAAAAGATAAATGAGTTGGAATTCATGAAAACAGAAACAAACTTTGTGTTCAAAGGACATAATTAAAGGAGTGAATGAACTGGGTGTAAACTCCTTTAGTCTCAGTGCTGGGGGGGGGGCAGGGAGAGCGCTCTCTGTGTGTGTGTGTGTGTGTGTGTG
>NC_034604.1:6614212-6637498 GCF_900095145.1 Mus pahari | reverse complement strand
TCTTCCAGAGGTCCTGAGTTCAATTCCCAGCAACCACATGGTGGCTCACAACCATCTGCAGTGGGATCTGATATCCTCTTCTGGTGTGTCTGAAGGGAGTGACAGTGTTCTCACATAAATAAAATAAACAAAATCTTTAAAAAAAATTACATCAATGTCAATAAAATCATTTTTTTAAATGGTGCAAGTACTTCCATAATATAAACAAATCTTTAAAAGGAAAAACATGATGTAAGTAAAATAGAGGAACATGTGTGACAGCACAGATAATTCACTACACACAACCAACAAAACCAGAAAGAGAAAACAGGCTACTGCTGGTGCTCTGCATCTCCCTGGTCACCTTTAATGTCAGTAGGAGTTCCAGTAGACAGTGCCCTGTGAACTCACTCTCTTGAAGAAAGTCTCCTACAAGTTCACATATGGCTTTTCCAGCTTTTTGTCTCTGGGCCTTCTTCAAGACCATCAGGATCCCTGAACATTGTAAACAGTCCAGAAATTTGAGGGAATATAATGCTTCAGAGGCAGCTCTCAATTAGTGAACTGCCTCAGTAGACAGAAGCCATGAAACTAAACCCCCAGCGTCCTGTCTTTAGAAGGTAATTTTGGAAGGTCTTGTATGCTTCTTAGTGAATCTGATAGATGCAGACCTTTTTGGGCTATAATAATCACATAGAAAACACTTACACTGGCTTACTCTTGCTTCTTGGGACCACTTCCCAAATCCAATCCAATACTGAAGTTCTTACCTTAGGTCCTAATTCTATTGGGACTCAAATCATGTCAACAATTTAAAAGAGAAAAAGACAAAAAAAATATATATAGAGTTCATAGAAAAGTTAAATATCTTAAGAGATTCAACATCAACAATAAGGTGTAAGTGAAAACCACACTCAGATATTATTGTTCCATATTGGAATGAAAAAAATCCAAATGTTTCCATAATAAATTCTGTTAGCATCTGTGCAAAAACGAACTGCCACATTACACTGGTTCAACCTCCCTGGAGACTGGATCTATAGAGATTATGGATGAGTACATATTAGCTCAGTAATTTCTGGACACTGATACACAAATAATAAGTGGTATATGATGGTGCACTCCTTTAATCCCAGCACTCATGAGGCAGAGGCAGGTGGATCTCTAAGGTCAGCCTGGTCTATGGAGGGAGTTTCAGGACAGCCAGGGCTACTCAGAGAAACCGTGTCTCAAAGAACCAAACCAGCCAACCAACCAACCAACCAACCAAACCAAACAAACAAAAAACTCAGGATATATGTTGACATCACTCATTGCTGAATTATTTGGAAACAATATAAACACCCTCCAGTGCTGGATCAGGTAATTATGGTCCATCTGAGAGGCATGGCAGTTCATTGCACTAAAAATAAGTGAAGATGCTTTCTACCTGGAAAGACCTCTCAGATGTAGCAATATGAAAGTGAGCCATGCAGGCAGTGCACAATCGGCTGCTTCTGGAGTGAGTAGGTGCATCAAGGAGAATCGGTACTTGTCCTTGATTGAATAGACATAAAGAACATCTAGAAAGATGTCTTTCTTCTTTTGTATCAGTGTGAAAAGTATCTGATGGAAGTAACTTAATTTTGGTTCATGGTTTCAGTTCATCATGTTCAAGCCATACCAGGCACATAAGAAACTAATTATAGTGACTATCTGCTTGTAGACAGACATATAGAAGCTAGGTGTACATATATGAACATCTCATAGATGTATACTTGTATGTAAACACACACACACAGAGATTAGCTAGGGTTTCTATTACTGTAATGAAACACCATGACCAAAGACCTAAAGCAACTTGGGGAGGAAAGGGTTTATTCAGCTTCTACTTCAACTTCACAGTTCATTATCAAAGGAAGTCAGACAGGAACTCAAAACTGCAGGAACATAGGAGCTGATGCAGAGGCCATGGAGGCCTGCCACTTACTGGCTTGTTCCTCATTGTTTGCTTGGCCTGCTTTCCTATAGAAAACAGGACCACCATCCCAGGGATGGCCACACCCACAATGGGAGGGTCCTTCTCCTTGATCACTAATTAAGAAAATGCCTTACAGGTTACAACCCAATCTTATAGAGGCATTTTCCCAACTGAGGCTCCTTCCTATCTGATGACTGTAGTTTGTGTCAAGCTGACATACACCTAGTCAGGTATTCTTAAAAAATGTTAGACATTTCAAAATAGCAGAATAAATTGATTTTAATAGAGATAAAAATGCTTACATGTAAGTTGACAAATACTATCTGAAGTGTTTATTAAATATATAAAGTGATAGTTTAGTTCAGTAGTAGGTCACACTGAAGTGATTTTAATTTTTTAAATGATTTGTTTATTTTTATTTTATGTGTATATGTCTGCATGTATGTTTGTGCATCACATGCAGGGTGGTGCGGGAGGAGGCCAGAGGAGGGTCAGCTTAGTATTTTATGGGATTCTTGAGTGTATGAACAAATGGGTTTCTGATTCCCGTGTCTTCTCTTGGGCTCTTTTCCTTCTGTTGGTTTGCCTTGTTCAACTTTGATTTGATGCCTTTTGTTTCAGTTTATTACATTTTATTTTGTTATTGCCTCTTAGGAACATGTTCTTTTCTAATAAGAGTCATAAAGGGATGGATCCAGATGGGAGGGGAAGTGGAGAGGCACTGGGCGGAGTAGGGGGAGGGAAGAGCTATACTTGCATCTTTCTCAAGTTTCCTGGTGCCTCTTGGTAATTCTTCTCCCCCTGCTTTCTATCGTTATATAAATTTCTTCCCATTGTATTTCTGATGAACACTTGAGTGCTAGCTTAATCAATTGTGAGAAGCACTTGTGAAGAAGAGTCATGTAGATGACTCTTACAAGAGTTTCTTTTGGGAATAGCTGGATCATAGAATGCCCATACTTTCTACTCTATTCAAAAATCACTGGCAATGTGGTACACTGACTAACATTCTTTATGTTAGATATTTTAAATATTTAAAAGTTTTCCTTGTATGTACCAGCTTGTCTGTATGTGCACCATGTACACACAGGACCTGCAGAAGTCTGACAATGGCATCAGATCCTCTGGAACCTGAGTAATGGGTGGTTGTCAGCCACCTGCCTCTCCATGCCACCAGGAACTGAATCTGGATTCTCTGCAAGATTAGCAAGAACTCTTAGCTTCTAAGCCATCTCTCCAGTCCCATAACTATCATGCTACCAAGAGTGTTTTTTCTGGTTTTTGAAATTTGGCCAACATTTTACTATTGTATTGGCCTACTTGAAATTATTGTGAATTTTATTGATATATAATAGCTTCACCTATTGCCCCCTTCTCTTTGTCTTTCCTTTCCTTTCCTTTCCTTTCCTTTCCTTTCCTTTCCTTTCCTCTTTTCTTTTCTTTTCTTTTCTTTTCTTTTCTTTTCTTTTCTTTTCTTTTCTTTTCTTTTCTTTTCTTTTTTTCTTTTCTTTTCTCTTCTTTTTTATTTTTCCAGATAGGTTCCTATGTGTAGCCTTGGCTGTCCTGGAACTCATTCTGTAGAAAAGGCTGGCTTTGAACTCAGAGATCCACCTGCCTCTACCTTCTGAGTGCTGAGATTAAAGGTGTGCACCACCATGTGCTGCAGCTTCTGTTTTTAATGCAGTATTCCTAATTACCACTGTGGATAATTATCTTTCCATGTGTTTGTTAACTATTCAGGTTTCTTGTTTTATGAGGTGCCTAACATAATTTCTCATATCTTCATATTGATTTGTCTTTTTCTTCTTAGTTCAAAGGTGCCATTTTCTTTGAAACTAGCTCTCTATTAATTTTACATATTTTATATATTCTTATTGCTTCCTAATTTATGGGATTTTTGTTTTTATTCTGGTTCTCTTTAATAATACAAAGTTATGATTTTAATATAGTGAAACGTGAGTCTTTTCTTTTACAAACAACATTTTGTGTTTCTACTTTTGAGACATTCTTCCTGGATCTTCAATCATATTTTAAATATCTTCTAAAAGCTCCATACATTTTTTTACATTTATATCTTCTAGCTACTTGGGATTTTTTAATATGTAGAATAAAAGAGGGAATTGGTTTCACTCCTATATAAGATGTCTAATTTCTGGGTACCATTTACAGCAAGTTGTTCCTGTGAAGTTTGAAATGCACATGTGTGATTTGAATCTGGTTTTGGATTTTTCTCCTCTACGCCACTGTATCTATTCCTGTGCTAAGTCCACCTGTCTTCATTATACGTCTATGTCATGCTTGCTGATACTGAGGCAAGCCTTCTCTTGTCTGGTATTATTCTGACTTCTTTAAAACACAAGCTACAACAGTAAAGAGTTACTGCCACAGTGGCTCACAGAGAGGGGCATCCCAGTTCATAGCCAGCATCTCTGACTGCAGTAATAGGGATGGCCTTATGAGATACTTTTTCAGGTTCGTGTGAATGTCTCAATTAACTTAAAATTAGAAAGAAGAGAACTGAGGAAAATGCTTTAGTTTATTGAGGATCAAATCCAGGACTCCACACATGTAAAGCAAGAGAGCTACAACTGAGCTACATTTTCCAGCTAAGAAGGTGCTTTGATATATATATACTCATTTTAATGCCAAATCAATCATATAACAAAATTACAGTATTTTTTTTTCGTGGATAAATGGCCCATAGAGACAAAACTGAGCCGTCCCACAAAGTCATACAATAGCCTTCCTGACAGAATTTTTGTCAAAGTCATTCCATTATTGGTTTTGGCAAAACTTAAGTAGCTCATCTTAGGCCTAGAGGTAGATAAACACATTATCTTCATTTGGAAAAAATGTTACACATCCCAGGACTAATATACATCTTTCAGGTACTGGGATAGACAGAAAAGGAAGTGAGAAATTTGGAGATTTGGGCCAAGAGGCCTTGGAATGTTTTAAGAAGAGTGAATAGTGGGAGATCAGAGGACCAGACACTGAAATGTGGACAGTATAGACTGTCCTGACAATGCTTAAAACTGAAAGGATTCTATTGGACATTACTAAAGGGGTTGTCTACATTTTCTGCATGTTTCAAAAACTGTGAGAGGTTCAATTTAAACGTTGACAGACTGCTCAATTTGGTAAGGGAATTTCAAGACAGATTAGCATCCAGATTGTGACATGGTTTTTGCTGGTGTCTTTTAGTTACATCTAATGAGAATTAAGAACAAAAAGCAGAGAAGAGTTTTTGAAAAGCATGTAGTCTGGACAGAAAAGGAACAAACTGAAAGTTATAGACAAGAAAGGTGTGCATGTGTTTATGTGTGTGTGAGTATGCATGTATGTGTGTGTGTATGTTTGAGTGTGTGTATGTGTGTGTAAGAGAGTGCATATGTGTGTGAGTGTATGTGAGTGTGCAATTATGTGCATATATGTAATGTATATGAGTGTATGAGTGTGTATATCTGTGAGAGTTGTATATGTATATATGAGTGTTTGTATGTGAATGTGTATGTATGTATATATATATATATATAAATGTGTATGTGTATGAACATATGTATGTGTGTATGTGTGTATGAGTGTATGTATGTGTGTATGTATGAGTGTGTGTGCATGGGAGACTGTCTGAGTGCATGTTTGTATGTGAGTGTTTTAAAAGAAGATTAGAACCATTAAAGAGAAACCAAGCATCTAATACTATAGCAATAAGGTACTTTAAGTGTATTTCAGGAATCAGTCAGATCCTACCGTCACAGGTTCCAAAGTATAGAATTATAAATTAATTTGAAAGACTCATTTGGGAAGAAACTACATCTAGCATGCTCTGCTCTCAGAGGCTTCCCCAGGGAAGTGTTTTTCTGCATTTCATGTCTAGGTGCCCAGAAACAACTGTAACCATAATTCAAGGGGGTCCAGCTAGCTACCACTTAAGCTAATGGCAACTTTGTCATCTATATAGTCCTGTTTTTTGCGGCATTAAGAATATAACAGTTCCTGGAGTCATAGTCATTTCTAAGATTCCAGAGAAAAGCCTGTGGGTCTAGGCAATGGGTAGCAGGTTTGGATTCCCTGCCAGAAGCCTCTGAGATAATGTTATATAAAACTATGAGGGTAAAAATCCACAGCTGCAATAGAGATTCGAGGATAAACATAAAGAATATCTGCTGGCCGGGTGTGGTGGCGCATGCCTTTAATCCCAGCACTTGGGAGGCAGAGGCAGGAGGATTTCTGAGTTCGAGGCCAGCCTGGTCTACAAAATGAGTTCCAGGACAGCCAGGACTATACAGAGAAACTCTGTCTTGACATCCTCCCCCCCCCCAAAAGAATATCTGCTAAGGAAAGCTGAAAGCAATTTGGACCCAATCCATGAGAGAAGCCATATGGTTTGCAAACACCAAGGCAGGGTTGTATAAGCCTGCTGGTGTTTGTACAGTGGCGTTGTACACCAGACATGGAGCTGCGGGATCTGGTATTTGTATGGTGGCATTGTACACCAGGCATGGAGCTGCAGGGTCTGGTGTTTGTACGGCGGCGCTGTACACCAGACATGGAATTGCAGGATTTGGTCTTTGCCTTACTGTGTCTCGGTCTTTTTTTTGGGGGGGGGGCACATTTCTTCTTTCTATGGTCCTGTTATTCTCCTTTGGAATAGGAATGTCCTCTTTGTGTCACTGAAAGTTTAAAGTATGTAATTTATTTTGATTTTAGAGGGGCCCATGGGTGACTATCTTGAATCACAGCAGAGATTTTGGACTTATCCCCCCATTCCCATTGCTGTGGTAGTCTGTCTAACCATATGAGGTCAAGCAACTATAGGCTGAAGCCTTAAGAACCATAAACTAAAATAAACCTTTTCTATCTTAAATAAAATGGTCCGGAGAAACTGGAAAGCCACATATAAAACACTAACTTAGACTCTTATACCATACAAAAATTAACTCAAAATGGCTACTCGGCTTAACTTCAAGGAGTTATAACAACAAGGTGTTTATTAGAAACTTAGAAATTTCAAGACTTTGGGTTAGAAAATGTTTCCTTATCTGTTATTGAATTCTTGTCCTGATTAAACACAGTGTGTATGTGTGGGAGATAGGTGTGTAGAATGTAGATAACTGAAGACACAGCCACCTTCGATGGTAAAATAATCCCCTGGGATTGGTGACTAGAATCCAAATAACCAATGACACAAAAGGTTGTATGAAAGTCTGCAGAGGCAAGTAGTGCAAGAAAGAACAGCCAAAGCTTGGTGGGTGGGATTCAAGACAGAGCTATGTGGGTAATACATTAATCCTTGCCTCTAATACTGCACAATGTGTATTCACATTTCAGGATAAGAAATCTTGACTACCAGCAGTCCAATTATCTATAGATAGGTGAATCTTAATGTATCAGAAAAACAATTTATACCTAATGTTTATCATGATACCATAATGCTAACATGAAATTCTTACAGCCTGTTCAGTCTATGTTGGAAAGAATAATGGTTGGTGTATCTATACACATACATGAGTCACTATGAAAGTTTTCCATGTGACACCTTATAGAAGAATGTTTTCTTCTGGTAAACTGAGTTGCACCTAAATCTGCTAACCATGAATTTCAGGGTCAAGTTATCTCTTACCCTCTACCCAGGAATACTGAAACAACGTTTGGCCACTTTTGTTTACTGTGAGTCAGTCAGTGACCTTCTTTCTCTTCCTTGCTTATGTCTCGTTAGGACACCAGGAGATCTTTGGCTAAAGCCCAAATGTTTGCAAAAGACTGATTTCTTCTTTCAGAACAACAATAAAAATGTTCTCAAAATGTATTTCCTGGTATGATTAATTAATACGATATTAGTGTTTATAACATTTTAATACTTTCAGGGGACAACTTGTTACTTATGCATCTAGACTACCTTGTAGAAAAGCCAGCATGGTTTATTGTTTTTTAATCCCTTCTACGAGTAGTTCTAAATCATGGGAGTTGTTAGTCAAATACTGAAACCCTGCCTCACAACATTTGATAAGGTTCTTAGAATGCAATGAACACTTGATATGCATGTATTAGAAAGAAGCAAATGATAATTTTTAACACCATAGTTTTAATTTTTCATTTTATTATCTCCAAGGTCTAAGGGAAGATAACATACCATAAAATACATCAAATCACTAAAATAATATTCTAGGATAGCTATGCAGGCATGCTGCTGATATAATGAAAGCTGGTCTTTCAATACCAAGAACCAAATACCAATTTTTTTCTTTCCCGAATAGCTAGTGACATAATGTTCATTTATTTTAGAGAAAAAAATGGTCTGATGTCTTAGGTAATAGGCTCTATCTAAATATCCTGAGAATTTAAAAGTTTCTGGGGATCAGGAACATTGTTATTCAGATTCAGTCAGATTTTGCTGACTATGGGCACATAAGGTGTGTCCCACTGAAATTGGCCTCATTATGCTTGTATTACTATCGACATACTCTGTAAATACTTGTAAATAGTTTACCAGATCATGAGAGGCTCACATGAAATTTGAAAGTATCATGGTACATTGCTAATGGAGACTCCCTAGTTTTTGTGTTTTTTAGTTTTATTTTTAACCTGTGGTGAAGCAGACAATGGCTAACACGTATGAAATCACATATGAGATGGGTAAGAATACAGACAAGGGAACTGAAAAATAATTTATACACTCTCTTATAGTACTTTTCTTATTGCCTAGACTCAGCTATGTTACTCCCGAGTAATTTTCTCAAATAATCCACAGTGCACCAACCTTCAGCATGGGCCATTTTGTTCTGCTTGAAGGCTCACCCTGACCTCAGGTCCTGGCTAGTACCATAGAATAGACGAGTTTTTAGAAGGCTGTCCTTGTAGCCAGTTCACCATTGCATCAGTCACCTACTGTGGTGTCCAGATTTGATAATGTACTAGAGGTTTCAAGCACTAAAATTTTTATCTAGATATTTGTAACAGAGTTCCTGTCTTGCAGCATTAAAAACTAGACCCTGGATTCATCCACGGTGGCACTGAGTCTATCCAGGAGCCTGCTTTACACCAGCTAGTGTGCCATCCTCTCCAGTTATCTCAGGGTTTGGTGTTTGTTTCTGGTTTTCTTTTTTTCCTTTCAAAACCCTTGTTTCCTCAGTGTCCTTGATCCCCTGTCTCTGGAGCTCTTTGCCCCTCCTCTACTATGGGGTTCCCTGAATTTTGACGGATTAGAGTCATCTCAGGGGTTAAACACAGCTCTACCTCAGGATTCTACTCTTTACGAGTGTGTCCCCAATATGTGCTACCCCATGGCTGTGGTGTCTGATTTCTGTCTACTCTCTACATCCGAGTCCCCTGGCATCCCATCCCATCCCATCCCATCCTATGCTAAACCTAAATTTCCTTCTGCCTGTCAGCTCTTTTCTCCATTCTCTGTCTAATACTGGTAAGATCACTGAGACTTAAGTCCTGGTCCTACAAAGACTTCCCATCTCAACGCAGGCTTCTAACTCTAATAGTAGCTCAAACTGCATCCTAACAATACTCAAAAGTCTATTTTATTCAAAAACATCCCATTCAAGCCAGCAAAGCAAGTTTAAAGATGCTTCATGAAATATGTATCTGTCCTTACAATAACAAAACTACATCGTACCTGTCACAGTGAAGCCTGCTTTGTATCCATTAGCTGTTCCATTTTCTGGAGCTACAGCTGTTGACACTGAAGAAATAGGCTTTGTGGAGTGGCAAAGAGCAGAGGATTGTCGGCTTCTACATTCTAGAAGGGATTAAAAACGTGATATGAAGAAGCTAGTTTTTATTTTAGCAGGCAATGGGGACACAATCCATAAGATCACTAAAACAAGTTTTTGATCCTTGAATGGTAGCAACTTTCCTACAGCCTGTTCAGACTAGCGAAGTCTTCTTAAGCAAGATCTTATGCTTAAGGCAAAGAACAATCACAGTTTTATGGCCAACAAATAAGTTCCCACATGAAAAATGCTGATAACCAGCACAGTTTTGCTAGTTTCATGGGTAAGATAAAGGGTAAAATGTCAATAATTTATAAAAACCTTAAGCTTTTTAGATACCATGTAACTTTTTTTTGAAAAAAAAAAAAGATTTATTACATTTATATGAGTACAGTGTAGCTGTCTTCAGACACACCAGAAGAGGGCATCAGATCCCATTACAGATGGTTGTGAGCCACCATGTAGTGGTCGGGAATTGAACTCAGGACCTCTGGAAGAGCAATCAGTGCTTTTAACCACTAAGCCCAACCAGGTAACTTCTTGTTTATAACTTATTTCAATGTATAATAGTAACTTTGAACCCACCTATGCTGCTTTCAGATGTTTCCACTCAATCTTAATGACTATTCAAACCAAAAAACTAAAGACTGTATAGATAGCAGAGACAAATTAGAAGGAAATTATTATTTCTTATTAAAGCAAATAGGTAAATGGTATTCAAAATGATTATTGATAATACCATGGCAAGTTTTGCATTAAGTGATAGTACTGAGGTTCTGATATGACTCTACTTGTATTGACTCAGTGAACACTGTGAGAGTCTCTCAGTCTTCAGGTTCCAACTAAATTATACGATTGCTAATCTCACAAAGTAGTGTGTGGAATAGAAATGTAAATGGTTGTAACAGGGCTACAAGGGTTCTAAGGAAAGTTTCCATGGTAATGGGGCACATGCAAGGACTGAAAGCAGCTTTCTGAAAACAGTGATTATATTTTGGCACAAAGTTTAACTTCATCTTATGCATACTATGTGCATAGATGTGTATTGATATTATGTGATTTCATATAAATAAGTATATAATTTCAGTTCCAAAATAAAATCTGCTATAAATATGAGACCACTTTTGCCAGGTGGTGGTGGCGCACGGCTTTAATCCCAGTACTCGGGAGGCAGAGGCAGACGGATTTCTGAGTTCGAGGCCAGCCTGGTCTACAAAGTGAGTTCCAGGACAGCCAAGGCTACACAGAGAAACCCTGTCTCGAAAAAATCAAAAAAATAAAAAAAAATATGAGACCACTTTTAAAGATGGCCAAGTGAGGTGGCTCAGAGTGTAAAAGTGCTTACCACCAAGCCTGACACGGGGGCTCAGCCCCTGGAACCCACACAGCAAACGGAAACACCAGATTCCCACAGGTTGTCCTCTGGTTTCCACATGTGCTGTGGTAGCACACACACACACACACACACACACACACACACGCACGCACGCACGCACGCACGCACGCACGCACACACACACACACACACACACATCAATCATCAATCAAGTAATATGAAAATGCTATTCTTTACTAGGAACATGAAGTCCTTGAGTACCAAGAAGTCAAGTGTATTTATGCAAACAAAACAAAAGCTGAAGGAAAAAGTTGAAAGGTAGAGAGATGATGCTTGCCTTGGTTTTACTCTTTAACTCTGGTTTATGAATGATATTCTTAAGATTCAGTGCTTGCAAGATTTAAGCTCTGATGACAATGGCTTGGAACATGCAACACCATTTCCTGTAGCATTATATATTAAGTGTCACCTCAAATGCAGTCAAGAGTAATTATGGTGGAGGATTCAGAGAGAAATGTGTTATTGTAATTTGGATTTATTCTGCTATCCCAAAGTCAGGTAAAACTCTCGTGTTGGCAAGAATGATACTCTATGGAGAAAAAATTCTCAGCATCAAAGAAACTACATTAGGACAGTAGCTAAAACTGGCAATGCCTACCAAGCACATGAAGATGGGACTTTCTACAGAGTAGCTAGCTAAATTGTTGCTAATTCCAAAGAAACAAAACTGTCCACTCAATCATGTAGTAGTTCCCAAGGCATCGAGAGGACTGAACTGCTATTTGGGTATGTTTTGGTGAAATAAAAATAGAAAAACATAGATTGGCAAGAACTACTAACAAACTGAAATAAAGCAAAGAGAACATTTTGCACTCATGTTCTCTCTAAGCGAAAGACGCCCAGGAGTGTCTTTCTTAGCCCAGTGCTGAACACCTTCTCTGAGTCTGGAGACCTGTACTTTCCTGCCTCTCCTACACTCAGATGCTTCACTTAATTATAACAAGGGACAAGTCAAACGACCTCCCAAAGGGCTTTGCATTTTTGAGCAGCCTTTTGAACTTGAGTTATTTATGTGCCCCACACCTGTACTCTGAACCCTGTAAGGGTCACTGGTCACCCACACAGATTCTCCCTCCCCTCCCCCTCCTGGAATTTGATTACCTTTCCAGCAGATGAGAGGTCCCTTTGATAACACGCCCTGGGAGGTTCTGACTAGGTAGTATTTTAAGTGCTTCTGCTTCTTTGGCTGGGTGGTGAGCTTCAAGTTAATGTGGTTGGAAAATTCTGTGAAATATCGAAATCCTCTTTCTCCACAACCGATACAATTTCCAGAAAACCCTGAAATGGGGAAAGCTAATGTTACTAGTGGCCTTGTAAGTTGATACACTACTTGTAGATACGAAAAGTATAAAAATATTCATAGTCTATTGAGCCAATAATATCCCAACTTTTAGGAAATACTTCAGTAGCGGTAGGTTTTCAGCGGAGTCTTCCCCACCCCCAACTTTCCCCTTTCATTTTAAATTCTTCAGATAAGATTGCAAATGCCTGTAAGCTGGCACTCTCTGTTCAAACCTCAGGAAATTTAAGGTTGCTCCAGTGCTGCTCCAACATGAAACTCACAGTCAAGTTGTAACAACTTCAGAGTCATTTTTATAACAGTTAAAAGACTAGGAAGAAGTTCAACATCACGCTACCAGGACAATGGCTAAGAAAACAGATTTGGAAGGATCAGGTGACAAAAGTTAGAGAGTACATAAGGACAGGAACGTTGAGTGGGGGCTGAGGTGCTCAGTGACAGAGCACCTGTCTAGCTGAGTAAGGTCCTGAGCTAGAGCCCCAGCACTGGGAGAGAAAGAAAGGAGGGACGGAGGGAGGCATGGAGGGAGGGGGATAGGGAGGAAGGAGTGGGGGGGAGGGAAGGAAGGAGAAGGAAGACAAAGGATTTCTGTGATAAATTTCTCTGCTTTCATGCTGCATGCTCCTCCTTACTTAAGTCCTGCTGAGGAGAGAATAAGTAGTTGAATGGCAAAGAATAGGATATGCCTCAATAAAAGCATCTTTATGAAACCTGTCACTTTGTATATGAATAAACAATAATAAAACCTTGAATTTCAAATATCATGGTTTTATTTTTCATTACTTAAAAACAATGTAATGATTAAATCCTTGCAGCTCATTATTCTAACAAAGCTCTTGTTTTAAGGAGTCTGTGAGTCTTTCTCTTTGTTCCCTGCCTAGCTCACCACAGCAGCTTGTCCCACAGACCTAGGGACTATGAGTATATGGTAAGTAGCTGACCGGACCCTAGACTTGTAAAGGTTTGTAAAATTGGAATCTACATGTGGCTCATCTCAAGTACACATGGATTCTGGTTTTGGAGAGAATAAGCTGAGAGCTGTGACCAGGCAGCCGGAGCACGGACAGAGCTGTGCTGTGTGGTGCTGAACTATTCCAGACACTTCTGATCCTATAAGAGCTAGACTTAGATTCTGTGAACTTCCCATTTCATCTTCATTCACCCTCTCTTGACTCACCCGAGTTTCTTATTCTTTTATATGGGAAGTCTGAACAATCCCTTGGACTGTTTGAACAGAATAAAGACTCTCAATGGCCTGGCTAGAGCAGATGTGGAAAGAGGAGATGGAGAAGGCTGGGAGGATAAGAAGCCATGCATTACTTTATGGAAACTCAGCTGTCAGCCCCTTTAACACACAAAAAAGGGAAGACCAGGAAGACAGTGAGCTCCTTTACTCAGATCTGATGAGAACAGAACATACATGCAGTCATACTGATGAACGGGACAAAGGGGGACGACAAGGAGCCTTACATCCTGTATAAAGATCATGCACCTGTCTACAATAACTGAAAACATGACCACAGGCAAACTGACATGGCTTTCAAACTCCTAAACCAACTTGGTACATATTAACAAGAATAAAGAAAGAAAAGAAAGGCCATGAGGATAAAAAGAACATTTTACAATCCCTCTACTGGAAGATACCAATAATTCAAAACGTTTATAAATGGGCCACCCAAGTTATTTCTATAACAATTATTTACTGAACTCCTGATAGCTCCTTAGAGGGGAATGGTGAATAAGAGATAATTACAATCTCTGCTTAATTAATCACCACTTAATTAATAGTTTATTGCTGTCATTTTATCAAGTAATGAACATTAAAATAAACTTATAAATGACTTAGAATGTATTCAGAGAAGGATTATATTAGAGAATATTTGTTCATTTCTCAATTTGTTTAAGATATAGGCCAATAACAATCAATAAAAAGTTATTGACTATGTAATTAACCAAGTATCTAGTCACCCATCCATCCATCCATCTACCCACCCATCTGCCCATCCATCTATTCATCCATCCATCTGCCCATTCACCCATCTATTCAACCATTCATGCATCTACCCGTTCACCCATCCATCCATCCATCCATCCATCCATCCATCCATCCATCCATCCATCCATCCACCTAGCCTTCTGTCTATCCATCCAACCAATGGACACATAATCTGACAGTGCTTTCTGTATATGAGGATTCCCTGCTTATGAAGAACCCTTGATGGATTATGAGACATTTTTTTTAGGGTTTTTAGTCAGAGCTTCACCTCATCTGTTCAGATAGAAGAGACTATAATGCTTTTAAACTGCTAAATGTTTCCCAAATTGTTCTACACCACCAATGAGTCTTAAGTAAATGAATGCAAGGACTGTCCCTTAGAGTTTTTGTGCCTCCAGGTCATAGCTTAGCTTAGTTTTTATTACACTGTGCATTTTGAATAAGTACAGCTGAATAAAGAAATGATCAAATGAATGATTGGACCTTCTTTGCTAATTTACTACAATAAGGAAGCTTTACCATTAAATTTCTGTATTAAACTATATGCTTACTTTCACTTAAAGAATAGTGAATACATTTTATTGCTCAGTACTGAGGATCAAATCTAGGTCTTTATTAGTCCAGGGTGACCTTGAACTCTTGGTCCTTCTGATTTACTGTCTGGTGTTGGGGTTATAGACATGTGTAATAGTGCCCAGTATGTATTTTTTGACATCTCTGAAATGTGAAAATGATAAATATATGTTAGCCAATAGATGACTCTGGACTACAATTTAAGAAGCTCTCATATAATTCTAGCCCTTGGGGGCAGAAGCAGGTGGAACTCTTGTTGTCTACATAGTAAGTTCCAAGTCACAGGGTCACACAGTAAGATCTTGTCAAGAAAGAAAGAAAGAAAGGGGAAAAAAAGAGGTGGGGTGTTGAGGAAGGGAAGGGACCTCTATAGCATGTTATGGGATTCAAGATTTTCAAGGCTTTCTGACCTTGTGTAATTTGGGTGGCTTCATCAAACTAAAACAAAAATCATCTCACAATCAATACAGTAGTTTAATTCTTTGTCCTCTTCTGATATTTGCACTTTAAAGACATGATTCCATTTAAATAGACGGCACTCTGAGAAGTCAAACCTCTAGATAAACAGCAATAAACAACAGCAAAGCTCATATATCTACTTGTCTGTGTATTACAAAATAAATAAAAACAAACTAGGTGTGCTGGCACATCCTTCAGTCCCAGCACTATGGAGGTGAAGGCAGGGGATCTTGATGAATTTGAGGCCACCCTGGTCTATCTAGCTTTCCAGGCCACCCAGGGCTGCATGGTAAGATCTTGTCTGTCTTAGGTAGGGTTGCTATCGCTGCAATGAAACACTGTGACCCAAAGCGAGTTGGAGAGGGAAGAGTTTATTTGGCTTGTTTCCACATCATAGTCTATCACAGCAAGAGCTCAAACAGGGCAGGAACCTGGAGTTAATGCAGAGGTCATGGAGGGGTGCTGCTTACTGGCTTGCTCCTCATGGCTTGCTCAGCCTGTTTTCTTATAGAACCTAGGGCCACCAGCTCAGGGATGGCAACAATGGGCTTGCCCTCCTTCCCACATCAATCACTACTTAAGAAAATACTCTACCACTCCTGGTTATTTTAGGCAAATTGATATTAAATGTAAGATGAGAAGCATCTGTTAGCTTTCTTGTCACTGTGATAGACTGAGGACAGAAACAGCATAAGGGAGGACGTGTTTATTCTTGCTTAAGGCTCAAGGGATGCAGCTCATCATGACAAGGAAGGAAGAAAGAGGTTGGAGCAGCTCCCAGCCGGAGCAGCGGGAGTGTGAGGCTGCCCGGTAAATTGTAGTAGCCCTCCAGCTAGGCCCTACTTCCTAAAGATTTCCCCAACCCTTAAGAACAGCACTACCCAATGGGCACCAAGCGCTCAACAGAGGAGCTCGTGGTATATATATATATATATATATATATATATATATATATATATATATATTTAAATATATAAATATAAATATATATATATATATAAATATATATCAGTCAGATTATTATGCCCCTCACTAATCTCTCTCCTGATGGGGACATTTTACATTCAAACGAATCATACTTATAAACTATTAGGAAGTATTGAAAATTTATAGATACCTTACAAAGTAAATAATTCACAAACAAATAGTTGGGAATTGACATCAGGTTCAGATCAGTGACTATAGAGATTCACTTTATTTAATAAAATATAAAAAAACTTACATGACTAAGGATGAAATTGAGAGCATTGCATGTGCTAAGCAAATACTCTTAGACCTAAAATACTAAATTTTAATAAATTGCATGCTCCTTTTTAATGTTCTCAAAAAAGTTTTACATGCTTATTTTTGACAATAAAAAAGTAAAATATATTTAAGTTCACAAGAGAAAAATATTTCCTGTTTGAAACTAAACCATTTAAACTCCAGCTAATTCAGTGACATACATGTACACATATAAAATTCTCTTTTTTTCTTTTTCCAGGGCTGAGGACCGAACCCAGGGCCTTGGGCTTGTTAGGCAAGCACTCTACCACTGAGCTAAATCCCCAACCCCTTAAAGTTCTCAAATAAGTTTTAATAAACATATTTCAACTCCTTCATTCTAGAAGGAGTTTCACAGGCATTAAACACTCACCTAAAAGTGCATTTTTCCCATGGTCATCTGGTAGAAATCGCTTGTCCACAGCACAAACTAGGATGTGTTCAGGAAGGTTAGGAGACTTGGCCCCCACCAGCAGGAACCCGGCTGGGATGTCAATTTGTTCCATGCACAGTGACACTAAACGCAGATCCTTTCCAGCTTGACAAAACCCTAGAAACAGTAAGAAGAAAACAGCAGAATGCTTAGGGAAGGTAGTCTCTCCTTATCCACCTGTTGGGGGAATAGAGCTATTTATAAGAATCACTTCTAAGGACTCAAAGCCCATGGCCCCCAAAAAGAAAACAAATCTATTCCCTTCTGTTTGGTTCCATCAAGATGACAACTCAAATTTTCTGGCCCACAAATAAGGTGATCATAAATATATAACAAACTTTGGAAAGTGTGTATAATTTTTCTATGTACATGGTAAGTTTTCACACACTCACTTTCTCTCCCTCCCCCTCCTCCTCTCTCTGTATGTTTGTGTTTGGTATACTCATATGTGAGTGTGAATGTGTGCTCAGGTATCTGTAGAGGCTAGAGGTTAATGCCAGCTGTCTACCTCAATTGCTCTCTACCTTACTTTGAGACAGCCTTTCACTGAATCTGGAGCTCCAGGGATCTGTGCACCTTCTCTTACTCCCCAAACCTCACCAGTATGGAGTTACAGATGCTTGCTTGTCTTTCTGCTGGACGCCTGGGATCTAAACTCAGGCCCTCACATGTACAGGACAGCCACTTTACCCAAGAAGCCATCTCCCTAGCCAAGTCTTTATTTTCAAGATGAAGTCATTTCTAACTGGGACAATCCAAGTAACTGAACACAGATGCTCCCCCTATCACGGCAGCAGAGACTGGAGCTCAGAGCTTGGTGACTGATCAGGGAACCGGTCAGAACTAGAATTCAGAACAGACTTTTCACTAGATAAGCCAAGATGTAACAAGTACTTATGTAATCAGTTTGTAATGGACTGCCACATTCACTCAGTATTTCATAATTTATAAGCAAGTGCTCCACAGGCCTAAAGAGACAAATTTGAACAGAACATTTTCCTTTAAGAACTCATGTTGAGCCAAGCAGTGGTGGCATATGCCTTTAATACCAGCAGTCAGAAAGCAGAGGCAGTTGGAGGCCAGCTTGGTCTATTCACTGAGTTCCAGGACAGCCAGGGCTACAACAGAGAAACGCTGTTTCACAAAACCCAGGTAGGGTGGGGATGGGTGGCAGGGGAGAACTCACGGTGAGTTGGTTGGAAGAAAATGTAAGAAGTGAGTAATCTCAAACCCAGCATCCTAGAGGCAGCTACGGCCCTGTTGTTTTAGGGTGACCCCCTCTGTGCTCTAACATGTGCATTCTCTCTAGAGCTGTGATGTTCCCAACTGACCAGACACTGGAACTCCGCTCTATCTGGGCTACTTTAATATCCCACTTTTCTGGTCATAGTTGATTGGTCTAGAAGCAGACATCTGATAAAATCAGCCAATCAAAGTTTTTGTATAGGAATTCTCAACTTGGAGCTGGGGGTTAAAGAGGCATGGTCTAGTTTGATCTCTGTCACCTCCCTTGTTTCTTGACCTGTGAGAGAAGTCTCTTGGCAGCGACAGAAAGCTGGGCAGGTGGGTTTGACACTGACTATCCTGCGATCTTTAACATCTGAATTCTTCCAATAATTTCCTCATTTTGCCTAAGCTGGTTTCATTGCAGTTCTGTCACTTGTAACAGAAGGTTGGTGGAAAGTGGCAGATGAATACCTAACTCTCCACATATAAATCTGGAGAAATTACTATCTTCATTACCCATAACCCAACTCCAAAAAAATGTGGGATTCCATGAGCATAATTCTTTGTGTGTGTGTGTGTGTGTGTGTGTGTGTGTTTCGAGACAGGGTTTCCCTGTGCAGTCCTGGCTGTCCTGGAACTCACTCTGTAGACCAGGCTGGCCTCGAACTCAGAAATCCGCCTGCCTCTGCCTCCCAAGTGCTGGGATTAAAGGGGTGCGCCACCACGCCCGGCGAGCATTAATTCTTATCATGATTTTACCATAAGCCAACAAATAGTTGGATGCCATCAGTTAGTAAATGAAAAAAAATTAAACTCCATCAAAATACTGTATGGTTGAATATGAATCTGTCATGCCTTGGATCATCAAAACTTGAAAACAGGCATACCAGAATTAGAAAGTCAACAGAGGACCAGACTGATTAAAATAATGTTGCTCAGTCACTTCAGACTTACAGACCCTCTTTAATACTGATGAAATCTATTCAACTTTTAGAGTTCCTGACATAAGTAATATCTAAAAGTTACACTGAATTCCTTAGCAGTTTTGTTACTTAAGCTGTTATCTCTTTATCTGAAAAACGAATCATTTGTATCCATGAAGAACATAAGTTATTCAGTTGACAAACATTTTTTTGGACACAGGGAACCCTCTGAAAAATATCTGCTTTGTACTGTCTTTGGGTAACAAGGTTAAAAGGCTTGAGAGCTGGGAATTAACAATACTGCTGCTGACGGCAGATACATATGTTTAAGGAGTACTGCCAACAGGTAGGCACAATTCTCTCAGCAGCTTTAGGAATAGATTATCTCCTTGCCATAGATGGAGAAACTGAGTCTCCAGAAGGTAAGGAACTTCTTCAAGGTTATATAATGAGTAAAGTCAAGTTTAGGGATATAAGACATGGAAGTTTGTTATATAAGAAAAATGAAGAACACACTGTACAGTCTGGCAAAAGACAAGCTAAGAACGAACTATGGTGGTACATGACTATAGTCTACTTAAGGGTAGGCACAGGCTTTTGCATCACATTACAAAATACTAGGGGCTGGAAAGAAGGCTTGGTGATTAAATATGCCTGTTGCTTGTACAGAGGGCCTGAGTTCATTTCTCAGCACCCACATGGAACAAGATCACAACGACCTGTAAGTCAGGCTCCAGGGGACAGATAGAGAGTATATACAATTTAAATAAAACTTAATTTTTTAAAATTACAAAATACTAAACTAGGAAGTACCTGAAAGCATTGAAAGGAGTCTGAAGATGTCTCATCAAAGAGATTACTAATCAGCAGTAAATCTAGAACACAATTCCCCAGGGAGTGCCATCTTCACTCTCAGCATGACTTGCTTCAAGGAGTGGGACATAAGCTACCTTGCTAACTAGCATGCATTAACCATTGATGAGAAGTTTATGACTGCATATTAATTGGACTGCATCTCTGGGAGGTGCCTTTGTCACTGAGAAGGAAATGGCAACCACAGCCTGTACCAACTTACAAAACTACTGCAAGGTTTTGAGGACACTGCCATTATATAAAACCTTAAGGTTGGTGCTGGAGAGATGGCTCAGAGGTCAAGAGTACTTACTACTCTTGTAGAGGAGCAGAGTTTGGATCCCAGGATCTATGCTGGGTGGCTCACAACTGTCTTTAACTCTAGCTTCAGGGGATCCAATGTCCAATTCTGGCTTCATGTGCACATATCAAAACACATACACACATTTTAAAAATAAATCTTCTAAAAGAAAACTAACCTTAAGGTCACCCAATACATTGTTACTTAACAGTGGCTTTCATAAATGTGGGGATCCAAAACAGCATTCTAAGACACTTGGGAATTACATATGAAGTTTATTTTTAAATTATTATTATTATTATTATTATTATTATTATTATTATTATTATTATTGTGTGTGTGTGTGTTATGATATGGGGGCTTACATGTGCCATAGCATGCATTGGAAGACAGAGAACAACTTTCTGCAGTTTCTTCTCTCCTAACCACCTTCACAAGGATTCTGGGCGTCAAGGCGTTCATGGCAGGCACCTTTACCCTGCGAGCCATCTCATGGTCCTACTAACTCTCTGTGAGTGAAATTTAAATAGGCATCATTATCATCTCCTAAAACTCAACTGTTTATTGTAATTCCCTACTGTAAAAGAGAAGATGGCCTTTTACCCAGCACATGTAGAGTGAGTGGAACCAGTCATGTGAACTCATAGCTCATTGAGACAAAGCCCGTTGTCACAGTGTAGTCTTCACCTTTTATACAATTTCACATTGTTTTCATCTATATTGATATGTTGTTTAATTCAAATATATAATGGGCTGCTGGATAAAGTTGGGAAGCTCAGATAAACAGGAAAAAGTAAATTTCACTAATGCACCCAAATATGATCATTGGGTCTACAGAGTTGAATTCATCTCCCTCCCTCATTCAGACATCTGTCTGTCATAAGGAGCCACTGACAGCTGCTAGCACATATGGGAAGCACTACAGCTGAATTTAGTGAGTTTTCAGAACCCCCCCACAACGGACATGAAGTTGGGACACATTGGGGAAATTTAAGAGAATGGATAAATTGTATCTCATTGTGTACATGTATGAAATTCTCAAGAATAAACAAAACTATAATTTTTAAATTATAATGTTAGAAATGTACTTTAGTATAGTGTGCACCTAACATGTGCAAGGCCTTAGTTTAATTCTTAGTAACACACAGACATAACAAACATGCAACACACATATACATATATACACACACACATATATATATACACATACACACATATATACACATACACAAAATCAGTAAGATTATATAAAATGCATCAATATAAGTTTAGATACCAAAAAAAATTTCATGTTTGTCTTGTTTTATTTTGAGACAGAATCTCACTAAGTAGCCCTGGCTGGTCTACAACTGGCTATGTAAATCAGGCTAGCCTTGAACTCAGAGATCCACCAGTCTCTTCTTCTCAAACACTGGTCTACAACTGGCTATGTAAATCAGGCTAGCCTTGAACTCAGGGATCCACCAGTCTCTTCCTCTCAAACACTGGAAATTAATGTTAAAGATAAAAAAATTAGTAATTACAATCCAGCCTAAATGTTATCACATAGAGCAAAAATATAAAACTGTGGAAATAAATCTCTCTATCCCTTTAGCTCCAAATGTCTAACTCCCACACCTGAGGTGTGAGGTGTAGATCTGGGGACGGGATACAATTCAGTGAGCGCCCTTCCCTAGTTTGCTTGGGATCTCTACAGCCACACCTGGGGGTGGGAGAGGGAGAGTAGTTTTGAGTGCTTGTCTTTCCTAAAACAAGGAAAAATCTTTTATTTTTGAATTTTCAACAAGCACACTTTTTAAAAAATATATCTAACTTACAGTTAATTAAGCTACAATTATTGAATCATAAACTGTGGACAGTTGTATAGCATAAATGTAAAAGAACATGTTAATAATATATCTGTCAATCTAGAATAATTGCTTTCTACTTAAAGTTAAAAATTTTAGGAGGCCAAAGAGATGGTTTAGCAGTGAAGAACACTGGTTTCTCTTCCATAGATTCTGAGTTCAATTCCCAGAACGTACATGGTGGCTCACAACCACCTTTTTAATTTGATCCCCAGTTTTTTCATGCAGGAATATATATATATATATATATATATATATATACACACACACACACACACACACACACACACACACATATATATGACAGAGTATATACATAGAACATTTTTATCATATGCCATGCAATGACAGAATTATTTCGAAAGGCTCAAGGAAGTTTAAAGGGTCTACATTACTAAAAGTGATTTGTTACTCAGAAGATTGGGAACACTACCTGTTCTAACTCCTTCAGTATGTAAATGAGAGAAAGGTCTGGGAAGGTTACCTAATGAGCCGAGTCAACATAACCAACTGAGAGGATACCAGATCTGATGCCCACCGGGATGCTCCTTCAACTTTTAAATCTCTTGCTGGCTGGAAAGGCATATGCCTAAAACCCTAAAACTTTAGATTTCTAAGGCAGGAAGACCTTGAATTCAAGACTAGCCTGGAATGGCTCCCATAAGCTCATGTGTTTAAATGCTTGGCCCACAGGGAGTGGCCTTGTTGGAGGAAGTGCGTCACTATGGGGGCAAACTTTGAAGTCTCCTATGCTCTAGCTTCATCCAGGGTGGAACACACATCTTCTGTGGCCTGAGGGTCAAGATGTAGAACTCTTCCAGCACCATGCCTGCCTAACGCTGCCATGCTTCCGGCCATGATGAGAATGAACTTCTCAAACTGTATGCCAGACTTAATTAAATGTTTTCCTTCATGAGTTGCCTGGGTCATGGTATTTTTTCACAGCAGTTAAAACCTAACACACACACACACACACACACACACACACACACACACAGAGAGAGAGAGAGAGAGAGAGAGAGAGAGAGAGAGAGAGAGAGAGAGAGAGAGAAT
>NC_034604.1:6588022-6613807 GCF_900095145.1 Mus pahari | reverse complement strand
CTCTCTCTCTCTCTCTCTCTCTCTCTCTCTCTCTCTCTCTCTCTCTCCTTCCCCCAACCCCCTTGTATGCCAAGGGACCATGTCAGGCGTTTTGTTCAGTTCTGATGTCCACCCTACTATTTTGAAATAGGGTCCCTCAGAACACCTTCAGTTTACCAAGGATAGACTGGGGATCCCTGGCTAAACCGAGTTGAGAAGGCCCAGGTAGGGAGTGATCAAAGAAGTTGTTGTTTTATTGAGGACAGAGGACAGAGGACAGAGGACCAGTAAACATTGAACAGCCCTAGAAGAAGCATGCTTTTCATGTTTTTTTTTTTTTTTTTTTTTTTTTATACCCGGGAAAAGAGAAAATGTAAGAGGGTGTGTCTGTAGAAAGGGTGCAAGAACCAACCACTCAAAAGCTTCCAATGTCTGAAAATGGGATTCTTTAAATTAGAGCACATTCAGCAGTATTGTGTATAACACAAAACAGAAAATAAACATCCACGAGGATGAGGATAAATGGCTGAATGAATGAATAAATGGTGGAGAAGAAATGAGTCCCTATGAGGTAAAACTTCAAATGAACAGGTACTGGTGGATGTGGTTTGTAACTCCCTACTGTGTGCATTTCTTCCATACCATGGGGGTGGGGTGTGAGAAGACACTACTTCAGGTAACTAAGTTCAGCACCCAGTCAGTGATGGGAGGTGCTGACACGGCATTCTTGGAGTAACGTGACAGACATGGCATTAGACCTCTGTGGCTGTCATCCAGACATGTGGACCCCGCGTCATCAGAAGACACAGACCCTTCCAATAAGGTTGTTTCTGATAATATTTTTGACTAATATTCCTAAAATTGTCAGAGCCATCAAAACCAGGAAAGAACTTCTAAAAAAAAAAAAATGTCACCTCTAAGGAAATAATACAATTAAATCTGGTGTAATATAGGATCATGGCTCAAAAAAAGGCATTAGGTAAAAGCAAGGAACCAAAGCAAACCATAGCCTTGATTGTTAACGTTAATAAAATTATATGAGCACTAGCTTATTAATTGTAACAAATGTGCTTTCTGTATTATGATGTTCACAGGAGAAATTATATGTATGTATGCAAATAGAACTACTGGCTTGCATTTTCTATAAATGTAAAAGTTGCTCCTAAAAAATAATCTTGTAAAGTACTTTTCTTATCTTCTAGTTACTTGCCAAGAGCAGCCTCAGGCAATTTAATTAAAAGGAAGAATGGGCTGAGAAGAGAAAGGGACCATGAGGCTAGGGTAGCTCAGGAAGAAATCAGTTCATTCAGGGCCAAAGATGGGCAGAGCCAAGGGAGTTACTCAGTTCAAAGTTCACCTGCCAAGGGCCTGGTGTTGTTCTGTAAACATTTCTTAACTGTTTCTCCTAAACTCATTGTCAGGGGTTACAATCCATGAAACGTGACTGGATTTCCAGACCCACAAGGTCCCAGTATCCCGTGAGGCAGGGCGAGGACGATGAATGGCATCAGTAGCCAGAGGATACCTCAGAGCACCCCACGGAAGTCTCGGCTGTTACTGTCCACAGGAAGGGAGGATTGTTACTTATATGGGTGGACAACTTGCTTCACAAACTTGCTCTTGGAATCACTTCACTTCGGAGAGCAAAAGAGCCTCCGCTCTTTTGTGACAAATGATTTTAATTAAAACAGTGGTGGTGGTAGCAGAGGGCCTTCTTTATAGACTTCATCTGCATTTTCCTAATTAAATAGCCAAGGTTTTCACTTCATAGAAAGAGATTTGTGCCCTCCAATTATCTCCAACTTGAAGGCTCCAGAGTAAATAAAAAGGGAGAGAAAGGAGCGTTTACTGACACAGCGGTAAATTCAAACTAAAGCAATCAAAGCAGCATTCAGAGGTCGAAAATCTGGTTGCTCTTCACCTGCACGGACAATCAACTGCCTCCCAGCAGGGTAGAAACCCACTCTATTCCAATCATTTACATAAGAAATTAGCAACCAAAATTTACCTATGAATGGCAAGCCTCAGCAGCCCTTCAGATGTCAAGTATCTGCTTATCTAAATTGCCTCTAAAAATAGCTTTACGGTGCCTTAAGCCTTAGGTAAATAGGGGGTTTCCCAGGAGCTGGAAGGTGGCATTTTCAAACAAGGCCACAGTCGTTACATTCCCTTTTCAATGCTGTTTTGTGAGCACAACTTGGGATTGTTTTCCTTTTGATCAAGAAGATTCTTAGAACTTTCTTGGCGCAAGCAAAATTGACAACACTGTGAAATATAAAATACCAAGTTATAAACAGCTTTTTATTTTAAATGCCATCTTACGATCTTATATGAAGGGGAAGTTAAGTAGGGGCATGAACGAGGCTCAGGAATTATAAGAATCGGAAGCAGTCGATGTAGGAATTCGAGTACAGAATTGTTTTCAGAATGTGTTAGATTTGAATCTTCTACTTTGGTGGGGGACATTTCTTTATTCTCAGAAAAATCGTTTGCCTTTACCTTTAAAATCACCATTGCTCCTTTGGGGCTGAGGTAGAAAGATCATCCCAAATTCTATCATTACAGCTTCAGTTAAACATTAGCCTGGGGTAGAGGGAGGCCTTGACATAAATATACAGACTGTATCCTAACCTTGTGCGGGTTTTTGTTGATTTGTTTTCTTTGAGACAGGATCTCACCACATAGCTCTGGCTGCCCTGGAATTCACTAAATACATCAGGCTGGCCATCAACTCACAGAGATCCACCCCTCTGCCTCCCTTGTGCAGGGATTAAAGGCGTGCGAGTTTGCTTGGTTGGTTGGTTGGTTTTGTTTTGGTTTTATTTATTTATTTATTTTTTGGTTTTATTTGGGGGGGGGAATCAACAAGTTTATATCTTGGTACCCTTTTTAAAATACTTGGTCATAAATAACACCACTGTGGAATTGAAAACATAGCCCGAGTACTGAAAGACAGGGAAAACTCTTCCCCATGCCTTGGAAGAATTTTGCTTGCTTCACAATCATCCCCTAAGTTTTTACTCTGGTTCTACTTAATTATCACGTGTAATTCGGTTCTCCACGAGACCCCATCATTTAAAGCACTGTTAAATGCCACTTGTTGTTTGATGAGCTGAATACTCAGTTAAAGGAAAAGGTGTAATAATAATAATACGAATCAAGTTAACAGCAGCGTAATGCTGTCAGTGTCCACATCTCCATGGGACTAAAGGCTGTGGCACATCAGTAATGAGTAAGCAGCGTACATCCTGTTAAGTCTGGGCAGAGAGTCAATCATTAAGTGGAGGCAGATCCATAAGAAGTGATGCACTGTGGGCAGGCCTAACTCACACTGATGGACACTCCTTCTAGGGATGCTCATGAGCTATAGGGGGATTAGTCAGGTCTCTTTCCTCTCTAGCAAGAGGATCTGGATCCCTCTATGGGTTGCCAGATTCTCAGGGAAGTTTGAAATCAAAAGAAAACAAATTCTCAAGGACAACAATTTTTCTGGCTTTACCTGGGTAAGGCTGTAATTTACATCAAATTATTTTTTTCTCCAAACTTTGGCAGGAAATGGTCCTCTGTCCTGAGATCTGGAACCTTCTTGCTTTCCAGCCCCCTGGTTTCCTCAAGCTTTTCATGCTCTGACACTGTGCAGGTTAATGCCAGTCTGAATATAAAAACCACATCCCACACACTAATTAGGTGGACAATCAGAACTCCACAACTATGTGGAGGGAAGAAGGTAGAATTAAGTTGGGATCTCACAGAAACCACAAACAATGAAAACATTAGAAACCAGGGTTCCTTCATTTAAAATGTGGTTAAGAGTGTGGTAGGAACTAAAGCTGACTTGAACAAACAGAATGAGATCAGCAGCCAGTGTTGTGGTATACAGCTGAATCCCAGCACTGGGGAGGAAGAGGTAGGCATTTAAATCTCTGTGGGTCTGAGGTCAGCATACTCTATAAAGTGAGTTCCAGGCCAGCTCACACTCCATAATGAGACCTACACTCAAAAAATAGAGAGACAGACAAACAGAATCAAACAACACGATATTTCTAAAAGATTTATATTTTACTTCTGCACTCAGTGGGTATAGCTGTAAGGCCAGTGCCATAGCTCAGTGGGCAAAGGTGCCTGCTGGCAAGCATGACCATTTGAGTTTGATTTCTAGCATGCTCAGGGTGGAAGGAGAGAACCTGAACTTGCATTAGCACAGATCCTCTCAGGGAAATAGTTCAACCATGAATCCCAGTGTCTTCATCTACAAGAGTGGGTAGGACTTGTGTTTCCTGTAGACAACTGTTCTGAACCCTTAAGAGATCATGGGGGAGAGGACATAGCCACTCCTTCCTTCAGTGCCTGGTGTCCAGCCTTGAACACCACACGGAAGGAAACAGATCAGACGACATTACAATACGAGGCCAAAAAGAGCTCAAAAGTGCGAACCTACCATCTGTCGTGCAAGATCCTTCTGGGGCAGGTTTTTGTGAGTAGGGAATTGGTGGGCTGTTTGAGTCAGACATTTCTTCTTCATCTTCATCATCTTCCATTTCATTCATTGCTACATTGTGAGAAAAATCCACGCTGCCGTTTTGAGTATAGGGATGTACTAGGTCTTTATCTAGATCTTCCACCTTTGGTTTGACATCTGTTTAAGCGAGGAAACCAATGCAAATTTAATTTTAAAAAAGAAGCCTATGGAAAATTGATTATGAGAGAAATCTGAAAGCTATCTTTGAGGAGGGGGAGACCAGCATTTTTAATGTTTGTTTGAGTTCCCAGGATTTAGAACCCCCACTTTTTTGAACGGAATCTAGAATGGCCTGTAACTGAGAGGCTTACCTGCAGTGGAGAAAGGGTGCTGGTCTGGGTCCAAGTAGAGCTGGGAGAAGATTGGCCGTGGCACTGCCGTGCTACATCTGAGCGAGGCTTCTATGGAGTTGTGTAGTGCTTCCTCAAATCTAGCAGATTTCAGTTGCCCAGCATATGAGTTCCCCATGGCCTGTACCAGCACATCCCAAAGAAAAAGTAGAAGGGAAATTTTGTATTAGATGTTTATGTCCTAAAACTCCATGTATGGGGCTGGAAAGATGGCTTACCTGTTAAGAATACTTGTTGCTCTTTCCGAAGACTTGGGTTTGGTTCACAGAACCCACATGATGGGCACAACCATCTGTAAATCCAGATCTAAGGGATCTGGACCTCTTCTGACAACCACAGGGACTTCTTGCCCATGATCAAGAGAGCAATTCCAAAGGTGGCCTTTGTCCAGAGCAAAGTGCCTAGAAATCCCATCTCTCCTCAGCAGGCCTGACAAGTCAGCTGTCATAGCTGTCCTGGAAACTACATCCCCAGGAGGTATTTTGAATTAAATTAAAGGTAACATTATCTTTAATTTTTTTTATTTGAGTGTTTTGCCTGCATATGTGCACCTGTGCATGCTTGGAGCAGGCCTCTGGAATTGGGGTTACAGACAGTAGTGAGCTCCCATGTGAGTGACATAAATGATTTTACCTACTGAACCACCTCTCTAGCTCCCAACGTACAAAATCTTAACTCTGTTCCCTGATGGTTTAAGAAGTAAATGCCAGATTCATATACACAGGGCAAACAAATAATGCACTGAATGAAGACATAAAGTCAGCATAAAAATGGGAAATGAAGCTTTACCATCATGTACTTAATTGGATACAGGTGTTCAGATGGCGTAAAAGCAAGCAGCATTTAAAAAATATAAAGGGCAGAGAGCTGACCCACGGCTTCTTTAGCACAGATGATGATGTTTTCTACTCTTGAAAGCCTCACACTACTTAAGGAGAGGTGGAGTCCCAAAGGAAGCCCTTTCGGCATAACAGATTCTAAACACTGTACCGAATACTTCGGGTCACTGAAATTATTGTCATTCATCACTGCCTGAGATGGGGGAACACCTGCTAGGATGTTAGTAGGGAATACATAATTTCAGTTAGAAAATCGAGAAATGACTAACATTTCAAAGTTAGTCATTAAAGCAAATGCAACAAGAGAACATATATGACATCGATTGCCATATTACAGACCTTTCAGGGACCACTGGCCACTTTTGTGATACGGAGGAAGTAAGAGGATAGATAGAAGACAGTGTAGCCTTTTCTGTACACAGGCTCTCAAGTCGATTCCTACCCTATAGTTTCCTGGGTGGCGCTGCCTACTTCATCTCTCATTTGTGGAATGGGGCAAGACTGCCAATCTTCTAGTTTTTATGAGACTAAGTGAGATTTTGAATCTATAAAGTCTTGTATAAAGTGCCTATATAGGACTATGTGCATAAAGACTTAGTAGCGAAGGTTGCCTTTTGCTTTGGTGTCTCAGCACTGGCTACATTAGGATTACTAAGAAAAGACCAACACTCCTTTGAGTGTCTTAGGTGCCACAGCAGGTTCTAAGTCTCTGCTTCAGTCATATATAACTATCAATATAAAAATTCCAAAAGCTGCTATTTACCATTATGTATAATTCATTAAAATATTTTGTATCAAAATCCTGAATAACATTCGACACCAAGTACTACTCAACAGACATCCCAGACTGACAGGAACGTTCTGTGTATTAAGTTCCAACACATGGTGTCTGTAAGCCACATTAGATGGCCAAGACCTGAAATGTGGCTATTGTGACTCACATCTTACCTAACTGTACTTGATTTAAACAGCTACATGTGCCAAGTAGCCATCTTACTAGGCAATGACTGGGAGACAGCTACTTCTCAAGTTCAGAGGGCTTGGTAATGAGCTTGAACATCTTTCCCAAGCTCTTCCAGCAATACAATTTGATTTTTCAGAAGGAAAGGAAGCATTGTTGTGTTGTAGAGTCTATGCTGTTTCTTACTAACATATTCACTGTGGGTTTAAGGCTATAGCTAGGGGAGACTGAGAGAGATGATGGGTGGTTCTCAAACAGGTACACCAAGTTCAGTTCTTCTAAGTTCATATGGAGACTTTAATGCCAAACTAAACACAAATGCACATTCACAGTTCGCTTTCTTTTGGGCTGTCTTAGTGTTTTATTATTTACTTATTTATTGATGCTGGTGATTGACCTCAGTCCTTGTGTGTGCTAAGTATGTGCTCTACTATTGCACTAAATCTCAGCTGGGCTTATTTTTTTAAACAGACATTTGTTACCCTTAATTATTTGAATTAGCTGGCTTGAGTATTTGTTTAACTCCCTTATTTGATTGTGAGTTTTTGGGATGGGCAGATATTCTGTGAAGCCAGAATTGAGAGAGAAGCAGAGAGAGATACTGAATTTTTGTGTCTTATCTAATTGTATATTAACCAGATTTGACACAATATTCTCTCTTTTAAAGCAAATTCTGATATAGCACAAAGCTAAGCATGCATTCAAAACAAATGTGTTTTATTGCATTTTCAAATCCACCCTTTTCGATGAAAATATGAAAAAGCAATTAGATTAAATGACAGTGCTTCACCAGATGGAAATTCCAGTAGAGGGAGGGGGACATCAATCCCTCACAAAATCTTCAACCCAAACCTACAAGATGTACAGGGATAAAGATGGAGCAGCGATTGAGGGAATGGCCAACCAATGACTGTGCCAACTTGAGACCCATCCCTTGGGAAAGAGCCAACTTAGACACTATTAATGATATTCTGCTATGCTTGCAGACAGGAGCCTAGCATTACTGTCTCCTGAGAGGCTTCATCCAGCAGAAGATAGACACAGTTGCAAAGACCTGTAGCTAAACATCAGGTAGAGTATAGGGAGTCCTGTGGAAGAGTGGGGGACAGGATTGAACAGGGCAGAAGGGTCAAGGACAGCACAAGATGACCTACAAAGTCAACTAGCCTGGGCCCAAGGGGGCTCACAGAGACTGAACCACTAACTAAAGAGCATGCAGGAGCTGGATCCCTACACATTTGTAGCAGACGTGAAGCTTGGTCTTCATGTGGGTCCCCTAACAGTTGGAGTGAAGGCTATCTGGGACTTTATTGCCTGCCATTGGATCCCTTCCCAAGGCCTGGTTGGGCCTCAGTGGGGGAAGAGGTGCTTAGTCCCACTGGGACTTGATATCCCAGGTAGGATGGTACCCAAAGGAGGAGAAGGGGAGGGGGCTTGTGAGGTTGGGACTGGGAGGGGGGGCCTGTGATCAGGATGTAAAGTGAATAAATAAATTAACTAATGAAAAAAACAAACAGACGATGCTTTAGTCTTTTGTACCTTTAGATGGGGTCTATTTTGACAGGTTCTGAAGCCAAAAGTACTGGTATTTTTTTTTAAAGCAGTCTTAGTAAGTTAATTATAAATTCTACTGTTTTCAGTAGATCACACAATTGTCCTCAGCCATAGACAGAATCACTGTGATACACCCAGTGATTTCATAGCAATAAGGAAGACTGTCATAGGAAGATGAAGCAGGGCTCTACTTCAATCTGTAACAAAGGGATACAGTATTCCTACTCAAAACCTTTACTTTCTTCCTTGAAATACCATAAATTCTTCTGTAAAAAAAAAAAAAACCATCTTGTCAAGAATCTGGAGTGGGTATAGTTCCTGGGTTCACTCACAGCAGCCGAGTGGCCGAGGCAGCAAGACCGCCAGCCACCATGTCCCCAGAGACCAATTCTTCACTAGGAAGAAAAGTCAATAATCCAGAACAGAAAACATTAAATAATGAGAAATGCTTCCAAAGTGTGGGCCATCACATCCATCAGGACTGTCAGGGACAGATTTCAAAACCTCTGTGACTTTGGTGGCTCTGTGGGGATGGAAATCTACACAAAGCTCCAGGGGCAAAACCTAATTTCCCAAATGCAAATGTAATTTAAAAGATAATACTAAAACAACTTTCTAAATGTCAATTGATACTTTTGAAAGTGTAGCAGCAAAGGCAAAGATAATGATATATATTTTTTGTTTAAATTCTATTATTTAACTATCCCCATCTGATTTTTAAAAGACTGTTTAGAAAGTGAGCTATGAGCACTCACCCATTGGATATATAAATAAGGACACATTAAAGACTTCTACAGTCTGTTTGGTATGAGGTGAGGGTGGGTAATTTAATCTAGAAACATAGTCCCCTTAGCATGCACCTGGGAAAGAATTAAACAGTGCAAAGAGAGAAAAGAAATCCAGGTTCCAAGTAAGAATAGTAAAATACAGTACATCTAAGGCCAGCACATTGAACTGTGGTTCAGAATCAGAATTTGCTCATTCTTCTTAGATACTATTATCAAAAAGCTGTCTTTTCCCAGCAGATATGAGTTTGGGGCTTTTTAACAAATGCACCCCCGTATTGTACAACTGAGAAGCAGCAATACACCCCGTTTTAACTGGGAAGAAACATTAAAGGAGGGGGTACACAGTTTCACAGAGAAGAGCAAGTGACCCTCCTGACCCTGTGTAGAGTTCTTGCTTCGCCTTATCCCTATCCCTGCCTCCCCACCTTGACCCCTCTCCCGTGACCCCCCTCACCCCCACTCCCCCCAGCCGGTGCTCTCCTCCCCACCCCCACATTTCCCCATCAGTCTTTCCTTATCTAATTAACCCTGCTGACTACACTTGTCAGAGCTGCCGCAATTTCAATGCTACTTAAACAGCTGTGTGTTTTCTCTAGGCAATTATCAGCCACACACTCAGGTTTCTAAATTAGTTGTTGAAAGACACTTTAACCTTGAGAAAATAGACACTCGTATATATGTTCCCTGAATAGGACTCATTACTGGAAAAAGGATTGGAAAACGCCGTTTGCCTGTAGTTAATAAATACAGTAATCGCAAGAATTAATTTACAAATTAGTAAAAGTGTTTAACAAGGCCTATCATACACATGATTTTTCTTTATTATTATTCTATATTAACATTTCTATATTGACACATATGCCTTCTTTCTATATATGTTCATATGCATGATATATAAAGTAGAATCTCAAAATACTGTCATTGCCTGTCTGTCAGGAGGCTAACGTCTTTAAAGGTATTCACAACTCACCCAACAAGGAGCTCACACTCCACACACACACCTCCCACTTCTCCAACTGCTTTCAAAAAGAATGTCCCTTGTTGTACTGCCTTCTTGGTCAGTGGTGGAGATAGAACCCCGGGCATCACATATGCTGGGCAAATGCTTTGCCACAACAGAACATTTTTATTATCGACTCTCACATTGATTTTTTTCTTCCTGATACAGTATTTATAAAACTTTTTTTTTTTCAGGAAAAAGTGGAGGATTTGACATTAGCCACCAGCTCATAGTTTCCTTCTGTCACTATTAACAGTTAAAATTGAAAGTCTGTGGGCCAGAGCTGTAGCTCAGTGGTTGAGAGTGCTCATCTAGTATATGTGAGACCCTGAGTTCAATCCCCAGAGCTACATGCACACACAGAAAGTAATAATAATTAAAAAAAATTCAACTGTGAGCCAGAAACATACCTCATTCCATGTAAGCCCTTTATAAATACAATAAAAAGAAATTTAAAGATAACATTCTAGAGTTAGCAGGTTTTGATATTTGAAAAAGGTTTAATAGTTCTCTATGTATAAGAAAGGTCTGAAGCACGTAGAATAATTTTGAAATTAATGTGACTGACTCCCTGGCCTGGCATTCCCCAAACTGCTTTCAGTTCCAAGGAATGGAAAAGGCAATATTTCAACAGTGCAAAATTCTTTGTTGGGACAGAAACATTAAAATGATAAACGTTCTGGAAAGCAAAAAGTCCACTTCAAATCCAAACTGTTCTTTCAGACCACTGCTGAGTCGGAGTCCTCGCCAACATTTGGTGAGGATTATCCCTCCATTAGACAAAAGCTAGCGCTCCTTAGATAAATCAGGAGTTATTGCCAGGAGACTCATAAAACCTTTTCACAACACAGATTTTTCAAGGGAATCCTTTAAGGTTTTAGGAGGCTGCTCCTTTTACTAAGTAACAAAATACACCCCATGGTGTCTCGCTGACCCGGCTCAGCTGTCCTTTGACCTCTTCAATTGTTGAAGCCTAATGCCAGGGCCCACAGAATTTGCCTCCCTTATCAAAAAGGCTAATGTTGCTTCCTCCTGGCACCTGGTGAAACAGAATGCAAGTTCTCGTGCTTTCCTACCGCCTCCCTCTGACTGCTTTCCAGATGTTGAGCCAATACTGGGATTCAGTGTCTTCCTGGTCATCACTAGGGAACAAACAGGGACCAGGGCGAAGTGGCAATGACCCTCTTGTTCTCTCTGGCCTCAAAGGGATACAGCAGGTCATAAAAGAGGAAGAGATCTTTGGCCTTCCTTGAAAACACCAGGCTATTTAAACACATGGCAGCTACCAAAGGGGAAAAGAGAGTTTGGGGTATGTTCCTTCTAAAAGGCAAGCTTCACCTATTACAGGCACCCTAAATTCTCAATTCTTAACATTTTTTTCCTTGCTGTGGGAAGAGGATGACCTGTATCACCCTTTCCCCCCGAGTTAGAAGTTTTCTAAAAATAAAGCCAAAATATGCTAGAAAACCTCTGTAACATATGACTCAGAACATTAGTACATGAAATAAACTGTATATATACGTGATTTCTAAATACAATTTGGGTATGTCTGCATAATTGAGAGTCTAGAAGTCTCTTATTAGACAATTTGAAAGAAAATTATAATCACCAAGAGGAACCAAAACATTCATCGTGGACGGGGCTGAGGTAAAGCATGACGGGACATGCTGTATACACTTCTACCTACTGTGAGCGTGTCTGCCCAGTGTGAGCACTTGTGTCCACTGAGCTTTCTCTTTAGCCCTTGAATTCATTTTCCTTTTCTCAGTTTATGTCGATAGGAAATACAGAGCTTGCTGGGAGGAAAATGTGTTCTGGAGTAAGTTTTACTGAAGGAGTAGAGAAGATGAAGAGCAGGTAGGCACGCAGGGTGGATAAGAACAAGAGAGAGTCTATATAAACATCTGCTTAGTTAGTGGAAGGATCAGATGTCACAGCTTTAACTGTAACAACTACCCCAAACGAATTTGATCATGAAAAGTTTAAGAAGAATATAGCCATACAATACCTTGGTTCATATATTAACATTTTTAAATCATGTTCATGGTTAAGTTAGGCAGTCAACATCTCTGGGAGCTTGTTCTCGGTTAGAAGTTTCTTAAGGTTTCTTTGCACCTATAAAAACATAAAAACACAACTTATTACCAAGGGCCTTAAATTTTACAATATAACAATCTACATTACCAAAAATTCTATTAAATCACAGAAGTCCTACTTAACTGTATTTGTTACAATGAGAAAAAGCAAAGATGTTTCCTCTTCCTGAACTTCTCAAATAACCGCATTCCAATATATATTCAAAAGGAATCATTTTTTAAATCCTATCCCTTCCCTTAGTGCAAGCTGAGTAAGTTTTTTGGCTAGTGTTACCACAACACTAAAAGTCTACAGAACACTTCTATCTTGGAAACAGAATCAATACAAGGTAAATTTCTTATCTGAAGACATTTGGGAATATTACAGTTCTTGATATTTGTCTAAAATTAATTTATTCAAAGAAATACAAAAAGATCCAATGTAATTAATAACCAAAATAATGTTTTTTTTACTTTTTGAGAGTCTGTAATGATTTCAGAAAGAAAAATTGCAGGAAGAGAAAAAGCCATTTCTTAACTTCTGAGCAGTGTATTTCTAGGAGGCATTAAATTAATTTTAATTATCTATAGTAGATTGAATAATGTGTCTATTATTCTCTTTGCTAAATAGATTATGGTTAATATAAACTACTGCATAAAAAATAAGATAAAGCTGCAAAGGCCTTAAATGAATTAAAGGAACTTGTCATTAATTTTTATACATAACTTAGAATTTTTACTGTATCTAAAAAAGAAAACCAAAGAGTCTTAGTTCTGTAAGACTGTATAAGTGCAGTAAGCGTAGTACATATATTTATAACACTAAAATACTTGAAGTCATGTTAACAAAATCTTTTGTACTTTATGTGAACTTGAAAGGCAGAAAAGAAACATTCAGATTTGGGGATAAAAATATTTATCATAACCTCTCCTTATTGGAAGAATACCTTCTCACAGAATAATCACGTTCACATATTTCCCACTGACACATGCACAAATAGCATCTTTCAGAATTGGGAGCCTTCCTACCTACTCCAAACCCAAGACTACCCCATATGGTCAATGAGGTCAAACTGCATTACTGCCAACATGAACAGTCCAATTCTGCGAGTACTTTAATGATTTTTAAAAGGTCAATAATCCAATTCCAATAGCTTTGGAGTCTAAAATTGCTAATTTTTAGCCACGTGCTACACAGTTCACCTGCTAGTAATGACATTTTTGTATTTTCTTCTAATTACACTCAAAGCTGAGACCTTTGGCCCCGGGCCACAGACCCCTATTCAGGCTGCACACATTTCCTTAAAGGACCTGATCCTTTGTTGTCACCCCTCTGCTTTCATCTCTTATTTACGCTGTGGAGAAGGAGGCCCCCGCCAATCTCCACCGTTTGTATAGCTAAAGCTTCTAACCATCTCAATCTCTCCGCCTCTCAAACGGTGGACTTCTTCCTAGACAAATGCCAAAAAGTTTGAAAGTTTGGAAAAAATCACTTTTGTTTTCTGGGTACACCGCTCTTTCTTCTCCCCTCTTCTATCCCTAGCCGATCTCCTTCCCTCTCTTGTCCCACAGGAGCGACTTTGCCTGGGTAAGGATTTACACACTGTGACCATTACCAACAAATTGAGTACAACACAAATGTCTAACATCTGACAGATCAATAAAAAATATATATTTTTTCTTCCATCACAGAACCCATTAAATGAAACTGGAGATAATTTAAAACAACTTAACCCCCCACCCTCACCCTGCTACCCCCACAGCCTCCATTAAGACAGAACTCTCAGTACTCCCCTGCAGAAGTGCCAAAAGTGTTTAGAAAACACTGAGGATATTTGGTACATGGCCAGAACTTTTCAAGTTGTCAGTTGCTTATAAAACAGAAAGGAGAGAAAAGCAAAAGAGAAAAAGGAAACTGAAATGGCTAAAAGTTTGATTTTAGCTTAATCTTTAAAATTTTAAAGCAAAGTCTTCATAAACCATCCCTACCATTATTGTTCTTTCCCAATACTTTACACACACACACACACACACACACACACACACACACACACACACACCTCTGAAAATCAGAAACACAAACTTGTTACCATGAGATAGAGCACTCCCTCAGACCACAACGAGCCACTGAAAGACGTGGAGCTCCAAGATGTTTATAGAGCGACATGGATCCGTCCCTGCTCCCTTCCTGTGTCGCTCAGCTTGTTCTTGATTTCTAAGTGTTTCCTTGTTGTCTGTCCTCTGCAGACCCCGAAACCCCTTGTCTTTTCTTGTTTTCACCATTTGCTTCCCCCAGCAGTTCACTGGAGACCCATCCATCTTGTAATGCATAGAGTGGCAGATGCTCTCCAGAGCAAGCACTGCTGAGTGAACAAAGGATTACCATCACCTCCAGGAACTCAGAGAGAAATACAACCGCCACCTTAAGGACAGGCTCTGACTTGACAGGCATCGAACCATAAACCTCTTCTAAGTGAAAAAGAAAACAATTGCCACACACACAACAAAATCCGACACAATCAAAGGCAGAAAGGAGTGATCATTTGTGGATTGCCTTTTCCCTCTGTAACTCACTCTGCCCAGTGCTTTTATATTGGGGCAATTCACTGGCCAAGAGGCAAAAGATGGTCTTAGAAAGAAAAGCCTTTCTCAAGTGTCTTCTTTTATTCAACAATATTCAAAGTGAAATTCATTGACATGTGTGTTGAAAGGAAACCCAGGGCTTCAATTCAGTCTGCCTCTTCTTGTTTGCATAAAGCAATATCTGGACCTAGAAACACCGACTCTATTCTACTGCTATGAAAGGGACACTCATGCTTTGCAAATTAAAAACACATTAAGCACATCAGAAATTAAAAAGCAACATGTGACACAATGTCAACAATATGCATAGCTCCGAATAGAAAAGCTCACCATTCATTAATCAGACAACCTCCAACTTGGGTTTAAAAAGATAGTGAACAGGAGAGCATCCTGGGAAGGCTGCAAACAAAGGAGAGGTCATGTGAACATCTCCCAGCAACAACCCAGGCCAGGGACGTTTACACGCAGGAGATTCTATCCAGCTGGAGTCTGCAGGTTTGTCCTTATTTCAAATGCAATGGGAAGAAGCACACCTCTGAAATTTAAATACCAGGATGGGGAAATTCTGAAGGAATTTTAATTGAACTTAGAGGTTCAATTAAACACTGGGATCAATGTCAATTACGGAGGTTAATGATCCATTTTTATAACAAATATCAAGAGACACAGGTGTAAGCCTTTACTGTAGAGAAATAAATGTTGTTCTAAAAAAAAAAAAAAAAAAAAAGACAAATACTAAAACATGCATGGTACATCTAAAGATCCAGAATTCCAAAGACAGGCTCATCAACAGCATTCTATGAACTATGAGCAAAGAAAATAATATTTGCCTAGTAAAATACTTTAATTTTTCTTTTAAATCTTCACATATAAAGCTTGAAGTTATGCTAAATTTGGGCTGAGTTTGTAGTCTGTAAGGACTCCTCTCATCTAAAGATCACCACAACATTTAAAAGATGCTTTATCCATTGTGTTTACATTATTTGGAGAATAAACAGAATTAGCTCTATGAATCAATACCTCTTATTTAAACATTTCTGTGTTTCCTATTTTGTTACTTTGGCATATTTATAAATATCACAGTACAGTTTTTTTATACTCTCAGAATTTCTTATTTTCAACTTAAGGCTGGCAAAAAATATATGCAAAATAACAGAATGAATGTTACAACTTGGAATTATGGAGTGACTATCATCTTGTAGAAGACTTTGTCCACCCTGAACTAGCTCAACATAATTCTCCTAAAACAACATGTCCTTGAGTGCTCTCAAACTTGGGCATTAGTAGCAAGAAAGAAGTGATCTTCAAATGACAGAACCTCTGCAAAGGGCCCCCAAAAGCTCCAATTAAATGATCTTCTAAGACAAGACCCATATGCATGCGCGGCAAGCCCATCCCTATGGAAAGTTCTTATTGCTTGACTGATCAAAAACAAAGTAAGACTTTTCTTTCTTTGAGGGTCGCTTCCAGATCACAGTCAGGGTTAGAAACCCACACAGGGGGAAAATCCATCAACATGAAGTCCTAAAAGGGTTTACCCTTCACCATCCTATTTGCACTTCAAAACCCTGTGAGTCCTCCAGTTAAAGGCCAGGGCTGAACCATTTCAATAAGAAGAGGTGGCCATTGGTGATTTATCTTCCATTTGGCTCCTGGACAAGAGTTGTAATGTCTAGGAAGCTTCCCTTCCTGGACAAGAGCACTCCCCAAGTCCCCATGTCCCTTCTGCAGCCTTGGATCTGCAATGCCTTACAAACAACCCACAGGCTTCTTCAACCGCAGGCAAGAACATGTGCCACTTAGGATTGGGCACGTTTTCTTGGCAATGATATCATGAGGCAGAAGAATGCTGCAGACATTGGGGGTAAAGGGCAGGTTCTCCTTGCTCGAGACTCGGAACAAGAAGAAACGTCTCAAATGTAGCTGCTCCTCTCACTGCATCAAATATTAGCAGAACTTCTTAAGCTCTTTCCAACTTACCCCAACCTATCAGTATGGTATCAATTTAATTAAAATCTTTGTGCTGTAAAATATTTTAACAAATCCCCAAAAGTAAAGACTTCATATGGTCAAAAAGACCTAAAACCTGGTAAGAGATTCATTCTGACTCCACTGCCTCTTGCCATCCTGTTACCAAACATGTATCACCATTTTGCTGAGGCACAATCTTCCTCAAGCAAAACAAGCTCTGAACAATAGCAATGGTTATTTAAATAGGTTGTCATAGGCTAATCACTATGGGATGATTTCTTACAAGTAGAGGATACTTCATCACCAGGTATGACTTACTCATGTCTCAATTATGTTCAATATTCTTCTCAGAAAAAAATAATAGAAAGCATGTATATACTTTTTCTGTCTATTCATTTTTCTGTTTTATTTAAATGACTTCCATTTTCTAGCTGACACTGATAGGTTTCAACTGAACACCATACTGAAAAAAAACTCAGAATATTTTCTATAGTGATAGAATATTTTTATAGTCTCACAAATTGAAAACATTCTACTTAATTAAATTCATTTATTTTTGACAATTACCTGCAGGTATAGATTGTATTATATTATATTGATACTCTTATCCATCACCCATTATTGCTGATTTCTTCTTCCCAACTAGTACCTTCCTGTATCTATTTAGTTATTTATCATTCATTCATTCATTCATTCATTGTTTGTTTGTTTGTTTGCTTGCTTGTTGGAGACAGGATTTCTCAGTCTGTAGACCAGGTTGGCTTTGAACTCACGGAGCTCCACCTGCTCTGCTGAGATCAAAGTTGTGTGCCACCACCACCTGGCTTGAGTCTTTTCTTTTCTTGCACCATAGTCAGATTTGCTGAGTTGGTGATTCTGTCCACCGTGCTTCATCCAGAAAACAGGCTTGCACAGAGCACTTACAAATTCTTTCACTGACTTCATAGACACTCCAAATCTAATGCTTTAACAAAAATCTGAGTAATAATTAAATAAGAATGTGACTAATTCAAGAAATGCAAATATTTGTCAACTAACAGTAAATAATAATTTGTCTTGGGAGTTTTTGCTTTAACTTTCTACTGAAAACATTTTTATACTTCATTTTCATAGCCTTAAATGCCAAAAATTCTAGAAAACTCAATTCTTTTAGGAAATAATTTTATTGTGTGCTACTAGACTGATGATTCGGGGGTTTATATTTTGAGATGACATAAAATTCCAGTCATACATATTAAAAAAAAAAAACAAAAACAACCAAAGCTTTTATAAATCATAATACCAAGGAAAGCAAATTCCTTAGCCTACTGCAGGACTTTTTTTTTTTTTTTTTTTTTTTTTTTTTTTTTAGTGCTTTCCTTAGAGAATTGACAAAAGTAATCGATCTACCAGACAGGAAACATTCAATCTCCATTAAATATTTATTCTCAGTGCAATAGACTGGTGCTTTTCGTACCTCAAAGAAAAAAGAGCAGTTCCTGTTTCGTAGGAATCATGACTTAGAAGAGAGCAGAGATGAGACATTCCTCAAATAATGAAACTACATTCTAAAATGCCAACACTAAAACTGGGGCTGTGCCAAGTGCCATGATGCACACTTGTAGTCTCACACAGGGGAACTGGGCAGAAAGATCACTACAAATTTAAAGCCTGCGGAGCTACACAAGAATCTGTCTAAAAGAAAGAGAGGAAAAAAAAAAAAAAAAAAAGCCAAACCTACTAACCAACGGACCAAAGAAACACAGCTAAATACAATAATGGACACATACTATAAAATATATGTTGCTATTTTGAAACTTGCAAAGAAAGTTCTCTGAGGGATTGCAGAGACAGCTCAGTGGTTAAGAGCACTGACAGCTCTTCCAGAGGGCCCGGGTTCAAGTCATTTCATTATTGGCAGTTTCCTGCACACAGTGATGCTACGAACTTTATATGTTTATTTTAAAAATTAACTATTATATTTATCAGCACCGACATGGCAGCTCACATCTATCTGTCTGTAACTCCAAGATATGACATCCTCACAAACATACAAGCAGACAAAACACCAATGCACGTTAATATATATTTAAAAGAAAGAAAGAAAACCAGAGCATTACAAATGCAAACACTGAGCCCAACAAGCCTTGACTGGGGTTTTCAGTCAGACTCCCTGAGCACAGTGAACATTGCCTATGCTGGGAGCCAGGCCCCATCTCTGACGCTTGACCATCTCCTTCGAAGAGGGAATTAAAAGCAACACACTTCTAGACCAAATATGAAATGATAGACTCTTTGTAGATGGCATGCTCTTTTATGTGAAATATCCCAAGACTCCTCAAAACACTGTTCAAACTAATATATAGTAAAGCTAATAAAAAATCAACATATAAAGTCCATAGCATCACTATATGCTAACCCTACACTGCCAGTAATGAATAAAATTTAACTTGTAAACTCAACAAAGGCAATTCAAAAATTAAGAATAAATCTAACCAATGAAGTAGAAAATAAAAGTCCACAACACACGGGTGAATTAAACTGATGGAAATACATTAGAAAATAGCTGATTTTCAAAGATTAGAACAGTAGTGTTATTAAAATACCCACATTACCTAAAAAAAAACCAAAAAAACAAAAATAAAAACAAAAAAACAGATTTAATGCAGCCACAATTAAATTCCAACAATAATTTCCACAAAAATAGTAAATCCTAAAATTTGTATGGAGTCAATAGACACTTAATAGTTAAAGATTTCTTAAACTGCCCTTTACCATTTCCCCCGCCCCCCAAAAAAGGATAGAAAGAACAAAACTAAAAAACATGAAGGAATCAGGCCATCCAGTTTCAAAATTGACTTCAAAATTGTGGAAACGGAAACAGCATGGTACTGGCATGAAAATATCCACACTGACAGAAGAATGAACTAATGGGACAGAACAGAGGGCCCCAAAACAAGTTTACACACTATCAATTGGCCCTCAGCAAAGATGTAAAGAACACAGAGTAAACTGCTGGGGACATGTAATGAAACCACAAACTTACTGTAATCACACTGTTCACAAAAGCAATTTAATATGGTTTTATAAACTCTGAATATAAGACCTGAAACTTACAAAGTTGCGTTCTAGGCAGGCATGGTGGCCCACAGCTTTAAACTCTGCATTCAGGAGGCAGAGGCAGGCCAGATTGCTCTACATTACAAGTTTCAGGGTAGCCAGGGCTACATAGTGAGATTCCCATCTTAGAGAAACAAAACAAACAAATCACACTAGGAGCCAGCACTGGGAAGCCAGCACTTTTGTGACATGGAGCTGGGATATAGTTTTTTAGGCATGACTTTAAAAGCATAGGCAATAAAAGCAAAAATTGATTAATAGGATTATGTCATACAAAGAAAAAACTCTGTTGAGCAAACGGAGAGAGAAAGTGAAGACAGCTTACAGACCAGGAGAAAATATTTGTAAATCATTCTTTAATAAGGACTTTAAACCCCAAACACATAAGGAACGCAAACAAAATAAACTTCCCAAAAATTCAATTTTCAACTCCTACAAAAGCATTATAAAACAACCGGAATAAATTTAATCAAGATAGTGAAAATATAGACACTGAGAAAAACAGACAAAGATGATTCTCAAGAGAAGGTGTACACATGGTCAAAGGTCTGTGAATTGCCAGCATGATTGACCTCCAAGGGAGTGTAAATCAGTACTGTGGAAGAGGTAACCACATCTGCCACAATGGCTGCCTTCCCAAAGAGAAACGATTGACAAACACTGGAGAGGACACGGGAAAGGGAATGCTTGAATGCTGCTGGTGGCAACATAAATTAGCAGAGCTATGTGGAAAACAGCATGGCAGTTCCCCAAAAAAGCCAGAGCTCCCACCCCACCTAGCCATCCTCAGCTGTTCAGAAAGGCATCCCACCACAGTGCTGTTTTCTGTGACTCCATTACTCAGAGCTCCTCAAATGACTAACTGCTATTTGGAAGTAAGCAACTGTCATCACATACAGTGTTTGTAACTGCACTGGCGTATAATGAGGCTGTTAACCTCAGGCTGTGCCTTGTATATAACTTACTCTTCCCTTTAGGTAGGTCTACATAGAAAAGAGTGTGCACATTGATCTCCAATTTATGATGGCTAAACCTATACTTTTTTCTACTTTACAAAGGTACAAAAGCAATTTATGTACAAGAAACTATATTTCAAACTTTAAAATTTTTTATCTTTTTCAGGATGGTAAGATGCAATGTAATACACAGTCGCGATGCTGAGCAGGGGTGGGGAGACACTGCTTCTACTAAGGAGCTATCACAGGCATAAACAATACCTACCATGGAGCCTACTGCACTGTTGAGCATGATGCGTGGTAGGTTATGTTCAAGTTACAATTTTTTAATTGATATGAATCCATGAAACCATGATAACTTAAGAAGTGTCTTCATATGGCCTAATCGGCCATCATTGGGAATAGAGGCCCCTTGGTCTTGCAAACTTTATATGACCCAGCACAAGGGAAGGCCTGGGCCAAGTAGTGGGAGTGGGTGGGTAGGGGAGCAGGGGCGGGGGGGGGTATAGGAAACTTTTGGGATAGCATTTGAAATGTAAATAAAGAAAATAATAATAATAATAATTATTAAAAAATATGAATACAAAAAAAAAGAAGTGTCTTCCTAGAGCTCACTCAGCACTACCTCACTTACGAGCGTTTATTGGGGGCTTAGAATGTTCCCACTGTAGATAAATGGGGCAACTACTACATATCCATTGAAAATCAAAGTTAGTATCTGCACATCCATTTTGGTACAGCATTGTTCTCAGTAGTAGACATGAAATCATTCTAAATGTTTGCCAGTGACTAAATGGATAAAGAAAACACACACACACAGATACACACACACAGATACACACACACACACACACACACACACACACTCACACACACACTCACAGAGTCACCGAATGAAACCAGGCTAGGGAAATGGCTGTGTGTAGGGAAATGTTCGCCACATAAGCATGAGGCCTTGCATTCCTAGAAGCCACATGAATGCTCACAGCATGGTAACCAACTTGTAGTCCCAGTGTTTGGGAGGCAGACATGCTAGATTTAAATTTATTTCACCATAAGTGAGTCTAAATGAGATACAAAAAGTTAATTTGTTAGATTAAGTCATTCTATAACATATACATATATCAGAACATTAACTTTTATAGCATAAATAAGTAAGCTGTCTCTGCTACTGTGGTTCTATAGTATAATTTGAAGTCATATATTGTGATACCTCCAGAAGTGTTCTTCCTGCTCAACTTTGCTTTGGCTATCCACGCTCTTTTGTTTTTATATGCAATTTTAGGATTCTTTTTTCTAATTCTGTGAAGACTGCCATAAAATTCTTATGGGCTCACATTGAATCTGTACATTGCTTTTGGTGAATACAGACATTTTCACGATGTTAATTCTGCCAATCCAGAAACATGGAGGGTCTGTCCCACGTCCAGTGTCTGTCTCACAACCAGTGCCTTTTCATTTTTACTTCAGCATCTTCAAGTTTTCATTGTTTAAGTCTTTCATCTTCTTGATTAGGTTTTGCTTTCTTTTTCTAAAGCTATAGGACATTTTTTTCTAATTTATTTGTTTACTGTTTGTAACTAGTGTGTTTATTATGTTATGTATCTATTCTGAATTTCATCAAGATTTTGTCATGAAGTCACTTTGTAGACCAGGCTGGCCTCAAACTCAGATACCTTGTGTACTTCTATGTGAATCACATTGGTTGACCTGCATATGCTGAGTCAATCTTGGCACCCTTGGGATGAGACCAATGTGCTTGTGATGTGTGATCTTCTTAATGTGCTGTTAAATTTAGTTTGCAGTAGACAGAGGGAGATAGAGATTTGAAGAAAAAACAAAGTAAGGCCTTTCTGAATAAACAGAATCCTTATCCTAATGTTATTTTTCCATTTAAAAAGAAAACCAAAAACCTAAAGATAAAGAGAAATGATTCATTGGTCAAGAAGAGCGCTTGCTGCTTTTCCAGAGGACAGGGTTTGATTCCCAGCACTTTCAAGGTGACGAGCTCACAACTGCCTGTTACTCTGGCTCCAAATGATCCAACACCATCTTCTGGCCTCTGTGGGCACCAAGAGCCCATGCACTGTACATACATGCAAATATAATACTCCTATACATAAAATAAATCTTAAGAAAAAACTTTAATAAAAAATTATTTTGTTTGTTATTTACTTTTTGAGACAGAACCTTTCTATACAGGTCAGATTGGCCTCCCACTCATGTTTTTCCTGCCTCAACCTCCCCAGTGCTGGAATTATATATGCATTTTATCACATCTGGCTAAAAAGAAACTTGGAGTTTGTGTCAGTTTACTGAATTCTGTGAGGTGAACAAAAATGCATATTTCTCTCCTACTCATCATCTCTCACTATTTAAGAAAATGGCAGGGCCAGGTAGTGGTAGTACACACCTTTCATCTGAGCACATGAGAGGCACATGAGAGCACATGAGAGCCTCTGACTTCAGGGCAAGCCTGGTCTACAGCCAGGGCAACACAAGAGAAACCCTGTCTTGGAAAGCCATAAAAGTGGGCAGGGGTAAGGAACCTACATTCTACCCCAAATAGCAGAGGAGGAGGGGAAGAACCAGATGAGTTTGAAGCCAGTGGGATCCTGTAATTCCAGCTGCCAGTCCCTTTCCTGTTTACTATGAATTGTTCTGCCATAGTTCATCCGATTTGATGCTACTTACTGTATTAGCTTGTGACAGCCGCATCCACACTATCAGCAAGGCAATCTAGACAGTCTGTTCTGAGTTGCCGTTCCCAAAGTATAAAAGTCTACAAAACATGGCCTCTGTCCTGATAGCCCTTATATCTCAATATGTCAACACAATATGCTTAAACTGATATTCCCCTAGGAATCTGTGCTCTTAAGAGTAAAGTCTTAGCCCGTTATTTCATGTATTTGTTCACCTAGAAATTGCTGAACTGTATCGAGGTTGATGACAAACACCCACTGAGCTTGGAGATCCCAAGCTAGAGGTGCAGGCTCTGCTCAGGGAGTGCAGAGGTAACACCAGAAGAAGGAACATGGCAGCTTGAGAAGATAGGGTAGGAATTCGCCAAACAGAGTTAGAAGAGCCTCACAGGCCACCAGAACAGGTTGCCACAGGCCTGGCATACTTAAGACTCACTAGAAGGTAACTGTTCCAGGGTGGGTTAGAGAGCCAAAGAAAACTTTGAAGTTTGGTGGGGCTGGTCTGTAAAGAATTTTCCTTGTCAAATTAAGAATCTGATTTCATCCGAGAAGCAGGAGAAAACCAAAGAGATTTCAAAAAGTGAAATTAACAATCAGACTTTTTTTTTTTTTTTTTTTTTCCGAGACAGGGTTTCTCTGTATAGCCCTGGCTGTCCTGGAACTCACTTTGTAGACCAGGCTGGCCTCAAACTCAGAAATCCACCTGCCTCTGCCTCCCAAGTGCTGGGACTAAAGGCGTATGCCATCACGCCCAGCCAGATTTTTTTTTTTTTTTAAAGAAGACCAAACAGACAGCAAACACCAGCTGATATGAGGCCCCCAACAAACATACAGTAGAGGACTTCTGGGTCTGTGTTCATTCAGAGATGATGTACCTAACCCTCAAGAGACTGGAGACCCCAGGGAGTTTAGAGGTCAGGTGGGGTAGGGGGTGGGAGCATACACGTGGAGACTGGGTGGGTTGGCGAGGAGGTATGGGATGTGGGGCAGTTGGAGGGTGTATGGGGTGGGGTGGGGAATGGAATATGAAGTGTAAAAAATGAATTAAAAATAAAAATAAATTTAGGAAAAGAAAAAAAAAAAGAAGATAAGTTTAGCGATAATGTGTAAATTAATGATCAAAAATTTCTTCAAGAGGACCTAAGGAGCTGAAGGGGTTTGCAACCCCATAGGAGGAACAACAATATGAAGTAGCCAGTGCCCGCAGAGCTCCCAGGGACTAAACCACCAACCAAAGAGTACACATGGTGGGACTTGTGGCTCCAGCTGCATATGCAGTAGAGGATGGCCTAGTCAGTCATCAATGGGAGGAGAGGCCCTTTGTCCTATGAAGGCTCTATGCCCCAGTGTGGGGAAATTCCAGGGCCAGAAAATGGGAGTGGGTGGGTTGGTGAGCAGGGGGAGGGGGAAGAGGATGGGAGAGGGTGATTTTGGAGGGGAAACCAGGAAATGGGATAACATTTGAAATGTAAATAAAAAAAAAATCCAATAAAAAACTTCTTCAAGAGCTGGAAATAGAGTTCATTGGTAGAGAAAACCACAACAAACCAAGCACCAGAAGCTTTGGCAAAAGTGTAGGAAGAGGTGCTAAGGATTTCTTTTAATCAGGGGCGAAGGAAAGAGGGAAGAAATCTTTTCAGTAGGAAGATAGACATTCAGGACTGAGCTTAGGGCTCCGGAATGCACAAACAGAGCCTGAAGACATCAACTACACAGCTAGAGGATGCTGGTACTGATCTAGTTAGTGAAGATATGTTAAGCAGTAAGCAATGAGAAACAGGGCAGTTTGAAAGTCAAAGGATGAGGAAAACGCAGAACAGATGCAGAAAGAGCGGTAGGAAATGAGGCAGGCCTCACAAAGGTGAAGGAAGAGCTCTTGGGAAATGAACGGACATGTGTGTGACACATAACCAGTTACCCTTGCTCGGAGCAACTGTGGCGAGCGGACTAAGCTATAAGAGGGATACTTACAGATGAGGTTCTTCTTACCTTAAAGAAAAGAGAGAGGAGAAGAGTCACAGATGGGCAAGACAATAAGGACAAGGTGAAAGCTATACACTGATGAAACTCCATTTGAAAAGAAGCTTGTGAGGTTCCTGAGTATGTCCCATGGCTTGCAGGCAAGTGGGAAAGCATGAGGAAAGGAGACACCAGTGTGAGTCAGGACCTATCAGCACCGCTCAGCCCCCGTGTGAAGAGGGGGTCAGTAAAGGAGGAGGGTGGACAACCGCTCAGCCCCCGTGTGAAGAGAGGGTCAGTAAAGGAGGAGGGTGGACAACCGCTCAGCCCCAGTGTGAAGAGGGGGTCAGTAAAGGGGGAGGGTGGACAACCGCTCAACCCCAGTGTGAAGAGGGGGTCAGTAAAGGGGGAGGGTGGACAACCGCTCAGCCCCAGTGTGAAGAGGGGGTC
>NC_034604.1:6584378-6587342 GCF_900095145.1 Mus pahari | reverse complement strand
GGTGGACAACCGCTCAGCCCCAGTGTGAAGAGAGGTCAGTAAAGGGGGAGGGTGGACAACCGCTCAGCCCCAGTGTGAAGAGAGGTCAGTAAAGGAGGAGGGTGGACAACCGCTCAGCCCCAGTGTGAAGAGAGGGTCAGTAAAGGAGGAGGGTGGACGTCTGCCCAGGTCCTAGGAGGGCAGTGTGCATCCTGAGAGCCAAAGAAGCTACAAAGGGAGCACGATGGGGAGAGACCATGTTCTCCTCTCATCTAGGTATCAATTCTTGTATGACAGAAAGTGTGAATGAGGAAGAAAATCCTGGATGGGCACAGTTTGGATTTGAAGGCTGGGGTAGGGTTGAGAAATATTTAGGACTTAAATAAATAGGACACTGAGAATAAAGATTTTCTCTCAAGGCCGGAGAGATGGCTCAGTGGTAAAGAGCACTGACTGCTCTGCAGAGGACACACATTCAATTCCCAGCACCCGTGTGGAAGCTCACAACTGTCTGTAACTCCAGGAATCAACACCATCACACAGGCATACAAGAGGTAAAACACCAATGCACACAAAATAAAACATCAACTGTTTGCTTTAATTCGCACTAGACTGCTACATCAATTGCCTCTTCAGCATACACTTTGGGGACTTGAGTCAGGTCCTGTAACACAGAAGTGTATAACTGGGAATGATTTCTGTCTCCTGGACCTTACAGAAACCAATGACCACTGTGTAATATGGGGCATCTTATTCCATCCCCAGGATACCCCATGATTTAACAACTATTATTGTTTCTATTTTAAAGATGAGATGACCCAGTTTTAGAAAGTTTAATAATTTGTTCAATAATTTGGTCATAGCTGACTGATAAGTGGTGGTGCCAGGAATCGGAACACAAACTCGGCTTACTTCAAAGCCATGTTCCACCACTCAACTATGCTATCTCTCATGTGACTGTATCAAATGTGTTTTTAAAACACCACAACAAAGGGCGCACTGCCTTGGATAATCACAGTCTGCCAACTCCACACTTTCTGCATTTGCTACACTCCAGCCAGGGTGGTTTTATTTACATGAAAACTGAGGTGGATTAAGGTAGTTTTTCTGTTAACCGGCAGTCTAAAGAGGATGTTGAATCTTTAGTCATCAGGAAAATGAAAATCAAAACAACCCTGAGATTCCACCTCACACCAGTCAGAATGGTTAAGATCAAAAACTCAGGTGACAGCAGATGCTGGCGAGGATGTGGAGAAAGAGGAACACTCCTCCATTGCTGGTGGGATTGCAAACTGGTACAATCACTCCTGAAATCAGTCTGGCGGTTCCTCAGAAAATTGGACATAGTACTACCTAAGGACTCAGCTATACCACTCCTGGGCATATACCCAAAAGATGCTCTAACATGTAATAAGGTCACATGTTCTACTATGTTCATAGCAGTCTTATTTATAATAGCCAGAAGCTGAAAAGAACCCAGATGTCCTTCAACAGAAGAATGAACACAGAAAATGTAGTCCATTTACACAATGGAGTACTACTTGGCTATGAAAAATAATGAATTCACAAAGTTCTTAGGCAAATGGATAGAACTAGAAAATATCATCCTGACTGAGGTAACCCAATCACAAAAGAACACACACGGTGTGCACTCACTGATAAGTGGATATTAGCCCAGAAGTTTGGAATACCCAAGATATAAGTCACAAATGAAGTTCAAAAAGAAGAAAGACCATGCCTCAGTCCTTCTTAGAAGAGGGAACAAATACCCATGGGAGGAGATACAGAAACAAAGTTTGGAGCAGAAACTGAAGGAAAGGTTATCAAATGACTGTCCCACCTGGGGATCCATCCCATATACAGTTATCAAACCCAGGCACTGTTGTGAATGCCAACAAGTGCTTGGTGACAGGAGCCTGATAAAGCTGTCTCCTGAGAGGTTCTTCCAGTGCCTGACAAATACAGAGGTGGATGCTCACAGCCATCTATTGGACTGAGCACAGGGTCCCCAATGGAGGAGCTAGAGAAAGGACCCAAGGAGCTGAACGGGTTTGCAGCTCCATAGAAGGAGCAATAATATGAACCAACCAGACTCCACCTACCCCCAGAGCTTCCTGGGACTAAATAACCAACCAAAGAGTACACATGGAGGGACTCAAGGTTCCAGCAGCATATGTAGCAGAGGATGGCCTTGTGGGACATCAATGAGAAGAGAGACCTTTGGTCTTGTGGAAGCTCAATACCCCAGTATAAGGGAATGCCAAAACAGGGAAGCAGGAGTGGATGGGTAAGTGAGCAGGGGGAGGGGGCATGTAATAGGGGGGTTTTCAGAGGGGAAATGAGGAAAGGGGATACAATTTGAAATGTAAATAAAGAAAATATGTAATAAAAGGAAAAATATAAAAAAATAAAGTGGTATGTAACAACAGTTAAAAAAAGAGGAAGTTGAAGTTTTGGATGAAAGATGAAGAGGAATTTAGTTCTTAGACATACTGGTTTTGAGATGGCTATGAGGCATACAAATGGAGACAGCCAGGAGTTATTTGATTATTCTGAAGTTTAATGCAAGGTTAGAGATTAAAAAACAAACAACAACAACAAACAAACAAAAAATTTGGTGTCAAAGTCAAGGCAATTACTGAGACCCTTTAGGGGTTTCAATGAAGTGAGAGCAGTGGCCTGCTGAGAAAAGGACAGTTGGGTTGAGTGAGTGGTTAGGGGACAGAAGCACACCAGCCAAATGGAAGATAAGTGTTAATAGAATTTTAGGCCGGGGACAATGTGCAGTGCTATCTATCTATAAGGACTAGGACTTCTCTCTAGCAGTGAGAGTTAGGGATGCTTGCCCAAACATTACTGCTCTCCCTGTTGCTGGTTCACTTCCTTTCCCTTGGCCTGATTTAATTGTTTGTCAGCTCCTAGAGCACCCTGGATTTGTGTCAGCTCCTAGAGCACCCTGGATTTGGTTAAAAAAAAAAAAAAAAA
>NC_034604.1:6581673-6583468 GCF_900095145.1 Mus pahari | reverse complement strand
GAGAGAGAGAGAGAGAGAGAGAGAGAGAGAGAGAGAGAGAGAGAGAGAGAATCAATGAATGGGACTTTTAGTTCATTTAAGTAGTAAAAAGCAACCAGGAAGAACATAAAATATCCCTGTGGGTCTTGTAGAGACCTTGTTAACTCAATGCTCCCATTCCTCCCATCATTCCCCTATCACTCTCCACCCCCATGCTTCCTTTTTCCAAACAAGAAACCAAAGAGTGTCAGTGGCTTGGTCAGGATTATTAAAGTACTGAATATCAGGACCGCACCAAAAGTCAAGGCTCCTTTTAAAAGAAAAACAACTAAAATGGTGAGAAAAAATAATCTCCTGAGAAGCAAAACCAGATGAAGGTGATGCCAGTTGGCTGAGTTTAAACAGGGCTTTCTGCTTTGTTCTTCCTGGGTTCAATAATAAACAACTCCAGTGATTAGCACTAAGGTCTGGCAGATGAAGCACTCTACCTCAACAAAAATATTTGTGTTTTTTGCACCACAGTTAGTAAACCAACTGTTAAAATTAAAGTAAATGGAAACAAAGATTATTAGCAAACCTACTCTTTTGAAAGACAAAAAAAAAACAAAAAACAAAAACAACAACAATAACAGAAACAAAACAAAACAAAACCAAATCCCTGTGGCTCTCTTCATTAACAGCCAGAGATCGGAGTCCTGCTGTAAACCCCAGTCATAAAGGCCTGCAGCTACCTGCAGAGAGCCCAGGAGGACAAGCCACATTAGTGAGGACACAAGATGAGCTGAGGCAGCAGTGGAGGCCTGGTAGACAAAAGGCAGCATTCCAAGTGGAGCCTGCTTTGTGAATGCCTGGATCTGAGAATCTGACAGATCAGCTTAAAGCAACAGAGGGGCCAAGAGACAAAACCCCATTGTGACACATTAAGAATTTTCTCCATTAGCCCAGGGGTTTAAATGTGATCATTATTATTTTTAAATTTATCTAAGTTGTATTTGAGATGAGACCTAAAAGAGCAGACCCTGACAGTGGTTGTTCATGATGGAAATGCACAAACTAGACACTCTGGACTCTTCCTTTTTTAATATTCCTAACACTTTAAAAGCCTGTAGTAACTTTTAAATTGGTGATATTAATATTTCAATTTGTCCTCACTCTACTCAAGATTGCTGTTGTAAACACAGTTTAGAAAAATTCAAACTTCTTTAACAGTAATAAGAAGACATGTAATATTAGAGAGGTGGCCGTTCAGTCACTGTTTCCGGGTGTCTACTTCATTCACTGTGAAACATACATATAACATACATACATATACAAATTTACTGTGAAACTTGATAAATTTATGGTGAGACCTCCCCATTAGCACATAGACAAAAATGGTCTGATAATTTAAACTTTTTCAAGATTGATTTTATGTGTCTGTTTTGCCTGTATGCATGTATGTGCACCATGTGTGTGCTTGGTGCCTGTGGAGGCCAGAATAGAGGGTCAGATCCCTTGAAACTGGAGTTGCACATGGTTATGAGCCATTATGTAAGTGCTGGACATAGAACCCAGGTCCTCTACAAGAGCAACATGTGCTGTTTGTTATGTTTTATAAAAAAGATCAGGATGTGTTTTATGGAGTCAGTGCCTTGGCAGGCCCATGCTGAGACATCCCTTCCCCGAGGGACCAGCCATTCAGGGTAGAGTTAAAACGAGTTTATTTAGGGCATAGAAAGAGGAGTTGAGAAGGGAGTAGAGATAGAGAAAGAGAGGGGGGTGTGAGGGAGGGGGAGAGAGAAACAGAGAGAGAGAGAGAGAGAGAGAGAGAGAGAGA
>NC_034604.1:6562499-6578269 GCF_900095145.1 Mus pahari | reverse complement strand
AAAAAAAAAAAAAAAAAAAAAAAAAAAAAGACTTCCCAAGTACCTTGGTCTAAAACTGAGAAAGGGTTCCTGATTGTCATTGGAGATGACCAAAGCTTTCTAAAGAGCACTTGAGCACAGTATGGGAGAGTTCATCCACTTCGCTTCAGTGTCGTCGCACTAACATGTGGACATGCCACTGCTTTCAGTACATGAGAGCCATAAAAGGGAGAGTGGTATATTTAAGAAAGCAGTGATGACATTCAAGCCCATATCCTTTAAACTCTGTGCCTTGTGCTCTCCAAGCTAAACTACACAGTGCTTTTCTCTTTAATAGTAAAAAAAAGTACATGAAATCATTCAAATTAAATCAAGAGGTCACTGACAAATGTGATGCTGGCTAAATGTAAGTTCATACCTATAAACACTGAAGTTTTGTGCTTAGAAATTTCTGAGCTTAGATTGTCAGACAACAATAAATTATTTCTGATCTATTAGAGATGTGAGACTAAAAGAATACAGGATCCTTAACCTTCCCTAATATATAATTCTATACAACTAAACACATTCTGACTTTACTATTTACAATTTCAACCTCAAAATTTCCTTCCTTCTTTCCTTCCCTCCATCCTTCCTTCCCACTCAGGGTGAAACTCAGGACTACACACATGCCACCACTGAACTATACCTCTAATTCCCAATTTTCTAGGAAGATAAATCTAAAGCCTAATTCGGATGCATGAAGCTCTATACACAATCCTTAGCATGCAAAACAAACAAAAACTTAACCTCAAATGACAACATTTCAGCCAAAGACCTGAACTAGTTTCCCCTTCGCAATCTTTCATTCTACTAACTACCTTAGGAAGTCACCTCTGAGAAGTGAAACAGGGACCTCCTAGATTGGTGAAATGCATGGGCTAGTGGCAGAAGATGGAAGAAAAAGTGTCCTTTGTTTTGTAGCAGGAGAATCTAAGGAAGAACCCAAAGAAGCAAGTGGTCAGTGACAGAAGCCACTCAGCAGTGGATGGCTGGGCCACAGCAGGCTGGGTGTTTTGACATGGACTCTAAAAGATACTCAGCTGGTCTGAAGGAGGTGGTAAGTATTGAACTAAGACTGACCTATCAGCAGCTAGACAAACAAAGAATAGAACCCATGCTCTCCTTCCTTCTAGCAACTATACCACATATTAACTTCAATATAACAAAACTGAAAATCTAGTTAGAATTACTATTTATTTTTCTTTTGAAATCAAAGTGCTGGTGAGTCATACTTTAAATTCTGAATCAGTTAAATGTTTCTCACAATTTCTAGTTCAAAAACTACATCAAAAACACACAACGGACAATTTTTTATACAGACTCCTTCCTGGTCCCAGGTAGGACCTGGGACCCTTCATTTTGAAAGCCCCAGAGAAAGTGGCATATTAGCAAGTAGGCACCATTAACTCTCAATGCTCTGCAGACTACAAGCTCAAAAGCCACATATTTGCATTATAAGATGAAGAGTTGAAAATCATGTGTGGTTGTTCAATACGATGCTTACTTTTAAGGATTATCTAAGCACATCAATAAGAAGGGGAAAAAAGAAATAAAAAGTAAAACAATCTTCAATGCTTACAATAGATCAAACTATTTCAACATCCCACCTTAGAAAATGGGGATATGTCAATTACAGTGCTTGCTAAGTCCCTCGCCACACCTTGATTCTGTTCAGAATTCTGAAAAGAAGATCCCCAAAGCATAGGAGAATCACCTAAGGTCACTGAGCAGTAAGAGCAATAACTCCTGGTACAAGCCTCTTCTTATTCACCTGTGGCAATCAGCCTGTACTGTTTCTTCCCTGGGAGAGAAGTGTCCATTGAATGCCATTAAATATTACTTATCAACTAGGCTTTCAGCTATAAAACCTAAAACAACTCATCGGCATGTGAAAAACAAACAGCAGGAGAGTTTTAATGGCTCTATGAGATAAAGCATCATTGTTAATTCCTGGCTAAAACATGACATTCGGCTCTGAAGGAAGCTCTCGGGAGTCATAACTAGAGCCAGCTCACCCGAAAGGTGTGTGCTCCTAAGAGGCTGGTAGACGAGTCAAGCAATCCAATAGGAAGCATTGTGTCTGGGCTTCTGAAGCAGAGGATGCTTTACAAGACATTCGACATCCTCACTCATGGAAAGACTGAGTAGAAAACGCACAACAGTACTAAACACTGGTTACTAAAGTATTCTTTTAGAGAAGGGGCAGTTGAAAGAAGGGGAATTATGGAAAGTGGGTCAGTAGCACAGAAGGGCAGAGGTGAGAGTAGAAAGACTTATGGGGAGACTGTACAGATATATATGGACTGCAGGTAGTGCCCCAGTCTTTACTAAGTAAAGGACAGTGTGCATCAGAAATCATTACTGTCTGGGTTGCCAAAGTTACTGTAAGCCATAGGGATATTATTGACTGAATAAACTGAGGGACACATAGGAATAAACATATTAATAAACATGACCTCACTCGGTACAAGAGGGCACAGCTAGATTCATTTGTTTATTCACATTTTCTAACTACATCACTGTCAGAGACCCTCTTGGTTGACGGTGAAGAGTTAACTGGAGGCTGGGTTGAATGTCGCATGATGTTCCTATGCACTAAGGGCTTTATTTTGTTTGATCCTTTATTATGACACTATTGTGCTACTGGCTGCAGGGGTCACCTCTAGATGGAAGGAGATACCTGATTCACACAAGTACATCGAGGCGAGCATGCAAGCTCCCAGCAGAGGAAGCTCTGTAGCAGATCTGAAGAATCAAACCTTGCTTTTCCTCGTTCAATTTGTTTCTGCTAGAAAAGAGACCAGGTTGCTTACCATCCTAACGTGTTCAGTAATGACTCTTTTCCCTTTACAAGCAAAGTCTGCTAGTGTGGTTTTCAGAGGGATCTAGAAGGTAGCAAGGCACACTAAATGATTACATTTTGCCTGTTGTTAGTTTAACCTTTGGAACCTGCATCTCATAGGGCAAGCATCAGAGGTCAACACAGTCTTGCCCTTCCTGCATTTTTGCCCAGTTCAGATGGAGAAGAACATATTAAGGAGATTATTTTATGAAACACAAAACATACTCTAGGAGCTATAAACAATCAAGGTCTTGAGATGACTCATTTCCACATCCAGTAGTGGAGAAGCCCTCCCATCCAAGCTTAGCTTATTTTCCTTCTTAATTGTTGTGAAGAAGCATCTAAGTGATAGGGCTTTCATGCTCAAAGTCACTAAAGACAAACATCATTTGTCCTTGGGCCATCTTTTCTCATCTTATTTTGAACTAACAAACCATTTGTTTGTACAATTAAGAGTCTCTTGGTATATGTCCAGAGGTCCACACAATTTTTTTAAAAATTCTAAACCAATTATGGAAACATTCCTCTTAATGCTGAAGGCATTATATGCTACTGATGAGTAACATAAAATAAAGCTGTCCTATATTTAAGACACACCAATCACAGGTATTTCAATTAGATATTCCTTATTAAATAGTTTACAAGTTATTAAATTACTTTCCCCATTACATATCTATGCATCTGTTTTTAAAATACTATGCCTTATTCTTCCCTCATAATAATCTCTGGTCCTGCTTATCACAGGGAAATGAAGACACCATCACTAAGATTAATGCAACATCGGTAAAGTATTTTAGGTACAAATGACCTACTTTTATGTTGTGGCAAAAACTCAGCAAGGGTTTAGAAAGGAAAAAACCCAAATGCTCTTCTATTGAATTCATGTCGCTGGTGGGTGATAAATTGATGGCATGCTTTTGAAAGCAGGGTCAGGAAGACAAAGAGAAACATTTTCTCTAACTGGCTATATTTTTATTAATTAGCAAACTGTCTCTTCTTTCCATGTTCTATGTCACCAAGATGGATTATCTCCAGTTTTCATTGCAGTGCTCTCAAAGGTCAGCTAAAAGAGAGTGCAAGAGGACTATACTGGGGGTGGGGTACTTTAACAAGACAGACCATCCCTTCCCCTCCCTGGTGATAAAGCAAGGAGGGAAGAAGGAAATCATTTACCTCTGGACTTTTAATTTTTTCTTGCAATTAATTTTGTAAATCATCATTTATTTTATATATGTGAGTACACTGTCGCTGTCTTCAGACATCCAAAAGAGGGCATCAGATCCCATTGCAGATGGTTGTGAGCCACCATGTGGTTGCTGGGAATTGAACTCAGGACCTCTAGAAGAGCAGCCAGTGCTCTTAACCACTGAGCCATCTCTTTAGTCCCCTGTAATTAATTTTTTTTAAAATTGGGGAGTATTTCACAAAAGAATCATCACCTTAGTTTTTTTTTTTTTTTTAATCTCCAAACACCCAAAATTAGAATGGGATGTTTTGATACTGCTCAAAACTCAAGAGTATTGAACTTTGAGCTTTAGTAACCTAATTATCAATATCAGATGTGAATCAAATAAGGCTCTCAGCCAGGCATCCTGGTGACATTCAGATCCAGTTTCTGGGGAGGCTGAAGCAAGGGGAGGTACAAGGCAGCCAGAGCAACCCAGCATGAGTTTATCTCAAAGGCAAACAAACACCCTCTGGACTGGAGATAGGGCTCAGTCAGTGAAGTGCCAGCCACAAGCTTGAAGACTGAAGTTCAGATTCTCAGCACCCACATAAAAAGCCAGGCTAGGTTATGTGCACATCTCAGACATCCTAGAATAGTGGGGACTGAGACAGCTGAATTCCCTGGGGCTCACTGACCAGCCAGCCTAGCCAGCGGGTGAACTCCAGGTTCTGAGAGATCTGGTCCCAAAAAGATAGGGTGGAAAGCAATCAATCTTTGATCTATACATTCTCTCCCTCCCTCCCTCCCTCCCTCCCTCCCCCCTCTCGTTCTCTCTCTTTCTCCCTCTCTCTTTCTCTGCCTGAATCTGACCACACAAGTGCTATAATTACTGTAAAACTATTACTAATATTAGTTAATATTAATGTCTATCTTAATGATCATTTTCTGTGTAATATATTAAAACTACTAAGACTCCAGAAAAGGCAGGGAGAAAGTGTCTAAATTATTAACAGTTACCAAAAATCCAATCTTGAAAAGCCAGTGGAAAAGCATGCTGCTGCTGCCTTATACTAAGAGTTGGTAAAATTTTATATTCAGAACTACTACTGAAAATTCTGGTACAAAATTCTAGTAGTGTATGTGTGTGTCTGTCTGCTTGTGCATTTGTGTGAGTGTGTGCACATGCTTGTCTCTTTCCAGACGTCTGAGTGCTGGGAGACCTTAACTGCCTACATAAGTACATGGATGTAAGAGAAAAAATGAATTTTTATAGTGGATTAAGCCAAGAATTGAAACTGATTTTACTGCAGATGCAGGCTCAACTTTAACTTAAACTGAAATGGCAGTTTGCCATGACAAGTTCTAGAATTGATAGAATTCCCAGCAGGAAGAGATTGTTTTTATTTTTGTTTTTTTCCAAATAAAAATCTGACAATAAAATAAACATGACTGCACAGGTGTTAGCGTGAAGACAAACAGCTTCCCACTAAATATACGATAGCTAGCTCCTCAGGACATTGTTACACGGCTCCCATTCAATAGACACAGAGTCAGCTAGTGTGCGTTATTTAAAAGGCAGAGGATAAACCAATTCATTTAGAAAGATTGATTTTTACTAAAATACTTATTTTGTTCTTGAAATTTGAGACTTTGATAGCTGAGGAAGAAATTCATTTGACACAACTTCTGTCCCTAAATGTCAAAGGCGCTTCTGAGTAGGAGTCACTGTGCTTGGGCTCTTTGTGAGGAGTGTATGTATCCTCAGTGTTGTTCCTAGTTCAACTGGATTACCATTAAATATTGAGTTTTTAAAAAGATATCTGAAGTTATAAAATTATTTGCTTTGTCCAGAGTTGTGTTTTGTGATCTGCTGTAAGTTTTTGGTTGCACACAATGTCTGTTCTATTATAGGAGGCCATGCCTGACTGGGAACAAGCCATTGTGCCACAACTGTCGTTTTAAAAGGTGACACTCAAATTCAGGTATTAGGGCCTGGAAAGGGACCTGCAAAAGGAATGTCGTCAGGAGGGGCTCCTGCAAACAAAACTTTCTGATTTGTTAATGTCTTCTTGAATGTTACAAATCATGGATGTGAGCCAAGTGTCTTAGAAGAACCCTCAAAGACAGCAAATTAGAACTCAGGCTGGCTGAGCTCCTCTCTCTCTCTCTCTTTCTTTGAAAATCGTCTATCCCAAGTCAGAAGGATAATGTCTCCTTTCACCCAGTGAGAAAGTTGTTCTCACACGAGTGTAATTAATCTTCTGACACCATGACAAAGACATTTCTTAAAAGGATTTCTCCGATTTCCTCTCGAGACAGAAGGTTGTCTTTACCCATCATCTGTTCTTCCTTATCCTTCTTTTTGAATATTCACATCAGCAGGACTGCCCATCAGAGGAGGCAGTAGGAGAGGAATCCCTGCGTGACTGATAGGGCCCTAATGCTCTGCAGGCCTATTTAAGTGCAAGAATCCATTGTTGCAAACTTACTTTACAGCAGTTAAACAAATATAATGGTCACCAATTCAACCATTGTGCAGTCCAGACTTAGCTAAAACTCTCCTAAGTGAAGTTTGCTAATGACAAGGCACTGGTTTTGAAAGCAGATGAAGACTCTGCAGATAAATTAGTCTAATGCCCGCTTACCATACCTGTCTAAATGAGCACATAGCATACTGTACTGTATATCCATGGACAGTTCCATCTAAAATATGTGACATTTAAAAATATTCCAACTATAATTTAATACTTTATATGTACACTGCAAGCCTTTGTGGGAAAGCTACTTAGATACTGGACTAGGTCACAGAAGAGAATGCTATCTTTCAATTCTTTCCATCATAGTAATTGTTTCAAAGAGAGATGCAGGTATGTCTTTGTGCTTTTAGCACCATCTGTAAAGAAATGCTAAAACCCTCTGAATTCCCTTGGTGTCTCTGTTATTTCCTTGGTGGACATAGGTCAGTTTCAAATGGAGGAGTGAAGCAGTCTGGGCAAAGGTCCAGAGAATGCAAGCCTCGCCCCAGTTTCAAAGCAATGGCCACACAATGGAAAGAGCATGTGATGTTTCACTGAACTGCTGAACGAGCACCCCACTATCTGCAGAAGAGATTACAACACGCTCTCGCTCTTCATGATGTTGCCAAGAAAGGCCGCTTGAGCCCAGACACTAGAACACCCTGACACCATATGTCCTGCTTGCACCACAGTAACCTTGACAACTCAGTTCTGGACGCTGTGAAAACATTTGCTTATCCTTCCAACTCCCAAATACTGACGCCAGCTCTCACAGGCCAGGGACCCAGCTCATTGGTGTTCCCCTTGGTGTTCTCCTTGACATAGTTAAAAGACAGACTGCCATTTCCTGTCTCCTAAGCAAGACAGCCAATTGACAGATAGCTAAGCTACAACTAGGTCACCATGTGTCACCCAATTGGTAGCCTGATTTTGTTTTTTCTCAAATTATAAAGATATGAAGAGCTATGAAACCAGGCTTATAATATCCAATATGCAGAAAAACCCTGTCCCTAGAGAGGGATGACAGACATGTAGCTGAAATTAAGACTATCCTTCAGAAATTAGATTTAAAGAGCAGAAGCTACCAGTGAAAAGCTGTTAGTGAAAGCAAGAGAGAGCTGGCTAGTGCAGGTACTAGTAGGGGTGGAGAGTGGGGGAGGAGTGTTCCTTCCCTAGCAGAGGAGAGAGCTCCCAGGGGCTCAGGTCTCCAACTGCTCCCTTGTTGGTTAATCCTGCTTTTGTAAATAGCTTGCCTTCTTACCAGGATTGTGGGATTGTTTTTCTTTTGGGGGGAGGGGCAGGAACCAACCCTGATCATTTTGGTTTGTCCATTATGTATGGGGTAGCATTTAGTCAAGGTGAACACTCCCTAGGTGGAACTAGCTAGGTGGTAACTTAAGCAACAGGGTATTAGCTCTGTCCAAGGCCATGTGGGTAAAATTTGGGATAGGAATAGGCAAATCTTCCTAGACACTGTGTATGGAAAAACAACTTTGGCCTTGAGATTAAAGGCCAAGTCTAAAAAGAACATGCTGCTTGCAGTGTCTTGGAGTTAAAACCTTGACAAGAAAAACATACCAGAACTCTGACAAAAATCGAGGCAAAGCACTTCTTTCTCTGGTCCGTTAGAGAGATCTCTCTTTAACACGGAATTAGTTTTTTTGTTGTTTTGTGGTGGGAACAGGTTCTTTCTATGTAGTAGCCCACCCTGACCACATGCTCACATCAATCCTTCTACCTTAGCTTTAAGTACTGGGTTTACAAGTAGAGGCCACCAGGTCTGGCTAGTAAGGGTTAGTCTTGATGTGGTTTATTAGAGCATGTTAAGATTAATTACATTTACTGTGCCAACTTTGGAGTAAAGTTGACTGGCTCCTACTTCTCCCAAGTCTCACTTAACTTGCCTATAAAATTGATATGATAATAATGGTGTTTATACTTCAAAGTGTGGTTGGAAGGATTAAATATAAATCCTAGCAGTGTGTGGGAAGTGACCCATTCTTGCATTTACACATTTCTCTTTCTTGTACTTCCTATTCTATTACTAGAGGCCGAGGTCAAGATACACATACATGAGCACACATAAATACACACAAAATACAAAATATAGCCTTTAGTGTCGAGAAAGGAACAGGTGTTCCAACTGAACTACATGGCTCCTTGAGCAATCAAGAGGCAAGGCAAGAATGGAGAAATCAGGCACAACAACAACAACAACAACAACAACAAACAACCAGACCAGGCCAGGGTGCCAAGTGGAATGGAAACATCTCATTCCTCAGCATTTGATGTGAATTCAAGCAGACCATGTGTGTTTCCTCCCTCACAGGTCTTCCAGTTAATTTCCTGGCTGTTTTAGCACGGCTTTCAGATTTTGTGTAGCCAGGAAGCATGAGCTACAGACAGTACCTTCCATCTTGTTTTTACTTGTGGTTCCCCCAGGTGCGGAGTATCAGTGCGAAGGTGGAGGGCTCATATGCAAGACCCTACTGTACAGAAGGGCCACTTTACCATCCTATAGGACAATGTTAGGACTCTCGTGAAGCATCAAGGTGCCTGGCTATAAAGGTGAGTGCAGTACTAAACTGGAACTGCAAAGATGATGGCAGTCATGTTCCTCAGAGGGAGTGAGGATAAAGACAACCCACCCAAAGGACAGGGGACAAAAAGGTTCTAGAAATCACTTTGTATCTGTGTTTGCAAGTCTGGGTAGGGAGCAGAGCTGGGATACAAAAGCAACTGGAATTATTTTGTTGCTTTTGCTTCATTTTGTTTGAGACATAATCTCTCTATGTAGCCCTGGCTATTCTGGAATTCACTATGTAGACCAGGCTGGCCTCAAACTCAAGAGATTTGCCTGTCTCTGCCCCCTGAGTGCTGGGACTAAAGGAATATGCCACCATATCTAGCTCACTTTTTGTTTCCTTTATAGAAAAGGAGAGCCCTTGGTGATAGTGAACAAATTCAGAACATGATCAAATTTATTTTCCTAGGAGAAATTTGAGGAACCAAAAAGAACATGCTGTAATGAGAAGAGGAAGAGAAAGTAGCTAAAAAGCTGAAAGCTTGGTGAGGAGATGATTAAGATAGCTCGAGAAAGTGGCAGGGAAGGACCAATGTACTACAAGGGAATGGTGACCAGGTGTGCACCGAGACGCTAGGTACACCGGGATGAAGACATGGGACATGAGCTCGAAGGGGATGCTGGATAACTGTGAAGTTTCTAGTTAGAACATTTCAATAAATAACACCAAATTACTTTAGAGGGAAGAGAGGATTTTTGGTTTGTTTGTTTGTTTGTTTGTTTGTTTTTTGTTCAAGTGCATTACTGATACCTAGACTCCCCAGGAGGGAACTAAATATAAATCAAAACAGGAACTTAACAGTTTTCAAATTATTTTTAATAAATTTTCTTTTATTTCCTCCCTCTAAAACAACCCTATATTACCTACTACCTACCCATGCTAACAACTGTCATAGAAAAATCAGAGTTCCATGGTTGATTTCATAAACCAAATGGTTTGATGGATTTTTTTGGGTGTGTGTGTGGTTTAGACTACTTTTTTGGTACGAGACAGCTAAATAGAAAAAGAAAAAGAAAAAAGGAAGGAAGGAGGGAAGGAAGGAAGGAAGGAAGGAAGGAAGGAAGGAAGGAAGGAAGGAAGGAAGGAAGGGAAGGAGGGAGGGAGGGAGGGAGAGAAAGAATGGCAGACGTCTGCCAAAAGGGCACATGCGCCAAATGGTGTGAGACAAGAGTAAGGTTAGAGGAAGAAAAGGAGAAGGAGGAACAGGAGGAAAAGAAGGGGGAGGAGGAAGAGGGAGGAGAAGCAGCAGGAGGAAGAGCAGGATGAAGAGCAGGAGAGGAGGAAGAGGAGGAGGAAGAGGGAGCAGGCCCAGCACTTGGGTTTTGCTGTGAGGGGAGTTTCTAGGTGGGAAGACTTGACTTACTGATGAGTCCCATGGTCAGAGGTTCCAGTTGAAGGGACTTTAGAGGCCACAGCGGCTTTAGTTAGTCCCATGTTACTGTTTAACATATATTTGATCAGATTAAAGGGAGATTTGTAGCAATAATTAACTAAAACAATACAAAAGTAAACAAAGTGAATGTGGCATGTGAAGGAAAAGCAACTACCAGATTATTCAGCACATTCCCCAACACGGAAGAATATAAAATGTGGCGTGGTCGTGGGAAGATGGCTGAACTTAAGCAGCTTTCATGAACCTGAAATATCTTTGGGAATATGTTAGAAGGAAAGAGCGAAGGAGCCTAACTCCATGGGCCATACCTCGGGCCTATTTTTACTCTCTTGGGACTTGTGAACACTGAAAGGGCAATTTGTTGTCCTTTCTATTAGCACTCCTCCAGTGGGGAGTACTTGGGAAGTGGCTTGACTTCTCAATGGACCTCTATGACTTAACTTTCCATCCAATGTTAAGTTACAAGACAATCATTTCATTCAGCTCACTCTGCAGGATTCACTCAGATGAGAGGCACAAATGGGAGTTTAGCAGGCACTTAGTTATTTGTCCATCAAAGTAGAAAAGAATGGCAGCTAATGTGGCCTGTTCACAGCTGCTACAACTAACACTCTTAAAAAGCTCAGCCTAGGAGTTTCTATCCCCATGTATATAAAAATTAGCTTGTAAGCTCTATGGTAATTCTCTTAGTCTAACTAGGTATAAAAAAGATAGGACTGGGTAGGATTTCTCTACTAAAGAAAGTGTGATGTCACTGAGAAGCTCATAAACTATAAATTATGCTTAGGTTTGACATAACATAAGGAAAATATTAACAAAACCTACTCTTGCTGTTGTTGTTGTTTTGGTTTTTCGGTTTTTGGAGAGAGGGTTTTTCCTGTGTAGCTCTGGCTGCCTGGACTTGCTTTGTAGGTCAGGATGGCCTCGAACTTACAGAGATCTGCCTGCCTCTGTGAGTGCTAGGATTAAAGGCGTGAGCCACCATGCCAGGCATCCCAAGCTATCTTATTTAAGACTTTTGCAAAAATTCAGTGACTGCGCTGAGGGCACTGCAAAAGTCTGTCCTCTGTAGTATCAGATAAGTAACTGCTGTTGGCGGCTGGGCCCCATCAACTAACCGACACCGAACCGTGTCCCTGCACTATGTAAATAAGATGACTATATAGAAACTTCCAGTGATAAAGATCAAAGCAAAACAATGTTTTTAACCATGAATTGGCAGTGACTTAGAATTTCAATGATCTGTTATTTTATTAAGTAACACAATAATAAATTCCTTCTATATTTAATAAAGAACCCACTTCATCTACCTTTATGAGTCAAATTTCCCCATAGGAAAAGCACTGTAACTGGATTAACTCCCCATACACTAAATCCCAGCTAGGCTTTCATTCCTAGAGAACCTCCACAGGACAACAGAATAGAGTGGCTCCTCAGCAAGGCTCCATAAAGGTGAGCCGGGTGACTGCTGAGCCCGTGGCCACGTCACTGACTATTTCTAGTTGAAGAGCAAAGGGCACGCCCCAGTTTTTTTAACCATTCAAGTACAGTAACAACTTTACTCACTAGGGGTCATTGACCCACAATTCTAGACTACTAAAAACAATGTCTGAGAGCAAGTAAATAAGTAGCTTGAAACCGAGCTGACCAACAGCACAAAGGTCACAATTGGCAGGAACGTGTGCTCCACCCAGTGTACTGGCCTACACCTCTCCCCTCTCATTTCAGATACAGTTTGAAGATTTGTCTACATGATCCCTATCTTTGGCAGTGCAAAAGAGCAGGATGTTGGGATAGGGAAAGTGACAGCAAGAGAACAAGACACTTATAATCTGACATCAAGAGTAAATACAGAGAAAATCTTTTAAAAGAAGGAAGAAGGTAAAAATGACAACAGCTGGGACCAGAGGTCTGGTCTGGAAAGCCTCCACCACCTTTTATAGCCTTGTTCAAAATAACCAAGATCATTAAGGAAAAGGTAAGCTTTTAAGCAATTAATAATCTACCCCTGAGAGAATTTCTGTAAAACATTTGCTTTGAAAAGCTGAATACTTGGTCTAGGAAGACGGCTCAGCAGTTAAGATCGAGCGCAAGCCAGGGGACCTGGGTTTGGTTCCCAGAACCCACAAGGTGGCTCACAACTATAGGCTACTTCAGTGCCAGGGTTCTGAAGCTCTTCTGACTTTCAATGTACCGGGCAAAACACACATGTGGTACACAGACATATGTGTAAGCAAACTATTCATATACAGAAAATAGTAAAATATGCAAATATAGAATGTTTCTGTTTTAAAAAAAACACAATAAAGTATAGAGATCTTTTGTAAGTCAAGCACTCTATATATTTATGATTCTTTGGAAAAATTAGGAGTTCTTCTTTCCTTAATGAGGTGGGATGTATACATATAATTTAAAAATTTAATTTTAGAATTAGTATTTTGGTAGGTGGCATATACACACAAAACCTACAAAAGTCTTTCCACTCAATACTTCTACTGAGGTATTCCTAGTTCTTCTTTCTTCACCTGCAAGAAAATGGCGTGTACCTCTAATAGCAAACACATAGGTATATATTGATAGAAGCGGTAGCACACACACATTCATCTGTATATGATATTTTTGATTTTATAATATATCTGGAAAAATTTACATGTCAAAATATGGGGGAGGGGTTCATACTTCTTCATTATTATATAGTAATTCATTGATTTAACAGGGTAATACTGGGTGGTCAAGCTTTTGTGTGTGTGTGTGTGTGTGTGTGTGTGTGTGTGTGTGTGTGTGTGCATGTACATATGTATACAATCACTGCATATTCATGAAGAGGTCTGAGAAAGCATTGGCTATTCCCCTCCATCACTTTTGACCTCATTCCTCTGAGGTAAGGTCTCTCCTTGAACACGAAGCTAACTGTTCTCTATAGAAATTTTAATTTCCCACCAACAATGTATTTGGGTGGCTGCCTTTCGCCTTCACCTTGGAAGGTTCACATTCAGAACTCAGATTATTTATTTGGAGGAAAACTATAGCTCAGTGCAGTTCTATTTCTTTTATTTTGAGTGAGGTTAGACAACTTTTCAGGTTTAAGAGTCTTTCGTGGACTAGAGCTGTAATTCAGTGGGTAGAGTGTTTACCGTGCCCTGGATTCTTCACAGCCACCACAAAGACAGGCCAAAGTGAGCCACTGCTGCCGCCTCTGTGGAAAAACTGCCCCTCTCTTTCCTCTCTTTCGGTCTGATGTGGAGTCTCTCTACAACTAAGGAAGTCAGCCACTGCTTTTCCAGTTTAGTGTTTCTTTAGATTTCAAATTTTATTGCCATACAATTTTTATTGATGCATGTTGAAGTAATTGATATTTTATTTTCAAATGTAAAAGTCCCGCTCCTCAGCTGTCTACTGACTTTGGAAAGGTTCTGCCACCTTTGGCTGACCTGTAGAGTGAGGGCCATTATCTCTAAGCATCTACCCCAAATAGGCCTAGTTTTACCTTCACTGTATTTGGAACTACCTCTTCTGGCATTTATTTAACTTTCAAACGCCTTGTAGCACTGGGGTTGCGTATCTGCTTGTCTCTTCCCTAAATTGTGCTCCTGAGGCAGGGAAACGTGATAACTTAAACACCTTATGTTCAAACTCTGCTTAGTATAGATGCTCAATGATGCTGTTTAGTGCTGGATTCCCCTCCCTCCCTCCCTCCCTCCACCCCCTAATCTTGAGCTTTTTACTGAAAGAAGTTACTGTATCTGCAAAGTGCCTTTTACACGCCTATGGAGATAATCGTGCACCCTTTCCACTAATGTAGGAAATTGAGCAATTTTAGAATTCCTAGAATGAGCCGAACTTAGTAACGCTCTAGCGTTCTTTCAGAACATTGCCCAGTTCTCCGAAGCTGTTTTGTGTGTTCTTGTCAAGGCTAGCTACGGATGTCACTGTAGCCTCACAAAAGGAATTTGAAAGCTTTCTTTCTTTCAGTTTTAAATAGAACTGAAAATTTTGTTTCTTAGAAGTGTAATAGAATTATCCCCATGTAAACATCTGAAATGGATGTTATTTTGGGGAAGTGGGTCAAATTTTTTGTCTGATTTATTGAAATTGGTAAGTTTATATTATTTTCTGAGGTCAGTTCTGATAACCGCATTTCCCTAAAACATCATCTGTTCTATTTCTATTCATATTCTAAGACTTATGTGTATGGTTGATCAGGACTGTTCCTTAGGAATCTTCTCTTTTTGAGCTGGAGTTTCATTAGATGGCCTAGGGCAGCCTTGAGCTTCTGTCACCCCCACCACCTAAGTGCTCTGACTACAGGTGAGCCCCACCAGCCTGCTCAGGCTTCTGGCAATCAGCTCCCTTTGTGTTTGTATTACTTCCTCATTAGCATTTCTTACTTCGGTTTTCTAGCATGAGGATGTATAGCTTTTTCTTCCTTTTGAATTAAATGATCTAAAGGTTTATCATTCATCACCACTCTCCTTGGACATGTGCTTTACTTTTAATTAATATTACCACCATAATTCTAACTTCTTCAGCACATTGATTGATTCATTAATTTTTGTTCTATTTTATTCTTTTACTAAAATATACACTTTGGACAATAAGAGTTTGCCTGAGACTAGACAAGGCTGCTCACTTTCTCCTACCTATTCAATATTGTACTTGAAGTCCTAGCCAGAGCAATTAGACAACAAAAGGAGATCAAGGGGATACAAACTGGAAAGGGAGAAGTCTAAATATCACTATTTGCAGATGATATGATAGTATATATATATATATATATATATATATATATATATATAATCCTAAAAATTCCACCAGAGAACTCCTAAACCTGACAAACAGTTTCAGTGCAGTAGCTGGATATAAAATTAACTCAAACAAATCAGTGGCCTTTCTTTACACAAAGGATAAACAAGCTGAGAAAGAAATTAGGGAAAAAACGTCCTTCAAAATAGTTGCAAATAATATAAAATACCTTGGTGTGACTCTAACTAAAGAAGTGAAAGATCTGTATGGTAAGAATTTCAAGTCTCTGAAGAAAGAAATTGAAGAAGATCTCATGGAAAGATCTCCCATGCTCATGGATTGGCAGGATTAATATAGTCAAAATGGCTATCTTGCTGAAAGCAATCTACAGATTCAATGCAATCCCCATCAAAATTTCAACCCAATTCTTCACAGAGTTAGAAAGAGCAATTTGCAAATTCATCTGGAATAATAAAAAACCTAGGATAGCGAAAACTATTCT